>NC_040043.1:29612407-29764581 GCF_003713205.1 Coffea eugenioides
TTTCTCTAATGCTTGTATATGCTTATGGAACCCTATTGCGGTCGTATTTGGCATTGGTTTATGACTCGTTATCGAGTCTCATTGCACTTGTTTGCATGTTTTAGGGCGTGACGTTGGTGCACGACGTTCTTTTGACGGAAGTGCATGAAACCTCATTTGCAAGCTTGGTGAGTGTACTACTCACTTGTGTGTTACTATATGGCTTTGAATGTGAATTGCTTGAAGTGAATTGAATGTGAATTGATTGAAGTGAGAGCGTACTTTATCACTCTCACTTATTGTTTACCATGTTATTGGAATGTTATACGACATGTTACATGAAATGAAAGTACATGGCTTGGTGTCGTTTGGACGAGTATCCAACGACTACAATTGTTATCTTTGAGCTCAACCCCATTGGTAGTTGATTGAATCGAGCCGGCGAGGGCTTGGTCGTGCCAATTGATGTGCCTTGGGGAAATGTTATATGGAATCTTGTAGTATGAGAGACTCTCGATTCCGGTTTACTCGAGTAATACCAAAGTGCAAGTGTTTGGAGTTCGGGCCCGGTAGGGGTATGTTGGGTGGAAGGAATGAAAGTAAAGTGGAGTCTATGGTTGGTTACTTTTGAATTGACGGAGAGTCAATGAAGTTCGATCAAGAAATGCAAACGAGGGAAAAATGGCTCTTGAGAGCCACCCGTATCCTTTTATCACCACATGTGATGTGTGCCTTTGCTTACTTTTAATGTATTGAATGAAAAGCTTGATGCTTATATGTACTTGGTTGCTTGAGTGATAGTATTCTCACTGGGCAATTAGCTCACCCCGTTCCTTTTGTTTTCCTTACAGGAATCTGACTGCTTTTGGAATGACTTTTGATAATTGGTTGCCGAATGAACTAGATGAATATCTCTTTTGTATAGTTTATGAATTGAAACCCTAAATGTGCCATTGGGGCCGTTTTCACTTTTATTTTGGCAACCGTACATGTATTAATTTTGAGTAATTTTCATATGCCATTTTGGCTTGTAAACGCTAAATTTCAAGATGTGAATGTTTGCTTGATATTTGGTTGGGTTCTGACCGGTCGGTTACTATTCATGGCCGACTCCGGATTTCATTTTTTTTATTTTGGATTATTTTGCCATTTTGACTTTTTTACGCGCGTTTGTAAGTTCCGGAACGCTATAGATCGCTCTAAACTGCACCGTTAGTCCTGGCGAGAGCTGGGCAGGCAGTCCGCTAACCCTTTTGGTTCGCCTTAGGGGAAGATGGGGCTGTCACAGGTGGTATCAGAGCCTAGGTTTGAATTAGCCTGGGTGTAATAGAAATGCTCGATTTGAGGGTTCTTTGTTTATGGCCTTTAAGCTTAATTATGGTTAATTGTTCTTTTGGTGTAGGATGGCCGGACAGGGTGAGCCTAGTGATAGTCCTCCGGGCGAGAGACCTCGTGGAGCGCTCCCCGTGATACCGTACCAGATACGGCCAGGAGGGGCCGTCGTGCGATGGAGCCCGTCTAACCGTCTCCGACGGTGTGAGTGTCGACATAAGTATGCTTACCCTAACGCTCTAGTGTTTGCCATGGCCGAGGAGCGTAAGGAGTTGGCCGGAGAGAATGCGAGACTTGAGGCCGAGGTGACCCAGCTTAGGGCGGCCAATAAGAGACAGGCCGAGCGCATTGAGGGTTTGAAGGACGACATACTTGAGGCAGAGGATAGGGTTGATGACCTCTGCGCTCAGCTTAGGGAACTCCAAGAGCGCGAGACTAAACGAGCTCGCAAGGTGAAGGTTCGAGCTGCATCGATCCTGAACCTTTGCGCGGGTGTGGTCGAGGGCGTGAGTGACGAGGACTCATGTGCGGGGCCTGAGGCTGGGGTTGGATCCACTCCGTCGGGTGGGTCTAATAGCTCGTCGTCGGTCTAGGACAGGACTTCTAGGGTTTGTTTTGGATAGTTTGGTTTTGTATATAAGGTGGATAGGGAGAAGGGCCTTAGCTAATCGTTTTGTACATTTAGATTAGCTACGTGTATATTTCTTTTGTTGAGGCCATTCCCTTGAGGATTGTCCATTGTTTTATATTGGATTAGTACCATTGCCTAGATCAAGTAAAAGTTTATGGAAGGAACACGTAGTGGACGGGGACGTGGGCGCGGATATAGACAACCCACACCGGATAGGGGTACTGGGGAAACCTCTACTGGACCTAACCCTGACCCCAATGTGCAAATCGCTGCCGCTATGCAGCAAATGACTAACCTGCTCGCACAAGTGGTGCAGCAACAAGGCCAGAACCCAAACCCTAACCCCGGAAACCCTGGCAACCATATCGAGAGCGAAGATAGAGCTCTCGAACGTTTTCAAAAGTTTGCTCCACCCAAGTTTATTGGGGGGCCAGATCCGGATGTTGCCGAGAGATGGCTCGAGAAGATGGTCGATATTTTTGCAGCCTTGCACTACACCGATGAACGGCATGTGACTTTTGCCGTATTCCAGTTAGAAGGGGCGGCCCGTTCCTGGTGGAACGTGATACGACAAAAATGGGAACGGGAACAAACGCCCTGGACTTGGGTGAATTTTATTAGGGAATTCAACGCGAAATTCTTCCCTCCTCTAGTTCAGGAGAGGAAGGAAGATGAGTTTATTCGACTCCGCCAAGGGGCTCAATCGGTGGCGGAATACGCGAGTCAATTCACCCGCCTGTCTAAATTTGCGCCTGAGTTGATCATGACGGAGCAACGGCGAATTAGGCGTTTCATTCAGGGCCTAAACGTCGAAATCCAGAAGGACCTCGCAGTGGCTCAAATTAATGCTTTTAGCGAGGTCGTAGAAAAGGCTCAAAGGGTAGAGAGTGCTCAATTGCAAGTCCGGAACTTCCAGGCGAAGAAGCGGGGCTTTCCTGGAAGCAGCTCTGGACAAGGGGATAAAGGTACTCCCTCCAAGTTCGGACGCGGAGCTGGAGGTGGACGACAGTCAGGTTCCGGCAGAGGGGCTCAGTCTAGGGGTGGCCCAGCCGGGAGAGGCCAAGGCGGAAACTTCCAAAAGGGTTCAGGTTCGGCGTCCCGCGGGCCCTGTGGTTACTGCGAAAAGCCGAATCACTCCGAAGATAATTGCTGGAAGAAGGGAGGCAAATGTCTGCGTTGCGGAAGCGCCGACCACCAACTTGCTACCTGCCCACTCTTAAAACCAGACGGAAGGGGAACTCAAACGACGCCAAAGACCAATTCGGGACTGAATAAGGGGAATGAGGCGAAACCTAAGGTGCCAGCTCGAGTATATTCCTTAGAACCTCAACAGGTCCCAGATTCCTCAGAGGTCGTAGAAGGTACGATCCTTATTTTCCACCGTTTTGCCAAAGTTTTAATTGATCCTGGTGCCACTCATTCCTTCGTTAACCCTGATTTCATGTGTGGCATCGATATAAAACCTGCTAGTTTACCATACGACCTAGAAGTTAGTACACCTACGGGGAATCAACGTTTGGTTACTAGTATGGTTTATAGGGATTGTGAAGTGTGGGTAGGAGAGAAGAGATTGTTAGGGGACTTGATAAGCTTGGTCATTAAGGGGTATGATGTGATATTGGATATGGATTGGCTAGCCAGGTATAATGCCCAACTGGATTGTAAAACAAAAGTGGTAGAATTCCGTATTCCTGGTGAGGCGACCTTAAGGTTGGATATAAGGGGTAGGTTAGCTTCATCCGCTTTGATTTCGGGCATTCAGGCTAGGAAATTGCTAAGTCGAGGGGCGCAAGGATTTTTGGCCTTTTTGATTAACACCCCCACGGATAAGTTGAAAGTGGAGGATGTGCCTGTAGTGAAGGAATTTCCGGACGTGTTTCCTGATGAATTAGTAGCCTTACCTCCGGAAAGAGAAATTGAATTCAAAATAGACCTGCTACCTGGATCCTCACCTATCTCAAAAACACCATACCGAATGGCTCCTGCTGAACTCAAGGAGCTAAAGTTACAATTACAGGACCTTCTGGAGCGGGGATTCATTCAAGAGAGTGGGTCTCCTTGGGGAGCTCCTGTACTGTTTGTGAAGAAAAAGGATGGTGGGTTGAGGATGTGTATCGATTATCGGGGCCTGAATAATATTACGGTGAAAAATAAGTATCCACTGCCCCACATAGATGAGTTGTTCGATCAGTTGCAAGGAGCGGTGGTCTTCTCGAAATTGGACCTCCGCCAAGGATATTACCAGTTATTAATCAGGAAGGAGGATATTCCGAAGACCGCCTTCAACTCGAGATATGGGCATTACGAGTTCGCAGTTATGCCCTTCGGACTGACCAATGCTCCTGCCACCTTCATGGACCTAATGCATAGGATTTTTAAGCCCTACCTGGATCGATTTGTAGTGGTCTTCATCGATGACATTTTAGTCTATTCCAAGACGCGTGAAGAGCATGAGCAGCATTTGAGGGTTGTTTTACAAACCCTAAGAGACCATCAACTATACGCCAAGTTCAGCAAGTGCGAATTTTGGCCGGAGAAAATTGCTTTTCTGGGACACATAATTTCTCAAGAGGGTATTTCAGTTGACCCGGCGAAAGTAGAGGCTGTGACTAATTGGAAGAGGCCAGAAACTCCCACAGAGGTCCGCAGCTTTCTAGGACTGGCTGGATATTACCGGCGTTTTATCAAGGACTTCTCCAAACTAGCCGGTCCTCTAACCGATTTGACGAAGAAACATGGTCGGTTCTTATGGAACGCCCGAAGTGAGACAAGTTTTCAAGAATTAAAGAAAAGATTGACCATGGCTCCAGTGCTAGTTTTACCAAACGGGGTGGACGGATATGCTGTTTATACTGATGCATCACGAGAAGGTCTGGGTTGTGTACTAATGCAGAACCGTAATGTGATCTCTTTTGCCTCTAGGAAGTTGAAACCTCACGAGCAAAATTACCCGACGCATGATCTGGAGCTAGCTGCCGTTGTTTTCGCTCTTAAAAAGTGAAGACACTACCTATATGGGGTAACCTTCGAGGTTTACTCCGATCACAAAAGTTTGAGGTATCTTTTCTCACAGAAGGAATTGAACATGAGGCAGCGACGGTGGATAGAATTTCTGGAGGATTACGATTGTACTATCAACTACCATCCAGGAAAGACGAACGTAGTGGCCGATGCTTTGAGTCGCAAGGTGCAAGTAGCAGGATTAATGATTAAAGAGTGAAATTTGCTCGAGTCGGTTTGCGAGTGGAAACCCTGCCTTGGGAGCCATAAGGTGATTTTTGGCAATATTAAAGTGACTTTCCCCTTCTTGGAAAGGATTAAAGAAGCTCAAAAGGAAGATGCACTGGTGCAGAAATGGGGAGAGGAAGTGGGAAAAGGAGAAACCATTGATTTCAATTTTGGTCCTGAGGGTATTTTAAAATACCGAAACCGAATAGTGGTGCCGAAGGATGAATCATTGAAAACGGAGATTCTAGAGGAAGCTCATCGCTCCAAGTATACAATCCATCCGGGTAGTAGTAAGATGTATCAAGACCTGAAAGGAAACTATTGGTGGGACAATATGAAGAAGGAAATTGCTCTGTACGTGCAAAAATGTCTCGTTTGCCAACAAGTTAAAGCACAGCATCAAAAACCATCGGGCTTGTTACAACCCCTTGAGATACCCGAGTGGAAGTGGGAAAACATCACCATGGACTTCGTTTCAGGCTTGCCGCAAACGCAACGAGGACACGATGTCGTTTGGGTAATCGTCGACCGGTTAACCAAATCGGCTGACTTCCTGCCGGTAAACATTAAGTATTCCATGGACAAGTTGGCCCAGCTGTACATGGACGAGATCGTAAGGCTACACGGCGGTCCGGTCAGTATCGTCTCCAATCGAGATCCACGGTTCGTATCTCGGTTTTGGCAAAAGTTCCAAGAAACCCTGGGGACGAAACTCAACTTGAGCACGACCTATCACCCTCAGACGGATGGACAATCGGAACGAACCATTCAAACTCTCGAGGACATGCTACGAACTTGCATTCTGGATTTTGGAGGCAACTGGGGTCAACACATGACCTTAGTAGAGTTTGCATACAACAATAGCTACCATTCGTCAATTCAAATGGCTCCATATGAAGCACTATATGGACGAAAATGCCGATCACCAATCCACTGGGATGAAGTTGGCGAAAGGAAGGCACTGGATCCAACCACTATTCCTTGGATGGAGGAAGCTCGAGAAAAGGTGAAATTGATACGACAACGACTCCAAACAGCTCAAAGCCGACAAAAGAGCTATGCGGACAATCGAAGAAAAGATTTGGAGTTCGAAGTTGGAGACCGTGTTTTCCTCAAGGTTACACCATTACGGAGTGTCACGGCGGGTAGAGGAAAGAAATTGCAACCGAGGTTCGTAGGACCTTACAAGATCCTGCAGAGGATAGGCGCGGTAGCATATAGACTAGAGCTGCCGTCAAGTCTCTCTCGAATTCACGACGTCTTCCACGTCTCGATGCTCAAGAAGTACTATCCCGACCCCTCCCATATCTTACAACCAGAAGAGATCGACGTAGACGAATCGCTTGCTTACGAAGAGAAACCTGTCCAAGTGCTTGACCGGAAAGTCAAAGAGTTAAGAAACAAGCAAATTCCGTTAGTAATGATACTATGGAGAAACCATGGGATAGAGGAAGCTACCTGGGAAGTGGAAGAGGAGATGCGAAAGAAATACCCTGAACTTTTCGTGAGTTAAGGTGAGAAATTTCGAGGGCGAAATTCTTTTAAGGGGGAGAGAGTGTGAGAACCCGTAATTTTCCATTTTCTAGGTTTTATTATTTTTCATGGCTTGTTTTCTGCATTTTCGTGAGTAGGAAAAATTTCTAGATATTTTTAAGGAGCAGATATAGTTTTTAGATGATTTTTCTAGTATCGAATAGGTTTTGAGAAATTAAGAGCGTATACCGGACGTGGGACCCACTAGTGCGAAAAGTTCGGAAAAATTCGGCCAACTAGGTTAAGTTTCGGATACTGGGTTTAATTTACCGGGTGTTAAGAGATAATTAGAGGAAGCTATTTGGATTGGTGTGAGAGGGAACAAAGAGATAGAGATTCATTAATTAGGTGACAAGTGTCACCATAGGGTTGGGAGAACTTTTGACCATTATTTCTTGTCTTACCCTTTGACTTAAATAAACCAAAAATTGCCAAAAATCATCAAAAATCTTCATTATTGTGGCCGGCTCTCCCTCTCTCTTTCTCTCTCTCTCTCTCTAAGCAAAAGGAAGAAAACTCTCCAAGCTTTGCTCCAAATCATCAAAACCAACCATTGATTCTTGTTTTTGCTCCATAGAAAACATTAAGGAAGTGATAGTGAGGTGTTGTGTGGAGTTATTTGGAAAGCTAAGAGGACCTATTGCTCTCTCTCTCTTGTTTCTAAGGTGAGTTGTGAAGAACCACTTTCCTTCCTCTAATGATGCCTAATTTATGATTAGTGGTGGTATGAGATGAAACTTTATGGATTACATCTTGAGTTTTGGTTGAATTGGTGAAGTTTTCTATTTATTGGTGATTTTTCTGTTTTAATATGAACATGATTGTGTGGCTATCTATGATGATTGGAAATGATGTATAAGGACTCTAGGAGGTGGAAAAAGTGGGTAATTACAACCAATTTCTGTTTTGGAAGCAATTCTGGAAAATTAGGGTTTGATTAAGGTACATTCTGCCCGGTTTTGTATCTTGTAGTTAGAAGCCGAATTGGCCTTGGATTAAAACATAAAAGTTGTAGGGAATGATATTTTAGAGGTGCCTACAAACTTTCAGGTCAATCGGAGTAGTGTAGGATGAGAAAAGTGGAAATTACCCTTGTTGTCTTGGTTTTATCCGAATGTAAGAATTGCGCCTGTAATTGATTGTTTTGGTTGGAATTTCTTCGGAATTGGTTGTTGAGGCCTTCTGATGAAATGTATCCCTATTTCTTAGCTTTCATCTGGTTTTGTAATTTCTGGATTTGGACTTGGATAGCCTGATTTATGATGTTTCCGCTAGAATGCGTTTTGTGAATCTGTTTTACGGTTTTGGTGTAGTATCTTGCATTTTTGACATGGTTTCACTCAAAAATGGGTTGAGTGACCTTCTGTAATGTTGTAGCCCTGTCTTTTAGCTTCGAAACGGTGTATCTTACACCTTCATCCGGTAATCGTAGTGCCTTGGGTACCATTACCGCAAAAAGAGGTCAAAAACTGTTTTTTCAGGGCAAAGCTAAATCCATTTCCGGATTTTCTGGTTTTCTCTAATGCTTGTATATGCTTATGGAACCCTATTGGGGTCGTATTTGGCATTGGTTTATGACTCGTTATCGAGTCTCATTGTACTTGTTTGCATGTTTTAGGGCGTGACGTTGGTGCACGACATTCTTTTGACGGAAGTGCATGAAACCTCATTTGCAAGCTTGGTGAGTGTACTACTCACTTGTGTGTTACTATATGGCTTTGAATGTGAATTGCTTGAAGTGAATTGAATGTGAATTGATTGAAGTGAGAGCGTACTTTATCACTCTCACTTATTGTTTACCATGTTATTGGAATGTTATACGACATGTTACATGAAATGAAAGTACATGGCTTGGTGTCGTTTGGACGAGTATCCAACGACTACAATTGTTATCTTTGAGCTCAACCCCATTGGTAGTTGATTGAATCGAGCCGGCCAGGGCTTGGTCGTGCCAATTGATGTGCCTTGGGGAAATGTTATATGGAATCTTGTAGTATGAGAGACTCTCGATTCCGGTTTACTCGAGTAATACCAAAGTGCAAGTGTTTGGAGTTCGGGCCCGGTAGGGGTATGTTGGGTGGAAGGAATGGAAGTAAAGTGGAGTCTACGGTTGGTTACTTTTGAATTGACGGAGAGTCAATGAAATTCGATCAAGAAATGCAAACGAGGGAAAAGGGCTCTTGAGTGCCACCCGTATCCTTTTATCACCACATGTGATGTGTGCCTTTGCTTACTTTTAATGTATTGAATGAAAAGCTTGATGCTTATATGTACTTGGTTGCTTGAGTGATAGTATTCTCACTGGGCAATTAGCTCACCCCGTTCCTTTTGTTTTCCTTACAGGAATCTGACTGCTTTTGGAATGACTTTTGATAATTGGTTGCCGAATGAACTAGATGAATATCTCTTTTGTATAGTTTATGAATTGAAACCCTAAATGTGCCATTGGGGCCGTTTTCACTTTTATTTTGGCAACCGTACATGTATTAATTTTGAGTAATTTTCATATGCCATTTTGGCTTGTAAATGCTAAATTTCAAGATGTGAATGTTTGCTTGATTTTTGGTTGGGTTCTGACGGGTCGGTTACTATTCATGGCCGACTCCGGATTTCATTTTTTTTATTTTGGGTTATTTTGCCAGTTTGACTTGTTTACGCGCGTTATAAGTTCCGGAACGCATAGATCGCTCTAAACTGCACCGTTAGTCCTGGCGAGAGTTGGGCAGGCAGTCCGCTAAATCCTTTGGTTCGCCTTAGGGGAAAGTGGGGCTGTCACACTAATATATGTAATTATACATATAAAAAATTTAAAATTTAAAATTACCATTAAGAATAATTAATTTGTCTTCTCTATTAAGTGCATTTTTTATGATTCTCGAGTCTGATGCAGTCCCTTCCCATCTAGGTTAAACAATTGTGAATTGTAAATGTGATGACCCCACCTCCCCCTAGGGCGTATCCAAAGGTTTGGCGGACCGCCTGCTTTACTCTCGCCAGGATTCACTCATTCACTTCAATCAATTCTCAAGATTAACCATTCAAGCCTCCAAAAAATAACATTTTAGTTCTATAATTCAACCAAAATTCAAACTTATTTACAACCCAAAAACCAAATGTAAGATACAATATCTAATGTCAAAATACATTCTATCTACCGAAAGTATAAGTACAAGAGAGTTGTACACACTAGTTCATACTTAATTGCTCCAGACCTCCATCCCTGTAGGGAAAATAAAACTAAAGGAATGAGCTAAAAGCTCAGTGAGGTTCCCAAACAAGCAATCAGGTAGATAAAATATGGAAGTATTACATTTAACAAGTTGCACACTTTGCACAGTAATAAACAGTCATTCAAGAAACAAATATTCAATCATTAGAAGGATACATGCTCACTTGGAGCCATTCATTCAGTCATTCAGTCGCTGACCATTTCTCCTTATTCCTCTAATATGTGAAAACATTTGAAAATAAAACACCAACAGTGATCATTTCATTCATTGCATTTCATTCACTGGTCAGTACTCCACCAAACTTCGTGATCATATTCGAGTATACCAAAGCAATGGCCCAAGATCACCAACCTACCCGACCGAGTCCACTTCTGGCTCGAATAGGCTAGCGACGAAGGGCAAGGGCCCAGTTTAGCTAAAGGCTTACATTCATGCACAAGTAACGTTCAATCATTTGATCATTGAAAATTCACATTCACTTAGGTTGAGTATGATAAAGTACACACTCGCCTATTGAAAATCCATTTAACAATAATTGAAAAGCGTTTAACAGTTAAGCAAACATTCACAACATTCCACATAGTCATTAGAAGAACTGTGACGACCCCACTTCCCCCTAGGGCGTACCCCAGGGTTTAGCGGACCGCCTGCCCAACTTTCGCAGGACTCGCTCACTCACTTCAATAAAACGGGTTACAACTTCAAAAGTAAATGAAACAGCAGTTTCCAAATTTAGGATGCACATTTATACCCAGTTCTGTCTCAAAAATTCATACATTTTCCAATATAACAAAAGATTCAAATTCTAGATAACTTTCAACCCTAATTGAGCACTAGTGCAAGTACAATCACAAAAGTCAAAACTAGATGACATCAGCCTGTACCAGCCTCACGTCTATGCTCGTATCACCTGTAAGAAAAATAAAACTAATAGGATGAGCCAAAACTTAGTGAGGTTCCAAAACATCATGCAAACCCAAGTAGCGCGTTGACCATTGTATAAAACTTGAAATATCAAAGTAGCAAGCATAAGAGTTCATAAAAATGAGCAATAACACTTTAAATAGCAAATTATTAGATATCCAATATTTTCAGGCAAAAGGATATAGTCTGCTCTCGGGGAGCAGGTTCTGTGGCCACTTGTTCAAAATCTATTGACACTCCGTCAACCATGGAATTATAACAAGTCCAGTAGAGCACCACTTAACTCCAATCTCCGTCCACCATTCAAAACCCCTACTGGGCCCGAACTCCAAGATGAACACTGGTGGTAATACTCGAGCATACCAATTAGTCGAGGAGATAACACTCCACTTGACAGAACAGGAGACCCATGGTTCGTTATCTAATCGACCATGCCCTTGCCGGCTCGACTCAATTAACTAGCCAGTGGGGTTTAGGTTCCCAAACAGTCAGTATAGTTTATGAGATAACATCTCCAATCGACTTAATCAAGATAAAAGTACGGATATGGAATGAGAGGCACCTCCCAATCGGTACCAAACGGTGCACGTCGGTTCAAGCCTATTTTCCTTAATTCTCTCGTACTTTTGTTTTAATTTATGATTCACTAACTTATTATTAGCAGTTCTAATCACATACTTCCTCTTAATTAATACCCACTCTTATTCACCAAATTTAGTACACACACCTCACCAAGTGATCACACTACCAAAATGCACCAAAAACACACCAAAAACCCTAGTATGCACCATTCCTTTAGAAAACTCAAAACTTGAGTTATAATTATCAAAAATTCATACAACTTGGCCTATTAAAAGTAGATTTCAAATACTAATAATCTTTAGAAGACACCTCAAAGAGATTCAGTTCATAAGTTGGTCCAAATTGAGCCGTAAGTTACTATAACATTCTTAATTTTACTTGTGCAGGGCAGAATTTTCAGTCAATTTTGCCAATTTTCTGGAATTTATAAAGATTGAATCAAACTCTGAATTTTATACCATAGGAAGCCCTATAAGTCTAGTTTCAAACGCAACAAACGAAACTCAATTCCGACTTTCCTATACGAAGTTATAGCCAATTTCCCAAAGTTGCGTAGAGCCTCCTGCGAAAATTTCCAGATTTTCTAACAACTTGAGATTTTGAAACTTTTCTTCACAAAATTCACTCCCTTGGCTCAAATTCAACCATTAAAACAACCAAGAATCTAAGGCAAGTAAGTTCAAATAAGAGCTATAAAAACAAATAAAATTTCGGGGCCTCACAAGAACAACATGCAAGGAACACTCACCGATATCAGTAGATTAAATGTCAACTCTCTGGATGATAACCTTGATTGCTACCAAACCCTGAGGCAAGATTCACAATCACAATAGATTTAAACTTAGTAGATTCAATTAGCCAAAACATACACGTCTAGTATTGCAAGGTATTCCATATACTTCTCACTTTGAACTTGAGACTTTAAGATAAAATCCAACACAAGTATTCTAAAGGTGAGGAGAGCAATTTAAGCTTCCAAAACCACACCAAATTAAGGTTTAAGACCTAGAAAAGTTTTCCCAAAGTTTTCCAAATCCCACTCAATTCATTTGACAAAATTTCCAGCTTTGGTGACATTCTTTGAAAAAGCATAACTTGAGTTTCGTAGGTTGAAAAATTACACAACTTACATCATTATAAAATAGACTCGAAGTACTAATAGGTTTTAGAAGATATCTTCATGAAATTCAGCTCATAGGTTAGTCAAATTTCAGTTCAAACTCACTACTGTCTCATGTGCAAAAAAGAACAGTTATGGTTTTTAAGAAACTTTGCAGATTTGCTGGTATTTATAGGAGTTAAACCAAACCCTGAATTTTATACCATTGAAAGTCTATGAGTCTAGTTTCAAACGCAACAAACGGAATTCAATTCCGACTTTCTTACACGAAGTTTTAGTCAATTTCCTAAAGCTGCGCAGGGCTTCCTGCAAAAATTTTCCAGCAAGCTATTAGTTTGGAAAACTAAGTTTTTCCCTTCTTAAACCTCTTTGTTTTGGCTCAAAACTAACACACATGCAAAAAAATAGCTTGTAACAAGTGTTTTGAGTAAAATCATATGCAAGAGGAAGATAAAATGCCCTAAGTTCACACCTCAACCCTCACTTGACTAACAAAGAGAAAATCCAGCGATATGTCTCCATTTTTCTTCAAGTTAACCATCCAATTCACATCTTAGTTTCATAGTAAGTGAACCTCAATCAATGCCACAAACTATCAACTTTGAACATATATAACAAGCACCAAATCACTTATACCAATGACTGGCTTTTGATGTAAGCGCAAGTTTAATTCTGATTTTATACCCGTTTGTCTGGAAGTATACAGGTCAATCAAGTAGTATAGGGCATGTATCGGGTCGATCCCACGAGGAGCAAGTTAAACAAGTACTAAGTCCTTATTTACTCTATTATTTAGACTAAAAATAAATTGGAGTAGAAATATTATAAATGCTACTTCCTACAATCTGATTAGATCAATGCAAGTTACAAATGGAGAAAATTCACTAAAGACTTGAATCTAGAGATGTAGATTCCACTTATGGCACAAAAGATCCAAATGAATGAATTTAACACTTGTTACTCCTCTTGTTCAACCAGGGATTCATTTTCAAAATTGCCAAAATTTCATTCCCATGATAATATGGTCTAGAACAGCCTAATTTTCCTTAATCTCTTGGTGAAAAACTAAAACTGCTCTTATTTCATTTATGAAATGCAAATTTAATCCACTTGAGTATATTTCTATTCTCATGAACCTACAACTCAAGCTCTACTCATGTTATTCCATTATTATTATTAATTCACATTGAGTAATAACAATTAAAAACCTGCTATTGGTGATCAAACAACAACAAGTAATCAACATGCACAAGAAGACAAGTTAATACAAGATGTAACAAATGTAAATCACATTCAATTCATATCACTTGGCCATAAGTTTCTTCAACTCTCTAGATATAGAAATTTAGCTACTCATGAATGATATCATAATCAAACTGATAACTTCATTAATGGAAAACATCATGAGTTACAAGTACAAGAAGGATAAAGAAAAGCTTAGCCAAGTTAATGGTGAAACCCCCAAAATTCTGCTATGTCTTGCACCAGATGATTACAAGATGAAGTCTCCAAGTGTTTCTGGAAAATTTGCTAGCTAGAGAGAATGTGTTCTACTGGAACATGTTTTTTTCTCGAATGTCCTCCTCCCCTTTGTTGCTCTCCATTAAAGTTACTCAAAAGCTTGTGAGGACTCGTGTTTTTATTTCTTGATTTAGCTATTTTTATAATTAATTTCCCTAGTTATATTTAATAACCCTAGTAGTGCATGAATTTTTCTTAAGTTTCGATTTTTCGCGCGCGCGTCATAAGTTCACGCATTTCACGTAAGTACGCGTGTTTCGAGTCGGAGCGGCAAAGTGGAGATTTAAAAAACTTATACTAGACTACTAAGAGTGAATAATTATAGTGTTAAAGGAAGTACACTAGAGGTTTAGTGCACAAGTGAAACAGAGAGAAATCGGATACTAAACGCGCGCGCGAGCACTATTCTCAGTTGACTTTTGTTAGAATTTTGGCCACAAAACCCTCAAGCTTCCAAAGGAAGCTTCACAACACACCAACCTCTCTTTTCTCTCTTTTAGTGCCGGCCAAACCAGCCAAGGAAGAAGAAGAGAAAGCTCTTCATCATTCTTGCTCCATTCTTGCACAATTTCACTCTAAAATCTTCATTCAACTTCCATATCGCTTAGAGATTAGTTTAAGCTTGGTGGAAGACTTCATCTTGGTGGTTTTCTTGGAGCTTTTTTGATAAAAAATTTCTGGTTCTTCAAGGGTTCAAGAGGTATACACCTCAACTCATCCAATCTTTCATTTCTTGGCTTTAAAGAGTTTCATTCTTGGCTTTGAAGCTTGTAGCTTCCTTGTTGTTGTTGTTATTTGGATTGGATTGTTTGAAGTGGGCTCTATGAACTCCCACCTTGGTTATATGAGGGCTGCCATAATGTTTATGTGTGTGTTAGTGTGTTTGTGATGAGTTTTAGTGGAAGAAACTAGAAGAGGAAAAAAAAAAGAGAGAAACCGTGAGAGGATAGAGCTGGCCGAAACTGTCCTGCTGTTATCTTGTTCATATTTCAAATTTTTAATGCTTAAATGACTGTGAAACTGATGTATATATGTCATATATTGTGTGTAGAAAGTTTCTACCCAAAATCATTTGAATTGGTTGAGCAAAACTTGAATTTTTGAAATGTGAAGAAACCTGGAAATGAGTTCAGACTGTCCGAACAGTGCCCCTTTGATCGAACATATCTCTTTGTACAAAATTTGAAATCAAGTACCATTTATAGCATTTGAAACTAGACATTTTTAGCCTTCCAACGGTATAAAATTGACCATCTAGTTCGAAATGAGTGAACCGTAGTGATTCGGCAAAGATTGCTATCCTGTTCTGAAGGTCTATCCGAGAGAAGGTAGAAGCTACATTTTGTGACTCTATTTTCTCTCACTTATGAACTGATTTTGAAAATAACTTCTTCTGATGAAATGTAGAGTTTTGAATCTAGTTTCCAATGCCACCAACTATTCTCAATTTAAAATTGTATTGAGTGAGATATGGTTCAATTTTCAAACTGCGGCGAAGCTGGAAATCTGGAAAACTCTTCCTTCTTGCTAGCCGATTGATCTAGTTTGACTTGAGATGTTTTGTTTCAAAAATCTTGATGTCCATTGCTTGTCAAATGCTTATTAAATGTTTCTCAGACCTTGGTTCCACAAATGAACTGAAATGGAGTTGATTTCATTGGGCAAAATGTTTGAAAAAGGAAAAGGAAGCAAGAAGACAGATTTGATTTGGAAATTTTTTGAACTTTAGTAGTTTTGTTAACTACCTTTTCGTACGATTTTTTATGTGAAAATTGATAGAGGAGTAGTTCTCATATGGAAGTTGAATTGTACAAAATTTGGTGTTGTTCTAAGACCATTTCGATGCTCAAATGATGTGCCAAAGTTGTTCTTCCAATCTGAAAAATTTACTGAACAGTCTCCAATTTTGGCCAACTTTGAGCTGCTATATTCTGATGCTCAAAACCCCGAATCTTGTTCCATTTGTTGTGTTTTAAGCCTTGTTTGAAACGCATATTGTGTTACGAATTTCAAAGGCTAGTTCACCTTCTGTGAATTTTACCGAATTTCCAAAATTTGCCAAAAAACATGACTGAAACTATCTTGTATGCTTAGATCAGCCACTTTGAGCTGAAAAATGATTGTCTTCCATTTTGAATCTTGGAAAAATGTCTTCTAGAAACTTTGGATCTAGTTTCAAACGGTGTAAAGTTTTCCAATTTTGAACGTGCCAAACTCAGGATTTGATTTTTTCAAAGATTGTCATGCAAAGCTGAAATTTCCCGATCTCTTATGAAATGAGTTTTTGAGAACTCGTTCTCTTATCTCGATATTGATAGATTATTTTAAACTCGATTTCATAAATGATACAAGTTCTCTTGTGACTTTAACACCTTTATTTATGAAACTCGATTCCCAATGGAATAAACCTCTTTTGATGTGTTTTCTTAGTTGCTAGCTTTCTTGGTTAATGACACCTTATTTTATACTTGAGAAATGAACTTCAAATCCTAGTTCTTTTTGCCTCGATTTCCGTGAGTTAAACTCCAAAATGAAGCATTTGGCTAGAGTAGTTCTGGGTGAATTGCACTAGTTTTACACTTGAATCTTGGAACCTTATCTTTGATATTTTATATGAAATGAGTGGAGTTTCGGATGATTTTTATCTCCATTAGTTTGGAAAATGTGAACGTCCTTTATATCCTAACTTTTGGGTCATGAGATTAGAAGTTTTGGGAGATGAAAACTATTTACCTTTTCTCGATTTTCGTGCCAAAAGTAAAATTGGCACTTTCTTTTGGAATTGAGGTTCACTTACCACGACTTGAATCAAAGACGGCTTTTGAGTTTTCTTTGAGCATTATTTTAATGAGTTAGAGAAAAGTTCCTTTAACTTGATTCGAACTTGTGATCTTAAATCCCCATTTTTTTGAATCTCGATTTTCATTGAGTAAAACTCTTATAAGACATTGTCTTAAATTTTAAGCGCGTGTGCTTTCTTCTTTGGATGTTACGTGGTCGTGAGTATGTGTGAGTGATAATTGATCACTATTTCTTCAGGTACTCGAGAGGTTTTCCAAGGGGATCCCGGTGGGGATAACTAAAGAGTTTATTTGCTCACGTATTCACTTATTTTGAATTGGTGAGTACTCCTTATAGATGTACGTGACTTGAACAGTTTTGCTACATGTTTACTTCATAGTTATTGTGTGCTTAAATGTTAAGTGCACCCTATAATTGCTCCCATGTAACTGTCTATCGTTTTAAGGCGAGTGTGTACTTTATCTCACTCGACCTACTAAAATGATAAATTTCTACCGTTTAACCATAAATTTCTACCGTTAACCGTGAACTACTACCGTTTTCCGATTTATTTGATTACTTGCGCATGTTGTAAGTTCTAAACTGAACTGGATCCTGCCCTTGGTTACTAACCTGCTCGAACCAGGACTGGGTTCGGTCAGGTAGGTTGGAACCCTAGGCCACCGTATCGGTATACTCGAGTATTATCACTGGAGGGATAAGGTGATGGCCAGACAACCGAGAAAATCACTGGAGTTATAAGGTGAAGTGGACCGAAATCGTTCCAAGTGAACATCGTATCCTTTTAATGTGTGTTTATTTCTGTACAATGATAACTGTTTCATTCTAATGTGCCAATGTGCAACCTTGAATCGTATGTGCATTATACTCAATTTACTTGATTTATTAGAACTGCTGTGTGTCTTGGAATCTCACTGGGTTATTTAGATCATTCCACGCTTTTGTTCTCCTTAACAGGGTTCAAGACCGAGAGTGCCCGCAAATAGTACTAGGTTGTTTTCTTTTGAAGACTTTAAGTTGTATTGTAGCATATGACTGTAGTACATATTCTTTTGGGTTGTATTTAAGCTTGAAGGTTAACTAATATTTAGTATGAAATGTTTTGGAGTACTTTAATTATATATTAAAAATATTTGAAGTATTTCTAGCGTTTGAATTACGGATTGTAGTGAGTCTCGGCGAGAGTTGGGCAAGCGTTCCCCGGATATCCTTGGGTTCGCCCTTGGGAGATGTGGGGGCATCACAAAGCTCCTCTCCACCGGTCTAATTTTCACCCTTTGATTCTCCAAATCTCCTTTTTGTTAAGAAAGTCAAAAACCATAACCATATTGATATAGGCAACCCTAGGGGAAGACCCTCCTAGAACCTCCCAACCTTGTAATTATCAGAGTTGGATCTTTTCTCCCAACAGAAATTGAACTCAATTGTTCTCATGAACTCAAGACCTCTGAAACACAAAGGTAATCAGCAACCTTAAGCAAATAAGGATGGATGAAACGACACCACGATTAGGGAACAACCTAATCGATAAAGTCTGATTTGAATCCTAAGCCATGAACTCAAGAATTCAAGAGTAAGTTCGATTAAGAACTTGAAGGAAAATTTCTCACGATTTCTGGTTGTAATAATCTCTGTCTTTACTCATATAAGAGGTGTCTTTTTATAGGCTAAAACTAGGGCAAAATCCGGCCCACATAAACCTGGAAGAAATTCGGTCCGCATAAAGAGCTTAAAGAGCCAGCTCTTTAAGGCTTTCCGATAAGGCCCAATAAGTAATAAAATGCTCAACGCCTAACAACTACTAAACTAGACAGTTTTAAAACAACTACCAACTAAGCTAACAAGTATGAGATCATTCCTTCGCTTCAAACGTACAAGTGAACAAAGTAACTTCATGGTCCATCGAATCTTCAAACCTAGCTTGCTCCTTGCTTGTATGGTGAATGATCAAGGCTCGTAAAGCTTCCTTCACCTTCTTGGTTCTTGATCTTGTCATCGGACCACCAATGTTGATCAAAGGGTCCTTGACCCAAGGTTGGAGTTGTTGCGCGCTTGTATCCGCATCATTCCCTCCCTCCTCGAAAGGATTCGTCCTCGAATCTTGAAAGTCTGTATCAAAGTCAAAAGGGGATAGGTCAGACACATTAAAAGATGCGCTTATGCCATACTCATTTGAAAGTCCCAATTTGTATGCATTGTCGTTGATCCTCTCTAGAACTTGAAAAGGTCCGTCGCCTCTTGGATGTAACTTGGTCCGTCGAGATGCTGGAAACCTTTCCTTCCTCATGTGCACCCAAACCCAATCACCAGGTTCGAATACAACATGCTTTCTTCCCTTATTCGCATGTTGTGCATATTGCGCATTTTTCTTTTCAATTTGAGCTCGAATTCTCTCATGCAAGGTCCGAACAGCCTCTGCCTTTTTGACACCATCTGCGCTTAAACACTCATCAACAGGAATAGGTGATAAATCTAGAGGGGTTAGCGGCTGAAACCCATAAACAATTTCAAAAGGAGAATGATTAGTAGTAGAATGAGTGGTTCGGTTATATGCAAACTCAGCGATAGGCAAACATTCTTCCCACTTCTTCAAGTTCTTTTGAACAATGGCTCGAAGTAAAGCACCAAGGGTTCGATTGGTTACCTCAGTTTGACCATCCGTTTGAGGATGACTAGAAGTAGAAAATAGCAACTTCGTTCCCAACTTTCCCCAAAGTGATTTCCAGAAGTAGCTTAAGAATTTCACATCCCTATCACTTACAATAGTACGCGGTACTCCATGCAATCTAACCACATCCTTGAAGAATAAATCAGCAACATGGCGCGCATCATTTGTTTTCCTACAAGGGATAAAATGAGCCATTTTAGAAAATCTATCCACTACAACAAAGATACTATCCATACCTCTAGAAGATCTTGGTAAGCCAAGTACAAAATCCATGGATAAGTCTGTCCAAGGAGCATGAGGTACGGGTAGAGGAGTGTATAGTCCATGAGGGTTACTCCTTGACTTGGTCTGCTTACACTTTAAACACTTATCACAAATGTTAGCAACATCACGCCTCATTTTAGGCCAATAGAAGTGTTCATGCAAGATGTCAAGAGTTTTATCAATGCCGAAATGTCCCATCAATCCTCCACCATGGGCTTCTCTAACAAGTAATTCCCTAAGCGAACAATTGGGAATACATAGGCGATTTTCTTTGAACAAGAAGCCTTCATGCCTATAGTACTTTTGAAATGCAGCATGTTCACAAGCTTGAAACACATTAGAAAAATCGTCATCATGTGCATACATGTTTTTAATGTGCTCAAAACCAAGTAGCTTAGTGCTCATGTTAGTGATCAAAGTATACCTCCTAGACAATGCATCCGCAACGACATTATCTTTCCCCTTCTTATACTTAATGATGTACGGAAAGGAATCAATAAATGCAATCCACTTCGCATGTCTTTTATGCAACTTTCCCTGACCCTTAAGGAATTTAATTGATTCATGATCAGTATGTATCACAAATTCCTTAGGCATAAGATAATGCTGCCACACTTCAAGAGCACGCACAACAGCATACAATTCTTTATCATAAGTAGGGTAATTAAGAGCTCCCCCACTCAACTTTTCACTGAAATATGCCAAGGGTCTATTATTTTGATGTAAGACAGCCCCTATGCCGATCCCACTAGCATCACATTCAACTTCAAACGTCACATCAAAATTAGGCAAAGCAAGAATAGGTGCTGAAGTTAACAAATCCTTAAGCTTATTAAATGACTCTTCTTGCTCTTTTCCCCATTGAAACCCCACATTCTTTTTAATTGTCTCATTCAAAGGTGCTGCAATAGTACTAAAATCTTTAACAAATCTCCTATAGAAACTTGCAAGACCATGAAAAGACCTTACTTGAGATACATTGGTTGGAGTCGGCCACTCTAAGATGGCCTTTACCTTGGCGGGATCAACACTTATGCCATTTGCACCAACAATATATCCAAGAAATTAACTTCAGGAGTGCAAAAGATACATTTTTCCATGTTAGCAAATAGCCTATTTTCACGCAAGGCACTTAAAACAAGTCGCAAATGCTCAACATGCTCATCTAAAGACTTGCTAAAGATCAATATATCATCAAAATAAACAACAACAAACTTTCCAAGAAAATGCCTTAAAACATGGTTCATTAACCTCATGAAAGTACTTGGAGCGTTTGTTAACCCGAAAGGCATCACAAGCCACTCATAAAGTCCATACTTTGTTTTGAAAGCAGTTTTCCATTCGTCACCTTCCTTTATTCTTATTTGATGATAACCAGATCTTAAGTCAATTTTAGTGAAAATGATTGCCCCATGCAATTCTTCTAACATATCATCTAACCTAGGAATAAGATGACGATACTTAACAGTAATTTTATTAATTGCACGACAATCTGTACACATTCTCCAAGTCCCTTCTTTCTTAGGCACTAAAATGACTGGAACCGCACAAGGACTAAGAGATTCACGTACCTGGTCCTTTTCAAGGAGGGAATCGACTTGCCTTTGGATTTCCTTTGTTTCCTCCGGATTTGCTCTATAGGCTGGTCGATTTGGTAGAATTGCTCCGGACCAAAGTCGATTTGATGTTCAATACCTCGAATTGGAGGTAATCCTTTCGGTAGTTCCTCTGGAAACACATCCTTGAATTCCTGCAAAAGAGAGTAGATTGCACGAGGAAGAGAATCGGTTATGCCTAGTGTGTAAAAAGAAGAATAATCAGCTTCCCTGTACAGAAGTACTATGAGAAGACTTTGTGCATTCAAAGCCCTACCTACCTCACGCACACTTGCATAGAAGCTCTTTTTGTTTACTTTCAAGCTCTCGGCCTCACTAAGTTTTTTTCCAATCGAATTTTCTTTTTCACTCAACTCGGCCTCTACTTTCTTTTTTCCCTCATCCTCAGGCACATTCGGCTTTTTCTTTGCCTCTCTCAGTTGCCTTTTCTCTCGCTCTTTTCTTAGATGCACTTGTTCCTCATACACTTGTGTAGGTGTCAAGGGTGAAAGAGTGATCTTGAGGTTGTCCATAATGAACTTATATTTATTAGTGAGTCCAATATGATCAGCCTGCCGATCATACTCCCACGGACGCCCTAACAAGACATGACTAGCTTGCATAGGAATTACATCACATAAAACTTGGTCCTTGTATCGACCAATAGAAAAAGTGATTAAAGCTTGTTTGGTCACCTTGACCTCCCCCCCATCATTTAACCAAGATAGTCTATAGGGTTTAGGGTGGTAAGTCCATGAAAGGTGCTTTTGCTCGACAAAGTCAGCAGCTACGCAATTAGTACAAGAGCCACTATCAATGATCATGAGACATACCTCATCTCCAATTTTGCATCTCGTATGAAAAATGTTGGTCCGTTGGAGATCATCTTCTTGAGCTTGTGCATTTAGCACTCTCATAGTCACCATAGTTCGAGCCACGGGGTCCTCTTCTATTTCAACCAGGTCAGCATCCTTCCTATCTTCTTCAAGTGGTGGCATGTCCGCATATTCCTCCTCTCCTTCGCTTTGCCACATTCCCTCTTCATTCATGTACATGATGCTTCGGTTAGGGCATTGAGCCATGAGGTGGCCAATTCCCTTGCATTTGAAACATGCCTTTGGCTGGTTGGTAGACGTATTTGCCCTTGGAAGAGTCGGCCGCGGGGTTGGTTTAGAAGGAGTTGCACTCGGATGGAACGGTTGCTCCATTCGCCTGTTTTCCCTTTCTTTATTGCCTTGCCTCGGCCAAGCATTGGATGTTGGCAATTGATCTCTTCTCCAAGGTGTGGAAGAGGATGTAGTGGTTCGGCCACTAGGTGTCTTTATAGGTAAGGCTTGCCTTTCCACCTTCTCTGCATAAGACACCATTTGTTGTAGCTCAAAGTGGTCTTGAAGCTCAACCTTCTTCCGAATTTCAGGATTTAATCCATTAAGGAATCTTGCCATGGTTGCTTCCGAATCCTCTTGTATATTGGCCCTTATCATTGCTACCTCCATTTGTTTGTGGTACTCATCAACCGAACTGGACCCTTGGGTGAGTCGTTGGAGCCGATTGTACAAGTCCGTGGTGTAATGGAAGGGTACAAATCGTTTCCTCATCACTTGCTTCATTTCAGCCCAAGTGTCAATTGGTTGTTCCCTATTTCTCCTCCTTGTGGCACATACTTGCTCCCACCAAATGGATGCATAATTTTCAAATTCAATAGCCGCAAGTTTCACCTTTTTCTCTTCAGAGTAATTGTGGACTTCAAACACTTGCTCAACTCTCCTAACCCAATCTAAATAAGCTTCAGGATCATTTTTCCCATGAAAGGTAGGCATCTTAGTCTTGATGGAACCAAGATTGTCATCGGTTCTCCTAGGTCGGCCTCGACCTTCCCTCGCCCCCTCTTGGCTTCTCCTTGATCGAAATGAGGTGTGAGAATGATACCCCTCATTATCCGCATCATGATCAGCACTCTGAACACTCGAAACCCTATGGTGTGTATCTCCGGTACCTCGCATCTCAATGGCAGCCAACCTGTCGGATATTTGTACCATCGCAAATTCATGTCTCTCAACTTGTTTTTGAAGAGTTTGGAGCACCAGTTTGAGTGACACGTCGGTCTCAGACGGCTCAGGCATGTTCCCCTCTTGAGACATATTGTCCAACCTGCAAAACAAGTGTATCCTAGTCTACCTTGCAAAGCACTCGTGTATCACTCAAGAAAACACACTCACTCTCAATTTTCCTTCTCAAAGTTCTTAAGACAACTCAACTCTAAAAAATTCCAGAATTAATTACCCTATAAGCAAGTAATAAGACACAAAGCAGAATTTTGTAAATCCTAGAAAAAACTCTACCCGAAGCTGGAAATTTTTTTTTTCAACTGTTGCTTTGCTGAGTTTCTGGTCAGTATTTTGGAGTATAAATGGTGCTTTTGGGGTGCTCAAATAATGTACGAACCAGTCCTGAAATTTCAGTCAAATCGGATCACAAAACTAGCTCAACCGATTTTAGAAACTCAAGAACTCCCAAGGCGATTTGGGCTAAGGTGTTTGGTTTGGTTTTGAAAACGGAATTGGGTGTGTTTGGGGCTGGTGAGGTCGTTTGGGGTCTTTGGAATTCAATCAAGATTGGAACTCAAGAGTTGGAAACCAATCAAGATTAGGAAACTCAAGTTTTGGGAAATCAACCAAGATTTGGAGATTAACCAAGATTTGGGAACCCACCAAGAATTGGAAACTCACGATTTTTTTGGAAACTTGATTTCCTTTGTATGAGAGCCAATTCCTTCTCTTCTTCCTTTTTTTTTTCTTTTTTTTTCCGGCTCTTCAAGGAACACAAATTCAGATCACACCAACAAGTTCAAGAAAACGGATGAAAGGTTATGCCAATTCCAAGAAATCCCTAGTTCTTGGTTTATTGTTCAAGAATTTTCAAAATAAGACTTGGTGGTCCAAGAACTTCAAGAATTTGTTCAAGAAGCTCAAGAACTTCCCCAAATTGCGTTGTGGTATTTAGGGTTTGCAAGAACAACAACCAATTCTCAAGAAATAGGCAAAACAGAATTTCAGCAATACTCAAAAGAAAATTCCAGCAATACTCTAGCAACTTGAATACTAAAACAAGATAAGATACGTGACTCTTTTTTTTTTCTTTTTTTGTCTTTAAACCCTAACAACCCAAACACAAATATAACAAACCCAAGAACTTGGACAGAAAACACAAAAAGACAACACCCAAACAGTTTTTTTTTTGACTCGGATGAACAGTAACGTGAACAGTACGCTACAGTATGATGAACAGTATTTCGGAATAGTAACGATGAACAGTAATCGCTACAGTTTTTTTTTTTTGACAAAAAGACAACTAACAAGATATGAACAACTTCAATTAAAAGAGAATTAACCTGATGCTCTGATTACCAACTGATATAGGCAACCCTAGGGGAAGACCCTCCTAGAACCTCCCAACCTTGTAATTATCAGAGTTGGATCTTTTCTCCCAACAGAAATTGAACTCGATTGTTCTCATGAACTCAAGACCTCTGACACACAAAGGTAATCAGCAACCTTAAGCAAATAAGGATGGATGAAACGACACCACGATTAGGGAACAATCTAATCGATAAAGTCTGATTTGAATCCTAAGCCATGAACTCAAGAATTCAAGAGTAAGTTCGATTAAGAACTTGAAGGAAAATTCCTCACGATTTCTGGTTGTAATAATCTCTGTCTTTACTCATACAAGAGGTGCCTTTTTATAGGCTAAAACTAGGGCAAAATCCGGCCCACATAAACTTGGAAGAAATTCGGTCTGCATAAAGAGCTTAAAGAGCCAGCTCTTTAAGGCTTTCCGATAAGGCCCAATAAGTAATAAAATACTCAACGCCTAACAACTACTAAACTAGACAGTTTTAAAACAACTACCAACTAAGCTAACAAGTATGAGATCATTCCTTCGCTTCAAACGTACAAGTGAACAAAGTAACTTCATGGTCCATCGAATCTTCAAACCTAGCTTGCTCCTTGCTTGTATGGTGAATGATCAATGCTCGTAAAGCTTCCTTCACCTTCTTGGTTCTTGATCTTGTCATCGGACCACCAATGTTGATCAAAGGGTCCTTGACCCAAGGTTGAAGTTGTTGCGCGCCCGTATCCGCATCACATATTTTCCTCCTTTATGCATCAGAAGCATGTGCAGCCGAATTCTCTTACCAAATATAGCTAGAAAGTAGTGTGAACATAAGAGAAATGGCTAAGCAAAAAGCAGAATTTCGGCTACAATACGCGAATTGACAAAACGCGGCTTCAAGACACGTTTTGATGATTCACGTTTTCAACTCTGTGCTTTTGGCCTCGCTTCAGCTACGATTTTTCTCTATGATTGAGAACGAACTAGCTTTTGTGAAAAACATGAAAGTTGTAGTCCACTGAATTATCTTTCGATTCTTTAAGAATCATCCAATTCGAAGCTCTGTGGACTGAGATATGATCAAAATACCAACAACTGGTCAGTCTCCTGTTTCAGTCTCGTCCATAGAATGCAGCTTCTGTATTTCGACTTTTTGTCCATGAAAATAGCGGAATTGGATTTCGTTGTCTTCATACCAAATGTAGGGCTGTCTCTTAACTTTAAAATGGCATAAAGATCACCTCAATCTGATATGTGTAGCTCCAGATATAGCTGAAATACCGAAAAGTGTTAAAACTGTCTTGAACTGCATTTCTTCAATTAAATGTTTTTCACTTCATTTCTTCTTTACACACTTCAATTCATCACCAATCATCAGATTTTCTTCTCAATTCATACCCTTTGATGATTGAATCATTAATCCTGCAAGAAAATGAAATTTTTACCCTTAAAATCAATAGAAATGCAATGTTAGCCACTTTAATAAAAAATGTATATTTTTATCAAAACCCTAATTATTTTAGTTATAAACTCGATTAAACTACTGAAATTAACTGATAAAATACATTTAAAAACATGTAAAATATACTCTTATCAGCCAAAGCTGAAATTGGCATTCCAAGGGTGCAAATTAACATAGCAAAGCTGGAAATTAACCCTAAAGTTGGAAATTCAAATATAGGAGCTAGATAAGCTCATACCAAAGCTAAAATTTCATATCCAACCTCATATCAAAGCTAAACCATTCATATCAAAGCTGTCCAATGCATTTCAAAGCTGAAAATTACAATCTAGTAAGCAAAATCATGAAATCTTCCATAAAATCCATCGTAATCAAGCCATATGTTGCTTAAATGGCAAAATAAGAAGGAAAAAGAGAGGTTCTTAGTATAATATCTCAAAACCCCCAAAATAAATTGCAAGCCAAGAATTTTCTTCCTCCAAAAGCTCCACCAAGCTCACCACCAAGCTTACCTCCAAGCTTTCCTCAAGATTGATTGGGGTGGATTCAAGTTTCACGTTGATTTTCTCAAGAATCAAGCAAGAAATCAAGATGAACTTTTGGAGTTTTTATCTCTTTTTTTCTCTCCCTAGAGTTCGGCCAAGGTGAAGAAAAGTGGGTGGAAATTTTGGCTAAATTGCAAGATAACTAATAGAAGAAGTCTTGGTCAAAGTTTGGTTTGATGGTTGACAAGTGTCAAAATCAAATTCCATTCCTATCTCTTTGTCTCTCTTGTATTTCTTATAGCTAATTTATCTTGTATTCCTCTAATACACTCTTAACACTTCTAATCACATAATTTCTCTAGTTCCACACTCGTTCTCGTCAACCAAATATAACGCACACATCTCACTTGTCGGTCAAACTACCTTAATAATCTATAAAACTTAACATGCATTAAAATATAAAAAGGGAAATGATAAAAATCTTGATTCAACCAATAAAATCACTATGAAATTAAGGCAAGCAAAGTAAAATTAAAAGGAAATATAAATTAATTTGAAAAACACAAACTTTAACTTAAGCTTGGACCCTACTACTATGTTTTTAAGATCAGTGACAATGTCAACACATTTTATTGACAATGAAGTGCTTTATGGAATTTTTCCTTTGGGAAACTCTTCTGGTAGAAGCTTGACATGAAGTAGTCCCAGAATTCCCTCTACATCCCTCCCCATGACCGTATATATTCCTCCATCCAAATGAACTGGCAAGTCCATAGGTCAAAATTCTCAGAAACCCATAACAATGCTAGACAGCATTTTCACACAGTTAACACCTAGAAACTTACCGAAACGAATCTCTCGGATGGCTTCCTTTTTCTATACACTTAATTCCTTAACAAAAGTACCTAATCTAGAAGGAGAGCAATGACTCAGTACTTCTTGCAACACCCAATCATATTTATCACAACTAAAAGTAATATATCTTTCATGTCTAAACCATATATATTGTAAATCTACTGTTCACAATACAGTATACATTACACTTACTCTATCTTTCAATATCCCTCTTGGCCTTCTTAATAGCCCAAGGTTCAATTCAGTTTTGTAATTATCAATAAAAGTCATTTTCTCTTATTGGGTCATATTAGTTCAAGTTGTGCTTACCATTGTCTGCAATTGCAAACCCAAAACAACAGTATGCATACAATCACTCGCCAACACATCAATACTTAATCACAATCAAGAATTTCCATATTATGAAATAGATGTTTTATAAAAAAAATTCTAAACAAGTAAACAAGTCAGAGAAGGATTCGAGCCCTTTCAGGTTTCATTTACACCATTTTAGAGTAATATCGTCTTTCCAACTTTAATTGCACCAAATAAGTTATACCATAACTAAACCTTAGTTACATCCTTTTACAACTGAATTGCACCAATATGCAAACTTATCTGTAATGGAATTTGTGAGACCCTATTTTTTTTTTAATAGTTGGCTTTTTATTCTAAAATCTAAACAATGAAATAAACAAGTCACTAATATAATTACAAACTATCTTAACAAGAACTAAATTCATTTTAAGATGTATACTTAGGTATATAAATTATAACTACATGTAAGTCCAAATTAATGAAATCAATAAAATATAATATACAAAGTAGGATAAATATGATTAGGAAACTTGGCGATTGACATTGTAATAACTACCCAAGTATTTTCTACTTCTACTTCTGCCGATTTTGAACTTTTACTAACACAGGAGACACAATTTACCTTACAACAAGTTAAATAACTCAAGTTGGACAAATATCTTTACGACATCAACTTTAATGGCAGCAAACATATGCTATCACATGCTCACCGGGGATCAGGGGCATCACAATTTTCATTTAAGAACATTTAAGTGCAAAATTATCATTCTTTAATTTTATTACACCATAATATAGCTCGTTTATACTTTACTTCTAATTATTTACACTGTAAGTCTACTTGTTTACTCCTAAGGGCAAACTGGCTTGAAATGGAGCTTGTGAGGCTTCTGATACTAGTTTTGTCACAAACCCATACTAGGGGCACAAAACTTTATAGGTTTCGTAGGGCCAAAAAAGCTATATATTGGAACACTTATATTGAAAAGTTAACATTTTCATCCTAATAGGATGGCCACCTGCCAACCTTGGCCTCCTCCAATTCTATTTGCATTTGTGCATGCTCATCATCAATGTTAGCAGAGTTCTACAAATTGCTAACCTTCCTCACATCCTATAATTTAGTTTACCTTTTCTTATGATGACCGGTTTCCTTTCTTGCCAACTTCTCTGCCATAAATTGCTTGCTAAAATACCTAAATGTAGACGTAAATTCATAATCAGTAAACAACTATTCAATTCTAACACTATTACTCAGTTTTTATCTTATTAGAATACATGAAAAGGTCCTCATTCGAATGCAACATATGGTCTAGGGGGAAAATTACTTGACCTTTCTTTTGCATTTAGTCTTGTATAGGCTGTTTGCTATGGATTTTGTCATCAACCACTGCCACTTGAAAATTTCTAGTCTTTTTTCCAAGAGCAATTACTCGACTTGCCTTCTCGAAAAGCATAGGCTCAAAAGGTGTAAACCTTTTGCCACAACTTTCTTCACTTGCCTTTTCGGGAGGTAGAGGCTTTTGCTGCGACTTTCTTCACTTGCTTGCCCAGAAGATGTCGGCTTTTTGCTGTGAGCTTCTTTACTTGTCTTCTCAGAAGATGTAGCATTTTTGCCATGACCTTGGTCAGTTGCCTCTTAAAAGGGATAGGTTTTCTCCATGACCTTGTTCACTTGCCTCCTTGGAATGTACCGGTTTTTGCCATGCTCTTTTTCACTTGCCTCCTCGGGAAGTTTATGTTTTATACCATGACTTTGTTTGTCTTCTTTCTCAATATGTCTTGCCTTTTTCCTACCACCACCTTGTTCCACTAGTTTCGTAGCACCTCTCTTGCATGTTTGAACCATTTCTTGTTTAATACCTACTTGTCAACCTATGGTTTGACAAAATATGCAATAAAAGATTGTAAACTAAGTGCATCTATAATGGTAAAACATGCCAATATATAATAAGTAATAGTACATCATATTCGTTCAAGTATATCGTAAATCCAGCAAATTATGATATTACAAATAAATCACTGAATCCTACCAATAATTTGACATTTTTCTACTTTTGGTATCATACCTTTGCTATTAATATAACAATAATTACATTTAACAACCAAGCCTACGTAAAATATGGATTAGTAAGTAATCAAACTTAATCTTTACTCTCAATTAGCCATTACAGATGGTTTCTATTATGTTATGGCGTTACTATACACCAATTAGCTATAAATCAGTGGCATAAGAAATGCTTTCAAACTAGCATGCAATAACCAAAACCACTAAATGTCAACACATTTTTAAACTCACATGATGCAATTTGAATAAATCTCCTTTTTTTTTGTTCTCAGATATAACACAATGACACCAATCTATTTTTAGATGATCCCAAATTAGATTAACACATTATGCTTTTGCATACCATCCAAAATACACAAGTCTTAACTGCTATTTCTACCCACTAGGACATATACAACTTCCATAGTGCTATATCAAAACTTTGAAAAATTGCACATACATTTTTTCCAGTTCTTCATCATAGAATACCCATTCAAAACTCAAGACTTTTAAAGCTAATTGAAAATTAGGGCAGTCTTACTACAAAAAACCTATTCATTACGACAAAATTAAGGTCTCTAATTAAGTTTACTATACTGCCATCTATCCAATATTTTAAACATCCTACACAATTATGAAAATCCACAGCCATTTTGTACCCATTCTCATTATGATACCAAAATTGTCATTAAATTTCAACTTTCACGAAGTCCAAATGCAAAGGTATAATTGGTTTCTCAAGGAAAGACAAAATTTACTGATTGTTACAACTGGCAGCCAATTTTCAAAGGGTTACCAATCTTTTCTTGCAAACTTTCAATCTGACAGTTTCATCCACTCCAAGACCTTGAATAGTCCATCTCTTGTGAAAAAGAAGATATTTTCTCCAATGATTTCACACTCAGATCGGACTGGCCGGTCCAACCGATTGAATCGGAAACTAGCCAAGAATCCAGTTCGAGTTAGCTCATAAAACCATCCAACAAGAACCCGATCAAACTTGGTCAAAAATCGGGTTCAATTGGAAACTGGCTAAACTAGTAAAAACCTGATTTTTCTTTTTTTCTCCTCCTCCTTCTTGTTCTTGAGCTCGGTTTTGCCTTTGCCAATACACAGTTTTCCACCCATTTGCAAAATCAACCTTCCTTCCATCAACCAATCTTCAACCCATCAAAAAATCACTTTTAAACATATTTCTCAAACAAGATCTAATCATAGATCTCATATTAAAAAAAATGATAAAAAGACAAAAAGATGGGGAGATGGAGAATAGAGAAGTGTGAAAAAAAATTAAGGATTAAAGTTTAAGATTTGTGACTTTGAGAAGAAAAAACAACAAAGACAAAACTAAAAAAGGAAAAAAAATGAAAAAGAAAATGGAAAAGAAGAAAAACTCATGCTATTGTAGAGAAGTTGGAATAGGAAGAAGAAAGTTGGGAAATGAAAGAGGCGGCACCAGTAGGATAGAAAATGAGGGAGAAAAACTAGGAATAGTAGGTTTAGGGTTAAAAGTTTTATCAATTTTAGGGTTTGACCCCTAGAGTATTAGAAAACTATTATTACGCCTAGAAATATTTTAGAATTTACAGCTACAGCCCTAAATTCTTGTATTACTTTTCAAATGAGACCTCTAATTAGATTCTAAACTTGTTGAATATGCAACAAATTGTAAATTGCATAAATTGCTACTTAATTATACTACCTTATTTGTATTTTCTTGTAAAGTATCTTAGAAACATCAAACATATATTGAGTCAACCTTTCTTAGAATTAATATATTTATAGAAATTTTACATAATATATTATTTTAAAATTAAATATATTTATGACATCATGATGATATCATCTGGTTCTTAGATGACCCTTGACCTCGATCGAATCGATGGCTGATCCAAGTTTCAAAACATTAATTTTCTCTTTTGGAGAATTTTTCTACTTGCACGATTCGCTACGCAGAACAAAAGGTACCCTTTCAATATCGTAGTCTTTCCATTTTTATTTTTAATATGCTTTCAAATTTGTAATGGAACTCGGTAATGGTGTTTTGTCAATCTGCCAAATTTTCTTTTTTTTTTTAGCAACAAAATGATGCCACCAACATAAGAGCAAATTTTGCAAAATGGACTATTTGAAATTGCAAGGTCCCATGTCCATCAAAATGCCACATTTTGTACATCTAATGGATCATTTTACATTATTTTAAATGTAAGAAACTCAAAAAAAAAAAAAAATAATTGTAAGGGATCATTTTGGTAATTTTTTCTCATATCTCAATGATCCTCATGTAGAGCATGTTACCATATTCATTGGTTTTTTTCTATTTCTCATGAGGAGTGTTACATTGGTTACATATTGCTGAGATAAGGAACTAAATTTACTAAATATGAGAAATATGCGACTATATTAATTGACATGTCAAAAATAAGAGACAAATGTGATAATTTTCCCTAATCACTTGAAGAGTAATCATATTTTTTTTCTTACCCATTTTATTTACTAAAAAAGGAACACTACCAAAAGAAAGTTAACTAAAATTGCCAAACCTACTAAATCACAAAACAATCATGTAGAAAATGGAACTCAGCAAGACCAAATATTATAGGAAAAACAGAGGAAAAACTAACTTTAAATTAATGAACAAGAAGAAAACATTAGAATTTGATGACATTTTAACAAACAATTGTGGAACAAATATAGAAATCAAAGTGAATGCTAATATTGTTATACCATATAAGTTAGGATATAACTAAGTGTAATCATCTTTCATGATTAGGGATGCAGACAATTCGAGCTATTCATGAGCTACTCACGAGTAACTCAGTCAACAACTTGACTTGAGCTCACGTTAACAGAGTTTGAGTCGAATTCAAGTTACTCAAGACAATAAACGAGTTCGAGTTCAAGTCATGGGGGCTTGAACTCATAGGCTCGATAAGCCTATACAAGTATTTTTATTTTTTTATTATTTATTATGAATTTACTCTTTTAGGTTTACAATTTATAGAATTTAAAACATATACCTACTATCTATCAAATAATATGAGAGGTGACAACAAACTTTCATAATTTAAAAAAAGAAAGATAAAACTAAAAGCTTCATTCCATTTATTATATTAGAATTTTTGTCCTTCCTCAAATCCCCAATTCATTTTCTTCAATTTGCCCTAATTCTTCAAAAGTCCAACTCCAAGCCCAAGATCCCCGATTCCCTGCCCTTCACTTCTTTTTCTTCACTTTGCAATTTGTGAAATGCCAGTAGCAAAAATCTAACTTGATCTTACAACTTCTTTCGGTGACCACACTAAAGTTGAGATAAGAGACTTAGAGACTAAGAGGTTGAGACCCACCATACTCAAGCTTTGTCAAAATCGAAAGTGGGACTGCGGCAGCTAAAATTTGATTCATCCAACGACCATGTAGCTGAAATCTAGTTGGAAAGATACAAAATTCCTTAGCTCCTTCAATGAGCTATTCAATTAAAGGGGCAACAGTAGTATCTTCAATGACAACGGTAGCGGTCTCAATAGTGGCAACGGCAGCAACAAAGGGACTTAGTAAGCAAATATGGTTTGTCTTGACTCTTGAGTAGTTTAATTGCACGAGGAATGTGCTTTGCTTTTGAGTAGTTTATTCCAGCTAGTCTTTTACTTTTCAAAATCTCTGAGTTTGAATTCTTGGGAATTGTATTATGGCTGTAAGACTTTTTTTTTGAGCAGGGTTCCCCCGTTAGGCTAGTTATCCCACATCAATTCTGGGAAGGGGTTGGGTTGGGTAGTTAAGTCCCTGGATTGGTTCCAAAAGTTGCCGGCTTTTGGAGTTCAATCTGGGATTAGGTTTAATTAATCAACAAAAGTCTTGTACTGGAGTTGAAAGTAACACTTTTTTTTTGAAAATAAAAAATTTTATTGATTGTAAACAGAAGAGTACATGGCTATGAAATTCTTATGTAAGGAAAACTCAATCTATCTAGGTTGACGAAGCCTTTAACTAGGTTCGGCAAATTCTAAGCGCGATAAATATCAGATACTCGATTTGTACTGGCGTGACGAGCTAGAGCATCTGCTGCAGAATTGACCTCTCGATAATTGTGAACAAGGTGAAATTGTCCATTCCAAACTACATTCCAGACTTGTCTGACAAAAGCATCAATGCGCCATGGACATCGAGTTTGCCTGTGAACCACGTCAAGCAGGGGTTTAGAGTCCATTTCAACCACAACCATGGTATGGCCAAGCGTAGCGCAAGTCTTGAGACCCTCCAACAAAGCTTGTGCCTCGGCTTCCAGACTGGTGCAATGGCCATAGTACATGGAAAATGTAGTGATCACATAACCCCAAAGATCTTGGAGGATACCTCCCTTGTAAGACTTATTACGATGTAAATTATGAAATTTTATTATGGTTAATTTCATGGGGTAAGGTGGTGCTATATACGGAGTATTGAACCTAACGTCTCACTACAAATTGCACATGAAGGAAAAATACACATTGCCATTTAGCGATTTGATGATATTTAGGAGGACCTTAAACTGCTGTTCAGTTTGGAATAATGATAGAGACACGAAGCTGTTATTTATTTTCTTCTTTGTTATTTCTATAACTTTGCAAGACTATCTATTGTTTTTGGAATGACAGAAAAAAAATTATCTCGGCCATTTCTCCATCAATCAAATTTCTAGGCGGAGTAAGAATATAAGAAGTCACTTGCTGATGTAAATTTGATACCCTTGTGTCATTGGCAATTAGTATATAAGTTTCGTATACTCTACTAAAGTGGAAAATAGAAAATTATCTGTTTAAATTCACATTGCTTGTTCCCTATTGTGAAGCTATAACAGTTTAAAATGGGATTTTGCCTCTATTACATATAATTGGAATAACGTGGAAAATTGAGAAGCCATGAAATTACTTTGAGTTTAAACATCTATCTCTTGCCACTTTCAATTGAGCACTAGCATAGTAGTATGTTTTCTGTTGCTGATTTTTTGTTTACTACTAACTTGTAGATGTAAAGCTATTTTTTTTGCTCACTACTAACATATAGTTGTACAAATTCCAACCCCTTATTATTTTGTAACTTTTATGGTTATGAAACTCATACTAAATGCTACATCTATTCCTATTAAGGCATTTCAACCAGTCCACTGGAGGTTTCTTCACTTCCACGTAGTGGTTCAAACATAGATTCATCTGTTCTACTACTTTTGGATAGCCCCTGTGACAGCCCCACCTCCCCCTAAGGCGAACCAAAGGGTTTAGCAGACCGCCTGCCTAACTCTCGCCAGGACTACGGAGACGAATACACACAAGCAACAACATTCCGAATGATATTACAGCCCTCAAACACTTCGACGACCGCAAATAACGAAGAATGGAAACAAAACTGAAAATGAACAGTAACCGCCATGTCACAATCCGGCCGGATTCCTGGCCGGATTGGAGGCAGTAGCTCAACCCAAATTTTTTTCAAATTTCCCTGCAAATCCGGCCAGCTATCCGGCCAAGAACTGGCCAAATACTTGGCCGGATTCCACGAACAGTTTCTACCAAAAATTTTTTCTTCTTTCTTTTCCAAATGCCGCGCTCGCCCGATCGCCAACGGTTACAAGGAACACTCACCAAAGCCATAGAAGCGTAACATCTCAAATGAATACACTCAATAGATAAGGTTACACACTTATACATGTATTTACATCTAAGTACAAGCCAAAGTATTCCTACTACACAAAATACAATTAGGGTTTCGGTTACAAAAGAGCTTCACAAAATAACATATACACTAGCTCGACCTCTTTCTTCCAAAACCATGATTTCAAAGTTTGTCCCCTGTAAGGAAAACAAAGATAACTGGAAGGGAGTGAGCTTACGCTCAATGAGGTACCAAAACAATAGCAATCAAGAATCATGGAACTTCATGTTCAATTTGTCACATATGCATATCAAATAGGGAAATAAACAAACACCTTAGATAGAAAGGATACAAGTGGCTCTCGAGAGCCCAAAATTCCCATTGCAATACTTGATCCAAACCCGTTGACTCTCCGTCAACGTATAAGGAACAATCATGTCCGTAGACCCCACTTTATACCAAATTCCGTCTACCAAACATACCCCTTATTGGGCCCGAACACCTCAACAGAAACAAAAGTGGTAATACTCGAGTATATCGGAAATCCAGAGTCTCCAATACCAAAAGATTTCCTAGAAACAGACTATCGTGGTTCGTTATCTAATCGACCAGACCCTTGCCGGCTCGGCTCGAGTAACTAGCCACAGGAGTTGAGCTCAGAGGTCACAGAATGGTTGTTGGACTCTGTGACGCCCCCACTTCTTCCTAAGGCGAACCAAAGGGTATCCGCGGGATGCCTGCCTAGCTCTCGCCAGGACTCAAGCAATTCCATTCAAAATATAGTAAATGCGGAAGCGTTCAAGCTTAACAATAGTCATCCATTATCCAACCCGCACGTCGGGTGTTCAAAGTACATCATGAATCCCAAATATACATCACGCCCCAAAAGTTACATTTCAATTCCAAAAGAACAACCCAAAATCAAGGGTATAGTCAAAATATAATAGAAATCCTAAACAAAAGTACATCAGGAGGGTTTCTCCAATACATCTCCGAGTTCAATTCTGTTAAGGAAAATAAATCTACAGGGTGAGAAAAAACGCTCGTGAGGCCAAGAACACACATGCAAGCACATAGTCCAGATACCAGTCCCAAATAACAGTTCAAGAGATAATTACAAGTAATTAATAAAGCCAGTGAAAGTAAGCAGAAACAATTCAAGGATATAGTAGCTCTCAGGAGCTAAGTTCCACTTGCTCTGCCAGTTCATTCGTATATCTTCCCGCGATGACTCTCCGTCAACCGGGTTGATATTTCCAAACCGTAGATCACCACTTACTTCTCATCCGTCCACCCTACACTGCTTCTGGCCCGCACGACATTTATAAGGCTATACTCCACGAGTATGCCAAGCAAGATCTCTCAAATAGATCAAACTTATCATGTGATTCTCATGACTCACCAAGGTTCCCAACCAAACCCATGCCGGCTCGAGTTCCAAGGTCGGCCTATGAGTTTGGGCGTCCCCCTTGTATCATGTAAGTGTCGAGGAGATTCACTCTAACGACGTATGCAGCCATAGCATACCATGTCATGTATTCAAGCATTTGACAGGTTTAAGCATGTATTTCAGGTCATGTAAACCAGGCAAAACATGTTAAGCATGAGTCATTTGTTTCAAATGAGAACGAGTGCGATAAAGTACACACTCGACTCCATTTTTCAAAATCAAGTAGGCTAAGCATGTAATCAGGTAAGCCAAGCATGAATCAAGTCCATAGAGTTCAAGTAGCCATACACTTGACACTCACCAAGTAGAAGTAGTCTCAATCGAAATTTAAGCGTTCACCGTGGGATCCTCTTGAGGGTTCTCGTGTGCGCCTGAACACATAATAGTGAAGTATCACTCATATATCCCAATTATCAAGGAAGATTATATACTAGTACAATCTAAGAAAATTTCATGAAAACGAACCTCAATTACTCGTAAATTGAGGTTTAAATGGAGTTTCTCAAAGTACAAGGTAATTGAGTTTTCATTTTGGGAAATCAAGTATAAAACGTTCAAGAAATATTGAAGGAATAAGGAGTACTTGAAAACTCCCTTCCCTTGGAATTTGGGGAAAAAAATTCAGGTTTGATACGATATTTTGAAAAATCGTATCTCCCATTTTACATGTCAGAAATTGGAAAACTGGGTGCCGTTGAAAACCTCTTTGAAAGTACTAAAAGTTCTTAGAATACACTTTTCTAAGATTCCAAATGAAAAACATTCAAAATTGAGCTCAAAGTTGCTGTTTTGGTTCATAAGGCAGATTTAAGTTGGTTTTTGGCCAACTTTGAAAATTTGGCAAAATTCACTTGAGTGAAACTAGCCTTTGAAATTTGCAAATCTAATAGTGTTGTAATCCAAGTTTACAAAAAAATAAGCGGAACAAGAAACGGAGTTTCGAGCACCGAGATACGGCAGCTCAAAATTTGGTGAAAATTCGAAACTGCTGAACAAATTTCCAGATTTGAGTTTCCGACTTTGGGACCTTAGTTGGGTATTGAAATGGACTTGGATTGGTACAAAATTTGGCAGTATAATACTCCTATATAAAGGGTATTCATATATCAACTTTGATGGAAAAATACCTTCGGGAAGGTAGTCAACCAAACACCCAAAGTTTCGAAAATCCTAAGGCAGAACTGCCTTGAGCTTTTTGGTTTTCCATTCCAAACATTTGGTCAAGGAAAATCCTCCAAACGTAGTTCATTAGTGTAGGAAAAGCCTAAGGAACATTCATGGTACATTTGGTAAGTGTTTAACACCCAAAAAATTCAATTAGCAAGTCTACACCAAGCCTTGCATCAAATCTGTCCAAAAGTTAGGGTTTTCAAGAGCAGGGCAGGTTCCGTATTTTGATCACAAATCACTCAAATTAACTCAGAATTGAGCATGGTTTATGGCGTTGGAAAATAAATTCATAGAGCTATAATTTCACAGAAGAAATCATTTGAAATTCGGCACACAACTAGCTCGAATTCGAGCCACAAGTTGCAGCCTCAGCATTTCGTTCCAGGAAAACAGAGAAACAGAACAGCCGACTTTAAATGGTTGGTTCGGCTCACATACATGGAATCAGAACATGCATTTTATACCGTTGGAAAGGTGGGAATTTCTAACGGCACTCGATTTTGATGTCGGAGCACAGAGTTATGGACGAAACAAGAAAGTTGGTCTGAGCATTACGGGAACAGTTTCCAGGTCTGCTACCTTTACGAAAATAATTCATTTGACCAACCAAACCTCAATATTTTTCAATGAAATTTTGTACACCATCTATAAAACATATAAACATCATATACAAGCCATTAAATCCCCAAAATTCTGCAAAAATAGGTACGTTCAAAGCAGGGGCAGAATCGAAACTTTTTACTCCATGCACCCCTTGAAGTTTCTACTAATAATACACCATTAATCTACCATTTTGAGCACTAAACCAACATTAAATCCATCATCAAGCATGAGATTAGTCCCCAAGACAAAGGTCGGAGTTCATAGAGCCCACCCATTTCATTTTACACCATAAACAAGCTAACCAAAGGCATGCTAGAGCTTAATCATGCTATATGACTTCCAAAAGACAAGATTCTATGAGTTGATCATCACTTACTTTGGTTTGATGTTCAAGCAGAATTTTGACCCTCTTTACTCCAGCAAAACCGTGATTTTCAGCTCCCCTTTTGCAGCTCAAAATGATCCTTAAGTGTAGAGCTAAGTGCTGTGAAAATTTGGTAGGATTTGAGTGAAGTTTGATGATGATTTTGGTGAAGAGAGTTTTGAAAGAACTTGGTGTTCTTGTTGCTCTCCTTGGCCGGCTGACATGAGAGGGAAGAGAGAGGGAAATTTGATCAATTTTCAGCTTCCTTGAGAAGCTTCAAACGTGTGGCCCATGTTGATGCAAAAGTCAACTCTTCTACACGCGCGCACTCGCGCGCGTTTCGTGCTCGATTCCTCTCGCATTTGTTTCACTAGTGCACTAAACCTCTAGTACACTTATATTCATACAAATATTATTCACTCTTAATTGTCCCAAAATAAGGGTCTAAAGTCCCTCAATTAAAATCGCGCGTGTGAAAACGCGTATCTCCAATTTGAGCGCGATAACGCGAAACTTCCGAGAAATTCTTATAACGATAATACTAATAACTATCGCTTGAGTATTTAAACATTAAAATACCTAATTTTAGGACCATTGTACAAGTCTCCAATTTTTTCAAACTTATTGTACTCTCAATCGGTTAAAATTTTCCAAACGTGTTTTCACTTTTTCACTAAACAAGCTTCTAAGAAAATAATTTTTGAAACGAGACACTTTAAAAATATAACGGAGCTATAATACCATGTACTTAGGTCTAATAAGGTTAGAAAATAATAATTGGAGCAAATATTCAAATAAATAATTAAATAAGCAAAAATATGAGTCGAAAAATAATAGTTTTTACGAGTCCTCACAGACTCAACCCTCCAAACGACAACAGATTAAGTACAGATAACAGAGTCAATTGTACACAGTAGATAGGCATACAGATACGAGAATAAGTGTGATAAAGTACATTCTCGTCTCAAACAGAATGAACAGATAGTACAGTCATTCAAATCACAGATTGCATGTACAGAAACCCAGTTTAGCAACAAATGAGGGGAGTGGTACACTCACCAGTTCAAGTACAGATACTTCAAAAGTTTTCACCCAAAGTGGCTTTAATCGCCAAGAAACCCTAAAATAACCAAGGTAAAACAATTATGGTTCCACAGCCACAACCAAGTAAATGGAATACATAAATGAAGCTCGACTACAAGTCGGGTGCCTCTCCAAGTTAATTACTAGTACAAAAGAATAAAATGTGACTTTTGAACAAAAGGATAACAATTGGTGCTAGGGTTACGAACAACCCCAAAACCCCTCCTTTTACCAAAATGCAACTTCAAACTTAAAGGAACCAAATGGCCTAGAAAATTGGACAGCATTTCCCCCTAAACTTCCTTACTTTTCCATCCTACAATCGACATCAACTCATCTCAAATCAACCACAATTTCACATACAAATCATAGGCTATAAAACACATGTAATTAGGGCCACAATACCCTTCAATTTGAGCCAATTGACAGCTCCAAAACCAATTACAATTAAGCTCCACATCCATCAAAAATAGTTTCCTTGCTCAAGTCCAAGCCCTAGTTTACGAATATCATGTCAAGCAAAGGAAATTCTATAATTATCAAATTCCACGTACACTTCGGCATGATAACCACAACTAAAGCTACACTTATTGGATTGAGACGAATCTTATGGCGTTTCGAAACCAAGACATATACCTATATTTCTTATGAAGACCTCCAATGCCAAATCATGCATTTTTATGGTCAAAAATTGAAATCTCAGAGAGAACAGAAAACTGTCCATGAAACAAGGCTTGTGGGCAATCAAGGGAATTTAAGTTATTTCACATGCTACAGTGCTAAGATTGAGCTGAAATTTTACCAGTAGCTAGCTAACTCAACTACCTACAACTTTTATGTTTTGAGCAAGGACTGATTCGGTCTCTCTCAAGGACGAACATACAGTACAAAAACAGGGCAGATTACTACCAAATGGAAACCCTAAGCTGGAATTTGTGCACATAAGCTGGAAAATTTCTTTAAGCAAAGTATTCTAGCCCACAAAACCTCAATAATTCATAACAAAACATAAACAACCCTCAAGCATCACATGAGATCAGAATTTTTCACCATAAAACTGAAATTTACACATAATACTACTTCAAACTATGAAATATGCTCATAAAACTACCAAAACTACAACTTTAAACCACTAATTGGCAACTAATAGAAGTAAAGAAGAATTTTCTTAGCAAATTACCTTGGAACCTCAAGAAAATGGTAGCTTAGAGCTTGTCCCTCCAAAATCACTCCACTCAATCCTTTAATCCTCCTTAGGAAACAACTTTAATGGAGGGTTTTGCAAAAGTGATGGTTGGAATTCAAGATTGGGCAAGAAATTGAGGAACAATTGAAGTTTCTCTCTTGGTTTCTTTCTCTCAAATGGCCGGCCAAGGAAGACAAAGAAATGAAGGGAATTTGGTCAAAATTAGAGTTTTAGGAAAGTAAAATATCTTGGTCAAAGTCTAACTTTCAATGGGGTGGTGACACTTGGCACCTTTTAGGGTTTAAGCTTATCTTCTTTCTCCCAATGGTTAATCTATCTAGCTAACCTCTAATTGTATCCTAGCATCTTGTAAAATAATATCACTTAATACAAAACTCCAACAAGTTGTCAAACTATATCGCATTTACCGCACTAGCGGGTCCCACGTCCATAATATACTTCAAACTTAATATGAACTAACTTAAATTAGGAAAATGATTTAAAACCTATACTCACTTATAAAAATCTTTGAAAATTTAATATAGTAAAGTAAAATAAAGAAAATGCATGCGAAAATAAAATAAAATAAAATAAAATAACCTAGGGGAATTTTACGTGTCCTCACAGCCCCGTTATTATAACCAATAAGACACAATTAACCAAGAAATCGATGAAGAAGGTCATAGAGAAAAGGATAATCTGGAAGCCTGGGATGATAATGTGAGGGGTGGAGAAGAAAATGAAACAGAAGAAGGATTTTGAGTCTTAAAAACAAAGCAAAATATCTAAAGCATAGAAGGACTTCGATGAGGAGGTAGAAAATGGTACATATTATGCCATATGTTGTCACTACCAAACAAAGCTAAATCGAGGCAAAACCAAACAAACTAGCAACATGCTACGACATCGTAATAATCATCAAGCTAGAAAAGTGAAACTTAGAATGGCAGCAAAGCAGACAAAGCTAAATTTCTAGCCAAGTGATGCAGAATTTCCACTCATTGCACTATTACATTCAACAAAATTTAACCTGGAGAAAATGAGGAAGTTAGTTGCCCACTAGATATTAATGCACAAGCACCCTTTTACTATACTGGAGGAAAAAGGTTTCAATGATATGCAAAAATGGGGGACAAGTGGCAAAAAATCTCTCGTAAGACAACAAAAAAAATTACTGTGTTTAGGTTTATGATATTGAAAGGAAAAAGTTGAAGAACTTGTTGCGGTACATATCCAAAGTTAGCTCAACAACTGATCTTTGGAAGTTAAAAAACCAGAATATTTAGTACATGGTTATCATAAGGCATTAGATTAATACGAATTGAAAGTTAGAAGATTGAGTACATGATTGTCATGGGCATTGGATTGATGCGAATTGAAAGTTACAAAAGAGGGTGCTCAATTTTGTTCATATACCATCACCTAGGCAAGGAGTTGAAATCTCAGTTGTAACCTTCAAGTGCGTGAAAGAGTGAGGCATTGAGAGCAAGATATATACAATCTCAGTGGATAGTGCCTCTAACAATGATGTGGCCATCAGACTTTCGAAAGAAGACTTATCCAGAACAAGAAAATTGTTCTGTGGAGGCAAATTATTCCATGTCCGTTACTGTGCTTATATCTTGAAACTTATGGTTCAAAATGGTTTAAGCCAGATTGTGGATGTGACGACCCCACTTCCCCCTAAGGCGAACCAAAGGGTTTGGCGGGCCGCCTGCCCAACTCTCGCCGGGACTCACTACAAAACTCAAGCATGAATGTAATCGATGGTTCTTAAAAACTCAAACGGAGTATAATATATCCACCAGTCCAACATACCAAAGTACGAGTCCAATACTTCATCTAAATTTTCACAATAATAACTTAAGTACAATCCTTATGTTTGCAATTCAAATCATTCTTACAAAAGTATAATCCCCAAAATATCATGAGATTTACATTCACTTCAACCACAAGTACATCATACCATAAAGTTCACAAATCTTTCAAAATAACCATTACATTCCACAAAGAAAATCAATCACAACCCAGATGAAGGATAATCCACGGTACTCCAAATCCTTGTGCTTGAGTAACTATCCTTCTCGAGCCCTGCATAGAACTAAAATATTTTTGGGGGTGAGCTAAAGCTCAATGAGGTTTCAAAAGGGAAAATCAAGTATTTATAAACCAGTGCGTAAGTGCTACTTTGGAAACACATGTAGAAGTAGTACTTTTGTTGGTAACTTTACTACGAGTACAACTCATAAATCATTTAAAAACCACTAACGTACATTTGGAATGAACGACCATATAAATATATTTTCAAACAAATAGTGGCTCGTCCTGACTAGAAGAACATTACAAGGATTGCTTCGTCTCAGAGATTAATGCTCATGAGGAGTCTTACCCGAGAAATGTCAACTAGGAGAGCAATAACAGTATTAATAGTAAAGCAAACACAAAAGGATACAGTACTCGGTCCACTTCCCGTCCTTATAACTCCCATCGATAACTCCCTCGATTGACTGGCCATCACCTTATCCCTCCAGTGGTAATACTCGAGTATACCAAAATAAAGTGCCCAGGGTTATCAACCTATCCGACCGAGTCCGCTTCTGGCTCGAATAGGTGATAACGAAGGGGAAAAGGCCTTGTTCAGCCAATGTGATAAAGTACACATGGCCTACAGCATACGCAAATAACATATACACAATGAAATATTGAACAGTTAAGCGATACAGCAACAGTTAGGTCGAGTGCGATAAAGTACACACTCGCCTAGAAATAAGTACTTTTCATTCAAGTGAACAAGATTCATCGAGTATTTGACCACTTAGGCATGAAAGAAGCACTCATCAAGTCACATCACGTATATATATAAAAGCAATTATACAAACAGTGATTATAAAAGTTCGAGAAGCAATTTTGTGCAAAACAGTTTGGAATCACTCACCGTAATCCGGAGCAAAGCAAGAGCAAAAGCAGGAAATTAAAAGAGCTTCTCGGTGTCCTCTGAACCACCTGAGATTAATCACAATCACAAATTACCTAGATGCTCGATTAAGGCGAATAAAAGAAAACCTCTTAGAATTAAAACTAGTAAAAGTGATAAAATTTTTCGTATGGTTTCTTTAAAGATACTTTTCTTTCTAGAGGTGCAACTAGAACTAATACACTTCAAATAAATTTTCTTGCCGAGCAAGTTTTCTACACTTTTCATTTAAAATTATTAAAATCTAGTGTTTTTTTAATAATTTTTCTCTAAAACAACTAGCCAGGAATAATTTCACGAAAAACTTAAAGTTTGGAAGTTAATGTAATTATTTCTTAAAGGTAATAAAGCTAGTTTAAACAAAGAAAAGAATTAACTAGTTAGCAAGGTTTTAAAAGTCCCGTCATTTAAGTTTTAATATTAACGTGCTATTCTCAATCTCTATAACTTGATAGTAAGATAAAATAATTCCACAAAGCTTGATTTAAAAGTACTCAAATTCAACAGACCAAAACGGACTTCACGATTACAAATCATTTGCACATTGTATTCCCGGTTGCCAAAATAGCCAAATCACAATTCAAACATCAATTTCACTAGGGCTTCATCAATCATTAGCCCTAGGTCTCAACAGATTCAATTCCAGATAAAATTCAACAAAGGAAGTCCAAGGTATCAAAACAATCCCAAATCACAAACCATGGACCTTCCAAATACGTTTCAACCAACCACTTGAACAAATTCACCAAAAATTAAACTCTTGCAAAAATTACTCAAATGGCCAAGAGCTTCATCAATCATTAGCTCTTGACGACAAACAATCATTCCTTGCAACAATCAACCAGAAATTTAACTCAAACATAGAAGATAAGTCACGGTTAGCTTACACGCACATAACTCTAGAAATTCATATTTTCCTTTCTTGTTTCAATATTCAAGAAAATTTGAGCAAATGTCAATTCAAGATGTCTATTAAATCTCCAACTTTTACTTGCTAGAAACACTAAACATATGGCTTATAATTTTTCCAACCTAAACTAAATCAAACAATACACAAATCCAGAAAATAATCTCACCAAAAGTTTCAACTAGTACGGCTAGCAACCATGTACAAATTCCAGCAATATAACCCATTAACTTATAGTGTTTTGTCCATAACTTCCTTCAATTTTTACTTCAACTCAACATGCAAAAAGGTGATTAACCAGCTACAAACTAATCTTAATTACCCAGTATAAAAAATCTTAGCTAAAATTCAAAGGAAAACTAATTAAAGGCTCAACCTCTTCTTTCGGCCGCAATTCAGCTTTCTTTTCTTTCTCTTTTTTTTTATTAAACACGACTCATCTCAGCTTCATGCATGATCAAAATAATTAACTATCAATCAGCTTTGATCCAAAAAAAGTGCGGACATCATAAAAAAAACATCCAACCAGAATTTTCATTCCAACCCACTCGATTGACATGCATGCATCCAGATTTTGTTTTCCTTCAAATTTCTGGTTTACACACTGCTAATAAATCTCATACAGGGCTTAATCATCCAGTATTTAGTTAGCTAAACATGCAACCAAGAGAGAAACAACCACTTTTCAGCAAATTTCACACTAATTTACCCATACAACTCCATCGGCTAAACTGGAAATTTGTTTAGCAGTCCTGCAACTTTCAAATAAAAATTTCCAGCCATGCAACCGAATTTTCTCATGCAACACCAAATAAAGAACTATCTAACAGGTTGGGTCCAAAATTAAGCTCAGATCATCACAAACTAGCAAATTAAAAACCGAAATTTCCAGCTCAAGCTCTCGACAACTTCACTTCCTTCTCAAACAGATTTTCTGTGACTTAAACTATCATCTGACCACGCAACCCCACATGCATGCTTATAGACAGCTTCATCAACCCATAGACAACTCATCTAAGTCCAGAAATTACCTTAGCGTGAAGCTTAATACACATGACTAGCAGCTGCAACAATCCTTCACCCTCGGCTGTCTGGAAATTTAGCCCGCTAGCTCTTCCTCTTCCTTGCTCAAGCTCGTCACTAGGATGAAGAAGGTTTGGTTCAGACTCCTCACCAGCTCACGGATGAAAGAAAGAAGGAGTAGCAGGTCTCACCTTTTTTTTTTTTAGCTTACGGCAGGATGGAAAGGAAATGAGAGGCTCGGCTCACTCTCTCTCGGTCGTTAATTCCAAGGGAACTGCTCCCTCACGGCTCACGGCAGAAAAGAAACTAGAAGTGTGATATTGTAATGAATTGGAAATGATATAATGGAGTGCGTGGATAATGTAATGTATATAGAGTGATGTTGTGAGTGGAGTTGGTCGGCAATAGCAAATGGAAAATGCTGGTATGAAAAGTGGGAATTGGAACCGGCAGAAATTGGAAGTGTTTGAAGCTAAGTTTGTTCAAGAATTTTTTTTTCCATGGCTGCATGGTGAATTTGAATTGGGGAAGGGCCAATTTGGTCTATTCACATTTCGTCCGAATTTCCACTTAAGCCCTCAATCCTAAACTAATTCCAGAATTTATCCCAGATGAAATTCGATAGCCTACTGGAGCACTAATCTTGCGAAAATTCAATTATCGAGACTTCATCGTCCTAAAAATAATTGTAAAGGTCCTAATCTAAAAACGATTTCGTCTTAATGCTAAAGTTCCCGTTAACACTTAACATTATTAACACTTAAAATTAGCTACTGAACTTCAAAGAATTAATATTAAAGCAATAACACACTCTACGTCAAGAAATATTAACTTAACTTGGCAAAAATTCAAATAACCCAATATTTTGCACAATTAACTTATTTGCAACTTTAAACTTATTTTTACATACTTATCTAAGAACCAACAATAATAAAATATTAAAAGTCAAAGATGCAAATGCGACAAGTATATATAACAATCAAAAGCACCATAAATAATTCAACTTGAATAAATTTGGTCATTAAAATAATAATTGTTTAAAGAATCAATTGTTTAGACTCATTTTCGAGAAATTCATGCAATTTGGGAAAACTTGAGTAATTCACATGCAAAAATACTTTTAAATGACCAATTTAAGAATATTTTGCAATAATTAAAATATGAGTCCTCACAGTGGATATTGTGGAGAATATTAGAGATAGTGTGGATTTTGTAGGGAAGTTTGATGGGAGGGCATTGCTGTTTGCTGAAATTGCCCAACAATTGCAAATTCCATGGAAAAAAAATTAATTCATGATTGCAGGGCTAGATGGAATTTCATGTAAGAAATGTTGAGCTATTTTACTGATGGTTAGGTCAAAGTGGAGAAAGTTTGCTCTATTTTAGAGCATTTCTGGGAGGCCACACGCCACACATATAATTTCAGACAGTGATTATCCAACTACTAATTTGTTCCTCCAGAAGATTCTTGATATAAAGACAGTCATAGATGCTCGAGTAGCTGATGAAGATGATTTTATTCAAGATAAACGGTACCGAAATCAAGGCAAAAATTGAGAGTTGTTGAGTATGCCTTCCCAAAGATGTATCTACCTTTTGAAGCAAAAGAATGTTAGGTCTAACCCCAGGAAATTGACAAAAGGATTTTGACAACCCCAAAAGACAAATAACAAAGTAAAAATAAATAAAATAGGAACACAAGAATTTACGTGATTCAGTCAAATTGACCTACGTCCATGGATGGAGAATGACCAATAGTTTACTATGAAGAAGAGAGTACAAAAATGCCTTAGGAAAGTGTTTCTAGATCCAAAACACTTAATACTTAAAACACAAGAGAGGTCAAAATATTTTACTAAACAAAAAGGCTTAATGACCCAAAGGTTCAAATAGCCTACTAAAGTTCTCTTGATTTGGTGCATTTAATGCCATCACAGTCCCACTATATTTATAAGCAACTAAGGGAAATGCTCCCTTATACAAAAGGCGATGTGGAAATAACAAATTTGTTTCACCTTTTCCACATAAGTCCCAATGGGCTTAAATCACCAACAATGAATACCAACCAAGTCCAAGCATTGCTTGAACTTGTAAACTGGAAGAGGTTTTGTGAACATGTTAGCAGAATTCTCCTTGGTACTGATTTTCGGAACAAGGATTTTTCCCTCAGCAATAATGTCTCGAATGAAATGAAATTTCACATCAATGTGTTTCGTCCTCTCATGATACATTTGGTCATTAGTCAATGAATGACATTTTGACTATCACAGTAAATAGTAGTAACCCCTTGATGTAGACCGAACTCGCCAAACAAACCCTTCAATCACAAAGATTTTTTGATTGCCTCGGTCATAGCCATATATTCTACCTCCGTAGTAGATAATGCTACAACAAATTGTAAAGTAGTTTTCCAACTAATTGCACAACCGCCAATATAGTATACATAATCTGAAAGTGATCTTTTGTCAAGATTCTCGACATAGTCCGAGTCTACAAAACTAACCAAAATATTATCATTTCTCCCAAATTCCAAACAACAATTTAAAACATAGTTATTAAACCCGGCCCGGGAAGGAACCCGGTGAAAAAGGTGGGTCAACGGGTTACTAGTTCAACCAGTGGGTGAGTGGTCCAACCGGTGGGTTACTAAATATATTTAAATATTATATCTCATAATTTTTTATGTCATAATAAATATTCGGTTAGTCTAATTTATTATAGAATCATCAATTCTTACAAGAATCAAGAACCTAAATTTAATTAGTAATCTATCAAATTTCAAGTATAAAATTTTATCTAAGTGTAATTATCTAGTTTATTTATGAATTTTAAGTGCAAAAGTTTATTAAGAATGATATTTGCCTTTAAAAGGAATTGTGTAATATGTTATTTTTTAAGCCAATTGCATAATTTATAGAGTTTGGGGAATAATAAAAGGTTATTAAAGATTCCATATAAATTTTGTTTTGAAAAAATAAAATAAGAATAAAAGTCTAATATATAATAAAAGAAGGATACAATGACAAACAAATGGATGATTGGTCCAGCGGTGATTGTATTCTACCAACTTGCTAAAGATTTGGTGTTTGAATCTCCTTTCCAGCAACTTAACAAAATTTTTCCATGTGGACTCCTTTGCAGCAACTTGACAAAAATTTTCCATGTGGACCAGGTTCCTCATAAAACTGGCCGGTTCATCGGGTTGACCGGTTGAACCGCCGATCAGTTGAAAAGTCAATGGTTCCAGTGCATAAACGATCTAATTGACAACCCGGCCTGGCTCAAGTGCCGGTTCACCGGGTTGACCGGTTGAACCACCGGGTCGGGTCAGTTTAATAACACTATGGTTTGAAGTTCCTCGCAAATATCTGAGAATCCACTTCACAGCCTGCTAATGTACTTTTTCAGGACAAGACATATATCGGCTAACCACACTGACTGCTTGTGCAATATCTAAACGAGTGCAAACCATTGTATACATAATGCTGCCGACTGCACCGGAATAAGGAATCCGTGTTATATTCTCCTCCTTTTCAACTGACTGTGGTGACTGAGCAACAGATAGTCGAAAATGACTAGTAAGAGGAGTGGTCATAGGTTTAGCATCTTTCATGCCAAGTTTTTCCAAGACTTTTTCAAGGTAATTTTCTTGGGTCAGGAATAACTTTTCAACTCCTCGGCCTCTCTTGATCTCCAAGTCAAGAATTTTCTTATCTGCTCCCAAATGTTTCATTTCAAATTCACTACTTAACTGCAACTTCAAAGTGTGAATTTCTGACAAATTTTTGGCAGTAATAAGCATGTCATCAACATAAAGTAGCAAATAAATGAAAGAACCATTAGCTAACTTACGGAAGGAAACACAACTATCATACACGCTCCTTGAATAACTATGACCCAACATAAAAGTATCCAACCTCTTATACCACTGTATTGGAGACTGTTTCAATCCATATAAGGATCTCTTTAACAAACAAACATGGTCTTCCTTTTCTTCAACTTCAAATCTCTGAAGTTGTTTCATATAAATTTTCTCTTCAAGTTCACCATATAAGAAAACTGTCTTAATATCAAACTGCTCCAACTCCAAATTATACATGGAAACTAAAGCAAGCAAATACGAATAGAACTATGCTTAACAATAGGTGAAATTTTTTTTATTAAAATCAACAACTTATACCTGACTATAGTCCTTTGCAACTAAACGTGCTTTGTACGTTGTATCTTCGACCCTTGGAATACTTTCTTTCTTCTTGACGACCTATTTGCTTTCAACAATTTTCTTATCTGAAGGCAACTTCACAAGAACCAAGTTCCATTTCGATGGAGAAACTCAATTTCTTCTTTTATTGTAATCAACCACTTAGCAGAATCATCACAAGAAACTACCTCTGAATAGGTAGTAGGTTCACCAACTACATCAATTTTTTTTGCAACAAACAAAGCATATTCAATCAAATTTGCATATCTTTGTGGTGGTCGAATATCCCTCCTTGATCTATCTTTGGCAATAGAATATTCTTTCTTTTCTAAATTATTTTCATCAGTAGATTCATATGCATCTACTGACACTTGTTGAATAGAAGGACCAGAACTACCAATCTCGAACTCCACCAGCTTCTACATATTATCATATGTTTGACAAGAACTGGAAGACTCATTCTTGGACGATAACATACAGAATTCATCAAAAGTAACATCTCTACCAATTATAAATTTTGAAAATTTGGGATCAGGACATCATAATCTGTATCCTTTCACCCCAGAAGCATACCCAAGAAAAATATACTTTTAAGTTCGAAACTCTAATTTTTCATCATTTACATGCATGTATGTTGAACATCCAAAAATTTTTAAATCAGAATTATTAGCAGGAATACCTGACCAATTTTCCTCAGGAGTTTTGAAATTAAGAGTAGCAGAAAGAGCACAGTTGTCAATATAACAAGCCATAGAAATCGTTTCTGCCCAAAAATCCTTTGTCAACCCTACATTAGAGATCATGCACCTTGCTTTCTTCAAAAGCGTTCTGTTCAAACGTTTGGCCATACCATTTTGTTGAGGCGTTATCCTGATAGTGCGATATCGAACAATTCCTTCATTCTTGTAAAATTTATCAAATTCTCTTTCACAAAATTTCATGCCATTATCTATTCTAAGTCACTTGATCTGTTTACCTATCAGTTTCTCAATCAAAAAATTTCATTGCTTGAAAGTAAAGTAAACGTCATTCTTATGTTTAAGAAAATAAACTCAAACTTTTCTTGAATAATTATCAATAAAAGTCAACATATACCTGGTACTACCCTTAGACAGAACACGAGATAGACCCCATAAATCTGAATGAATATAATCAAGAGTATCTTTCGTCTTATGGATTACTGGAGAACTGAAACTAACTCGTTTTTGCTTTTCAAAGACACAATGTTCATAGAATTTCAATAACCTAGTATTTTGACCGCAAAGAAGCCCCTTTTTACTTAGTATGCCCAAACCTTTCTCGCTCATATGTCCCAAACGCATATGCCTTAATTTGGTGATGTCAGAATCAGATAAAGATGATGATGATGAAACTGCAGTCGAGTCTGTAATATTAGATTCTTGCAAAATATATAAACTACCAACCTTACAAGCTTTCATTACAATGAGAGCACCTTTAGAAACTTTCATAATGCCATTTTTAGCTGTGTATTTGCACCCAAGAGCCTCTAGGGTACCCAAAGAGATGAGATTCTTTTTCAAATCAGAAACATGTCTAACATTAGTGAGTGTCCTCACAATACCATCATACATTTTAATTCAGATTGTACTCTTACCAACAACATTACAAACGGCATTATTGCCCATCAAAACAATTCCACCATTACAAGATTTATAAGTGAAAAATAAATCTCTATTGGGACACATGTGATAAGAGCACCCCGAAGCTGAAATTCATTTATTTTTAGACCTTGTCCTGTCATCAATTACAAAGAAAATATTTCCTTCATTCTCATTAGTTGCAACACCAGTTTCAGCAGTCTCAGTATTTTTCTCACCAGGTTTTTTCTTTTGTTTCAATCTATTTTTCAATTTAAAACAATTTGCCTTAATATACCCGTTTTATGACAATAATTGCACTTCAAATTTCTATGTCTGGATTTAGATCTACATTTAGATCTACTACTGTCAAATTCTCTTTTCTCGGTTCTACCATAACAACCATACCTTCCACTTGACTTTCACTAAATTCCCTAGTAATATACCTGTCTATCTGCTCCTTAGATTTTATTGCAGATTTAATTTTTTAACACGAAATTGTTTATTTTTCATAAATCATAGTATTGCAAAAATATTTAAAAGATTGGGGAAGGAAACACAAAAATAATAAAGTCTGATCCTCGCCATCAATTTTCAAATCTATATTCTCCAAATCCATAATAATGGAATCAAATTTATCAAGATGCGAGAGTATAGATGTGCCTTCAGTCATGCAAAGCATATACAGACTTTGCTTTAAATAAAGTTGATTTTCAACTGTCTTCTTCATATACAAGGTCTTAAATTTATCCCACATAGCATTTGCCGAAGTCACAGTGGCTACCTCCCCCAAAATCTCGTCAGAGAGATTTAAAATAATTCTGGACCTTGCTTTCCTATCTATCTTAGCAAAATTTGCATCTGTCACACCCTCTGGCTTTTTCTCAATTCCCTATCGTTAGATCAATTCCATCTTAAACCAAAATGGACTCATTTAAGTTGCCACATCCCAAAGTTGACATTTCTATCGAATTTCTTGACAACAGTCTTTGCTATCGTCATTGTTACCACAAAATTCAAAGCCTTTGAAGAAACTCTGATATCAATTTGTTAGGTCTGACCCCAGAAAATTAACGAAAGGATTTTTAACAACCCCAAAAGACAAATAATAAAGCATAAATAAATAAAACGGGATCACAGAAATTTATGTGGTTCTGTCAAATTAACCTACGTCCACGAGCGGAGAAGGTGCAATATTTGACTATGAAAAAGAGAGTACAAAAATGTTTTAAGAAAGTGTTCTCAGGTCCAAAATACCTAATACTTAAAATACAAGAGAACCCAAAATATTTTACTAAATAAAAAGGCTTAATAAACCAAAGGTCCAAATAGCCTACTAAAACTCTCTTGGTTTGGTGCATTTAATCCCATCACAGGCCCACTATATTTATAAGCAACTAAGGGAAAGACTCCCTTATATAAAAGGCGATGTGGAACATAGCCACTTCAACAAAGAAAACATCACTAAAGTTCAGAAAGCCCTTTTTAACATTTATGAGGAGTATGCTTTTGTAACTACTAATGGAGTTAAAAAGGAAATGATTCACCTGGAGGTCCGTCTAGTGGCCAATAGAAAACTTGGTTAGTTGTTAAACTTTAGGGTGGTTTTGATGAATACTATGAAGAAGTTGAAACCAGTGATCCTCACAAGTCTGAATTGGTGGATTATTTGGATAAGCCTTACCTAAAAAGTGGAGAAGATCCTATAGACTTTGACTGCTTAGATTAACAAGGTCGCATATCTTGTATTGTCTCAAATGGCTAGTCATACATTGGCCATTCCTATGACTACAATAGCCTTCGAGGCTACATTCAATGCCGGAACTAGAGTCGTTGATCCCTATTATTCTTGCTTATCTCTGGATACAGTTCAAGTCATAATGTATGTTAGGGGTTGGTGTAGAATTATGTATAATGTCAAAAAGAAAATCAAGGTAAGTCTAGCTTTCATTTTATCTTCACAAATTAATGGTTTTAATTGTCTATTGTATTGTTTTTCAATGTCTTCTTTTTTGATATTGTAACAATGCAAAACCATTAAAGAAATTGAACTCCCAAAAATATGAGTGCATGAAATTGGATCATGTCTTAACTTATGCTATTTTATTCTTGTTAATTAATCTACTTTAATATTTTTTCTATATTTATTAAGTTTATGCACGATTATATTTGTTGATAGGACTTTCTTGTGTGGACTGTGGAGTTTAGGAGCTTCGACAAGAGGAGTTGTGGCAAATTTGACTAATTAGTAGAAGAATATTCGAGTCAATACCATCCAATTGTGCCTTGTTGAACAATATTTTTCTTATATTAGTTAACTAAAATGTGCTCACTGAATTTGGCTGGCTGATAGCATTAGTTGAATATGTCAGCATAATATTTTTCTTATTTTTCTTGTTTTGTGTGCCCATTGAATTTGATTAGCTGGTAGCCTTGCGCTCTCCTAATATACTTACTATTTCTAGTTTATATTGTAGACTGTGGAAACTAGAATGCAACTTTCTTTGTTAGAGTTTGAGCCATTATTGTTGCTTTGGCTTTGCTATAAGCTTGCTAGTTTTAGGATGCGTTATGCTTGTATGTTATTGGCGTATGGCGTGTTGGAATGGATTTTATGCTGGATGAGTTTCTTGGAATGGTTTGGATTTGCTGGAAATGGTTTGGTTAGCAGTTCGTATGATTCTAGTAACAGGGGCAGATTTTTCGAGCTTGCTCTTGAGCTCAAGCTCGAGTACTCGACCTCGAATAGGCTTGCGAAAAATTTGAGCCCATTTGAGTCGAACTCGAGCATATATGACACTCCAACGAATCAAGTTCAAGCATATGTTCTATGACTCACTTGAGCTCAAGGTTGAGTAGCATTTACAACTATCAAGTTTAAACTGGAGTACGGTGTTTTTCGAGTTTGACTCGACTCGTATGTAGTCAAAAATAGCCAAAAAAACAACGTTAACCAAAACTAACAAAATGTAACTTGAGTCGTGTTTAAAAACACTATCCTAAGAAACTATTTCATGAAGTTGAAATGTTCCCCAGGATTAAACAAGCCTTCTTCTTGTTTATAACAAGAAATATCAGAACTTTAGCAAGTGTCGGCTAAATCTAGCAGAGAAGGAAAGAAGGAGAAGAAGAGAAACAGAGGAAGAAAGCTGTCAAGATATACCTTCTATCAACTGTTGGTGGTGTCTGCAAAGTGGAAGCATAGATGCTATTTATAGGTAATAGAAAGCGTACGTTGGTGAAAAATAATATCTAATAACGTAAAAAACATGGCTAATTTTCTGTGTAACTGAAAGTAACGTTGGAAAATAATATATGATAACATAAAGTGTGTGTAACTGAAAATAACGTTTAACTTATGGTAACAGATGGTAATATTAAAAGGGAACGTTACGAAACGTATTAGTCTTTCGTAACCGATGAAATAAATAATGTTAAAGGTGAATGTTACGTAACACACCAGACCTTCGGTTACGATAAAAATTTATCTTCTTAGGGAAGAGTCAAATTTTGATTGTAAAATCAATAAAACTCACTTGGGCCGCGTTTAACCCACGTGCAGGAGGGGAAAATCCGTCAATTTGTATTGAAATAGCCCAACTCAGCTTCCCTCTCATGCGCGCGAGTCCACACTAGTTACCAACTTAACATAAGCCCAATAACAGACTGCACATTATAAATGATGAGAAATTCTTTTAGTTTTCTAATGTGGGACAAGATCTTTTGAAATATCCCTTTTATTTACAACAATCTCCTTCCTATTTCAAAAGATTTTGGTCAAAGTAAAAGAAATAGTCTGCTGGATTTATTTGGGTAAAATGTAATCAGTTCGGTATCTTTTGGACTATGAACCAAACTTAGATTGACAAAATATGACCTATAAAATTATTGGTAAAATATGAATTTCTATGAGCCAATAACTCTTGATGTATGACAGAGATTTATCAATCACACTATAACCCATAACTTGCTGTTATCGTAATTTTGTGCTTTTAGGCCGTGCGGCCACCTGGTTATTCATGAGAGGTCTAAAGATTTGGCCAATAAATCTTATAGGAGCGGCATCACTCCACTCTCATATAGGTGAATTCATCAAGTGTATATTGCTTTAAATACACCTCTCTAAGGGGATATGAATTCATTAAGAGTTTTAAATCATCATCACAATTATTAGCAATCAAAGCACTTATCTCTGGAGGGACTTAGATTTGAAGTGTTTTACGGTCAATATTGACCTGTTATTACCCATAAGAACCTACTTCATGGGATTATCAATCACATAGGTTGGGTTACTGTCTCTATTGATAACTTGTTGGCCTTAGGCCAATTTCCCTTGTAGTTTGAAAATTAATTTCCTTCCTATAGGTTTAGTCAGAGGATCGGCCAAATTCAACTCTGACTTCACAAAATTAATAGAATAATTTCATGTTTAAGCAGTTGCTTGACGACATATTGTCTTAGTTTCATGTGTCGATTTTATAATTATATGATTTATTTTTAGCAATAGCAATTGCTGCTTAACAATCACAGTGTATGGACACAGGAGGCAACATATCCTTAGTCATAGGACTACTGATTAAGAAGTTTCTTAACCAATCAGCCTCAGAGCCAGTCAACTCTAGAGTTATAAACTCTGATTCCATAGTTGATCTAGCAATGATTGTCTATCTAGCTGACTTCCATGCTACTGCACCACCACCAAGAGTTAATACATAACCACTAATAGATTTTGTCTCATTTGAATTCGATATCCAATTAGCATCACTATACCCCTCTAATACAGTGAGAAATCCACGATATAAGATAGCATAATTTATGGTACCTCTCAAATATTTCATTAGTCTGACTAATGCAAACCAATGCTCACTATTAGGATTGTGAGTATACCTGCTCAGTCGACACACAACATAAGCTATGTCAAGTCTTGTAAAATTTATCAAATGCATCAGACTCCCAATAATCTGAGCATATTTAGACTGAGCAATTGAGTCACCATTATTCTTCTTTAATTGAGTATTAGCATCATAAGGAGTACTTACAGGTGTCACATCATAATTTTCAAACTTTCTAAGAAGTCTTTCTATATAATGTTCTTGTGACAACATTATACCATCATCTCTCCTTGTGATTTTAACACCCAATATCATTTTAATTTCACCCAAATCTTTCATATCAAACTTAGAGAATAAGAAATATTTAGTACTATTGACAATATCTATACTTGTACCAAATATAAGCATGTCATCCATATATAGGCTAATTATCACATATTGATTATTCACAACTTTAGTAAATACACATTTATCCACTTCTTCAAACGAAAACCCGTCTTTCATTAATATTTGATCAAATTTCTGATGGCATTGTTTAGGAACTTGTTTTAGACCATAAAGAGATTTGATTAATTTACACACTTTATTTTCTTGTCCAGATTCAACACATCCTTTAGGTTGCAACATATAAATTTCTTCTTCTAAATCACCATTTAAAAAGGCTGTTTTGACATCCATTTGATGAACAACAAGTTTGTGGATAGAAGCTAAGGCAAATAAAACACGAATGGAAGAAATTCTTATTACTGGTGCAAATATGTCAAAATAGTTAACATTTTGTTTTTGAGAAAATCCTTTTGCTACTAAACGAACTTTGTATTTTTCTGCAGAACCATCAAAATTATATTTTCTTTTAAAATTCGTTTACAGCCAATAGGTTTGGCACCAGGAGGCAAATCTACCAAAGTCCATGTTTTATTTTTCACAATAGAATCAATTTCAGATTTAATTGCTTCTTTCCAAAACTTGCAATTAAAAGAAGAAATTGCATCAGAATAAGTTAAAGGATCATTCTCAACAATAAAGGTTTGAAAATCATTTCCATAAGAAAATTTTTTCCTCGGCCTTTTACTCCTTCTCAATTCCTCATTAAAGGTTATTTCTTTATTTCTTTCAACAGGTGCATGAGAAATTTTATTGGACAATGAAAAAAATATGTTCATAAAATTCAGCATTTTTTATCTCAATAATTGTATTACAATCAAGTACATCACTTCTTAAAACAAGAAATCGATATGCAGCACTATGTTCAGCATATCTAATAAACATACAATCAGAAGTTTTAGAATCTAATTTTCTTTTCTTATGTTCAGGTAATAACACTTTAGCAAGACACCCCTATATTTTTAAATATTTTATATTTGGTTTATAATTTTTTCATAATTCATAAGGTGTTTTACCAGTTTTTTTATGTGAAATTCTATTTTGTAGATGGCATGCAGATAATATAGCTTCTCCCCATAAATTATTTGGAGCCTGAGAACTAACTAACATAGAGTTCATCATTTCTTTTAGTATCCTATTTTTCCTTTCAATTACTCCATTAGATTTTGGTGAGTAAGGAGGTGTTGTTTCATGTATTATGTCTTCTTGTTCACAAAACTTATCTAAAGTTAAATATTCACCTCCTCTATCTGATCTAATTCTTTTGATCTTCTTATTAAGTTGATTTTCTACCTCAGATTTATAAGATAAAAAGGCATTATGAGTATCATTTTTATTTCTAAGTAAATAAAGTTTAGTATATCTAGAATAATCATCTATAAAAATAACATAATATCTTTTTCCTCCTTTAGTCATAGTTTGTTTTAAATCACCTAAATATGTGTGAATTAGATTTAATAATTCAGTTTCTCTTTGAACAGTTATACAACTTTTCTTGGTTATTTTAGTTTCTGCATATATTTCACATTTTTCCATGTCATTATTATTAACACTAGAAAGTAATTCAAGTGATTGCATTTTCTTTATGTGTCTAACATTAACATATCCTAATCTAGCATGCCATAAAGAAATTGAATCAATAATATAAGCAGAAGGAGATGCATTTTCATTGATCACATTTGAAACATTGAGTACAAAGAGTCCCTAATTACAGTAGCCCTTGCCCACAAATATATTATTTTTGGTCTTTACAATCTTATCAAATACAAATGATACTTTCACCCCAACTTTTCCTAACAGTGTTACAGAAACCAGATTTGCCCGAATATTTGGCACATGCAGCACATCGTTGAGGGCCAAAGTTTTTTCTGAAATGAGTTTCAAGAGAACTTTGCCCTTATCTACAACTTTACCAATTCATGAGTCTTCTAGATAGATCACCTTTTCATCATCCCCTATTGGAATATAAGAGAAAAATACTTCTCGATTTGAACATATGTGCCGAGTAGCCCCAGAGTCTACTACCCACTCTTTCACATTGGCTGCAATGTTGGCTTGAGGGATGACTGCAGCAATTATATCATCTCCTTCTGTTAAATTAACCTTAGGAGGATTGCCATTTGTTTTGTCACCTTTCTTTTTGTGCCTGCATTGAGTAGCATGGTATCCTGGTTTTCCGCAAACATAGCAAATGCCTTTGTTCTTCTTAAAGTTGGGATCATTGGACTTGTAATTCTAAGATTTATTGGAGTACCTTTAATTGTTGCTTTGAACCAGATTAGCTTTGAGAGCCATTTCCCGAGTTTTGACAGTCCTTAACTTCTTCCTGCTGGAGTCTTCAATTAGAATATGTTTCACGAGCTCATCAATTGTGTAATTTTTCTGCTTGTGCTTCAAGTTATTTTTGTAGTCAGTCCACGACTCGGGCAACTTTTCAATTAGCATGCCAGCAACAAATTTTTCAGGCAAAATTATATCTTCATTTTTGAAATCCTCGAGTAGCATTTGGTACTCCATGATTTGCACTTTCATTTCTTTGTCTTCTATCATCTGTCATTGGTTGTATTTTTCCACAACAAATTTTTGTTTGGTGGCGTTTTCAGTGGTGAATTTTGTTATCAAGGCTTCCCAAATTGTCTTAACTTTCTTACAGGTACAGTACACATCAAATAATTCTTTTGAAAGTGTTTGTAAAATTGTATGCCGACATACCTTATTGGCATATTGCCAAGATTCTTGTGTCTTGACATCCATAGTTGCAGTTGGTGGTGCTTCTGTTAGTGCGAAGGCTACTCCATGAATATCCAGTAGAGAGTGCACACGTTCTTGCCACCTTTTGAAGTTTTCATTGACAAAAACTTCAATTTTGGAGACATCTGAAAAAGGTCTTGCCAAAGGTAGCGTGACAACAACTAAGTCGGATGCAGCTTGTGAAGTGTTAACATTGCCGAAGGCCATAGTTTCTTAGATTGTAGTAAAAAATAGCCAAAAAAATAACATTAACTAAAACTGACAAAATGTAACTTGAGTCGTGTTTAAAAATACTGCCCTAAGAAACTATTTCATGAAGTTGAAATATTTCTTCAGAATTAAACAAGTCTTCTTCTGATTTATAACAAGAAAGATCAGAACTTTAACAAGTGTTGGCTAAATCCAGTAGAAAGGGAAAGAAGGAGAAGAAGAGAAACAGAGGAAGAAAGTTGTCAGGAAGGTATATGAAAGCATAGCTGCTATTTATAGGCAATAGAAAGTGTACGTTGGTGAAAAATAATATCTAATTACGTAAAAAACATGGCTAATTTTCTGTGTAACTGAAAGTAACGTTGGAAAATAATATTTGATAACATAAAGCGTGTGTAACTGAAAGTAACGTTTAACTTATGATAACAGATGGTAATATTAAAAGGGAACGTTACGAAACATATCAGTCTTTCGTAACCGATGAAATAAATAATGTTAAAGGTGAAAATTACATAACGCACCAGACCTTTGGTTACGATAAAAATTTATCTTCTTAAGAAAGAGTCAAATTTTGATATGTAAAATCAGTAAAACTCACTTGGGTTGCATTTAACCCACGCTTAGGAGGGGGAAATCCGTCAGTTTGTACTGAAACGGCCCAACTCAACTTCTCTCTCATGCGCGCAAGCCCACACTAGTTACCAACTTAACATAAACCCAATAACAGACTACACACTATAAATGATGAGAAATCCTTTTAGTTTTTCGATGTGGACAAGATCTTTTGAAATATCCCTTTTATTTACAACATTGTATGCATCCCTATTCATGACTGTATGAAACACAATTATGTGTAAAAAAATAGCCAAAAGATAAAACTAATTATGGTTCTAATACTTGATACAATCTTAAGGGAAAAAAATAAAACAAAGAACCTAAAAATGCATCGATCAACAGTAGCAATAAACTACATCTAAACCAATTACATCCAGCAAAAACCAAAAAAGTCGCCAACATATATGCTATTACGTATGTAAAATTATCCCTACAGTTAACATTAGGGCAAAAAGGAAAGGTTAATCCTCTAGAAAACAAAGGGCAAAAAACTTCATTAGACCAGTAAACTATGCTTGGTATAATTTTGGTAACTAAACTATTCTTGATATCAAACCGTCCACTCAATTCACAAAAGTGATATAGTAATGGTCATTTCATCAGTTTTTGTTGTTAGGTTTATGTTTTATAGTTTGTTTTTAAAATTTTATTATAGTATTTATCTATTTCTTCTTTTGACCTTTTCCTTTTTCTTAATTTTTATTGCAATTGGACCCCTATTTTTTCCTTCTTTTCCTTAATATGTGTGTAAATTTTATAATACAAATGTAATCAATTGACCCAAATACCCTTGAAAACTAATGAAAAATCATACATCTAATCGCAATTGGCACTATTTCTGTGAGTTGAGAATTGATTTGAAACAAAAATTATTAGTGATCAAAGGTATACTTGTTAAACAGTTTAATGGCTATTTTTTTTTCCTAAAAAACAAACCTATAAGTGCAATCCAAACAAAAACTAATGCAAGCGTGAACATAAAAGCGACCATTCAATCCTAATTAAAAAGCAAAGTGACATCCACAGAGAAAGGGAAAAAAACACTGTGAAAACAGCTTACAGAAATGGATTAAAAAGAGAAGAGATTGTAGCTTCAACACTAGAATTAGAGGTTTAAAATAAAGGAGGTATAAGCAAACATGAATGAATAAAGAGAATTGAAATTGTAAAACCCACGTTCTGGCACATATGTTTATTATTTTATTTTTTCCAATTAATTAAATATATATATATAGAAAAATTATTATGGGTAAAAATAATAATGATAAAAGTAATTTATTAGTAGGATAGGGTAAAGGATTTGTTACGGGTTAGTAAGGGGATACGAGTTCATAATATACTAAGACTCTTATCTAAACCATCTACTAGTGGATAGGTCTAGGGTTTAGAGTTTTATCAAAACAATAGAGAGAAAAAAAATAACACCATCCCTATCTTTCTTTCATCTGCCTCCCCTAGAGCAAGAATCAACTAAGAGTAGAGGAGAAGAAAAGGACGTCGCCGTCGAACAAGTAGACGATTAAACGCCTAGACCTGTAAGTTCCGAACGCACGCTAAAATTCTTTTTCTCTTAAGTCTATTTAATTCCACGAATTATTTTGAAAATTTCATGTATATGTATGCAGGATGATATATTTAGGCTTGTAGGAGAAATTTAAAAAGATTTATATTTGGATAGATAGGAATAGGGTGCTAAAATTTAGCTATTGGGTAGGATGGAATTGAAATCTTCATTTTGTTAAAAAAAAAAAAGGGAGAAGAGGGGGTTGGAGCAGCGGCCCCGCCACCTCTGTTGTGCGCTGTTGTTGAAGCGCAATGCAGAAAATTTGGTGTGTGAAGGCAAAGCCGCCAGCACCTGCTGGCGAAATGAAAAGGTTGGCCAATAGGACAAAAAAAAAAAAGAAGCAAGGGAGGGAGTCGCTAGTGTATGGCTGGCGACTATAGCCATTCCAAAGGTTGGCCAGGGAAGCAAAAAAAAAAATTGAAGTCAAGAATTGCGGCGCTGCCAAAGCTTGACAAAAGCTTTGGCAACGCCAAGTAAAGTAAGAAACAAAAAGGGCCAGGCAAGGACGGCCAAGGAAAAAAATAGTAATAGTATAATATATATATACACATTTATAGATAATGGAAATTATGTTTGGATTAGAAAGATAGCATGGGCTTAGTGGATATGCAGTAAATAAATTGTAGAAATAAATGGACTATCTTCTACGGACTAACAAAGGAATTTAAAATTTCAAACCCAACCTAAAGATAATTCTGATCGGTATCAGATGGTCTAAGTGATCAAGCCTGCCTCGACAAAGCAACCACGAAAGAATCTCTTCCTCTGCTGCTTCAACACTTAAAGATTAGTTATCTAAAATTATACTTAATTGATTAAGTCTAAGATACTTAAATAGAAATTTAAAACATCTTAATCTAACCTTATTAGATTAATTTAGACAATGTAAGATGAGTTTTAGATTGTTAAACGAAATTCTTAAACTCATAATAATAATAATAATTAATAAAGTAATGATAGTAATAATAATAATAATAATATAGATATAGATGAAATAAATTAAGGTTATAAACCAAAATAAAAAGATAAATACAAGTGGAATAAACTAAGACAATAATTATAATAATAAGTCAATATATATATGTATACATAAATGATAATAACACCTACACATGCACAAAAGTGGAAGTAAAGAAAAAGATAATAGTAACTGATTAACAAGTATATATAAGTGGTAATAATATAAAATAGCAGTGATGAGGATGATAATTTTTTTTTTTGGCTAACCTCGTCCGCGGGAAGGGACGCCACCCCCACTCTTATTCATAACAAACTGAGGTACAAGAGAGACCAATTTGAGCCCGTTCGAGGTCTAGGGTTTTTGCACTTTCCTAATAGAAGGCAGTCCCATGCTATCAAGTCGAATTCCCCCGCGAGCCAAACGTGGCCAGTCACTTCAATGCTCATATATCTCAACAGCTCTGCCACTTTGTTTGCCTCCCTGAAACAATGAGAGAGCCAAGTCGGTTATGCTATCAACTTCCATATTTGCCAGACCTCCCACCGAATACGCCATGGACAATGCAGCCGACGTTGAAGAACTAGAGAATCTAACTGAATGCTAAAATTTGTAAACCCCCTCTGAGCACATATCCGAAGTCCTGTCTAGAGAGCCAGTGCTTCGGCATGGAGGCTAGACGTCTCCCCGAAAAAAGCTAAAAAGCCCACCAAGGGGCATCCAGTTGCATCCCGCAAAACTCCTCCGCCACCACATGTCCCAGGATTACCCTTGGACCAACCATCCTTGTTCAAGGTTAACCCTGCCCTCACTTCAACTGGCTTTCAGCAAATCAACGTGAATCCAAACTTCCGGCCCGACCGAGACGACTAGTCATACAACTGCATAAATGACTGAGTACCACTATGCTCCTTAAAGTGACCTTCAAGCAGCAATTTAGTCTCCAAAATGATAGCCTGACAGATAGAAGCGGAATGCGGCTTGATACCTTCAAATACTGCCCTATTTCTAGCCTTTCAAAGATGCCAACAAACAAGACTCAGGAGAGTATAGTAGATAGCCCGCTGTCTCTCCGAGTTAGGGGAGGCCAACCACCAAGAGGCCAGGCGGGCCCGCACCGATGGGGCTAAGCTAATGCCGCATAACCCTCCAAAGTATGCCGAGACCTCCATAGCAGCCTGACTCGTTGCAAAAACGTGTTCAAGTGATTTAATTGATGCGCACGGACAACATACACATTTTGAAGGAACATGGAACCCAAACGTTTTGAGCACGACATCTAAGGGCAGACGCCCCAATAATAATCGAGCCATGAAGAATGACACTTTCAACGGAGCTAGATTCTGCCAGACCCTAGATAGCATAATAGAAGTATTACATACTTGACGTATCTCCTGGAAGGCCGAGGCTAAGGAGAACCTCCCAGACCGTGCGGGCATCCATACCACCTCATCCACCTGCTATTCAGTCGGGATCGGCTTTCCCAAAATAGTAGGTATAACGTCTTGTGGGAGTACTTGAGACAACAGCTGTGCGTTCCAATGACCCTGAGTGATGAAATCTCAAAAGGAAAGATTCAAGACAACAGGAACACGGAGGAATAACGCTCCTCTACCCAGCCAATTGTCATACCAGAAGTGACACGACCCATCCTGCAACAACCACAACATCGAAAGCTTCACCTGTCGGCTAACATCCAGCATCCGTCGCCAAGTCGCTGAAGCAAAAGGCTTGAGCTCCACCTGGCAAGGATGAACTCCCTGGCAATACTTCTCGCGCATAAACGCGGCCCAAAGCGATGAGCCTGTCCAAAACTTCCACCATAACTTATACGAGAAAGCTGTATATACATCCCTGAGTCGTCGGAAACCCGCTCCTCCTTCCTCAGGCGGAAAACACAATTTAGACCATCCGATCTAATGGTAGCTCAATCCCTCCTCCGAAAAATCCCACAAAACGTTGGCACAAGCTCTCTCTATAACTCTGAACACAGACTTGGGCATAACTGCAGCCGAGAGCAAGTGAATCGGGATAGCGGCAAGAACATGCTTAATCAAAGTGAGCCTTCCCCCCGAAGATAAAAACTTAGACTTCTAAGACAAGATTTTCCCTAGAATACTCTGACACACCTCCACAAAGTAGGACGTCTTACACCTCCCAACATACAGGGGGAAGCCTAAGTACCGAGTGGGAAACACCTGCCGTGAGAAACCCGTAATACGCTCAATTACCCTACGTCTTGCACTGGATAAGGACGGGTGAACCAAGTAGCCACTCTTTTGAGCATTGAGTAGTTGACCAGAGAGCACTGATACATATCCAATACCCTCATAACACGGTGTAACGAGGCTGTAGACCCATTAGCTAAAATTAGTACGTCATCCGGAAATGCCAAATGAGTTACCCCAGGATAGCCCTGGGGCACCTTAAACCCCTGGAAGCACGGTTGTGATGCAAGGTTGTTCAACCCTCTCGATAGAACTTCTGCTCCTATTACAAATAAGGCAGGAGAAAGCGGGTCCTCCTGTTGGAGACCCCTGCTGGATTTAAAGAACCCATACGCCGCCCCGTTAACCATAACCGAAAATCAAACATTTGAGACCAACCGCCAGGTCATATCAATAAAACGCTCCCCAAACCCAAACTTCCGCAAAACCCTAGTCAGATGAAGCCATGAAACTCGGTCATAAGCCTTGGCCATGTCCAGCTTTAGCGCTACGTTCCCCCCTCTCGACTTTTTCCCAATGCCTGCTAAAACTTCCTGAGCTAACAGATAGTTCTCCGTAATATTCCGACCCCTGACAAATCCTGACTGCTGGGGAGAAATAATTCTCGACAGCAAAGCCGCTACTCTTTCAAACAAGATACGCGAAAGCACCTTATTAATGAAGTTGCAAAGGCTTATAGGCCGAAAGTTAGAAAAATCTTGAGGGTTTGGGATTTTCGGAATGAGAACAATAGAGGTCGAAGTAATAAAACGTGATAGCTCCGCCCCACAGAAGAAACTCACCACAGCATTATACACATCCCGGGCAATAATATCCCATGCAAAGGTAAAGAACTTACCAGTAAAGCCATCTGGACCCGCCGCACTGTCCCCATCCATGGCATGTACTACCCGTTTCACCTCCTCCAACGAAGGGATGTCCTCCAGGGCCAGGTTGTCCTCCAGCATGAGTACAGGTGGGATAAGCTGAAGCAACTCAGAACTGGGTGCCACAGACTCGGAGTACAAGTCGGAGAAAAATCGAATAGCCTCAGAGGCAATGTCCCCATCACCTTCCACCTAAATTCCAGCCGCCGTTTAAATTCGATGAATCGTACCTTCCACTCTTCTTTGTTTAATCGCCGCGTGAAAAAACTTAGAGTTCCGGTCCCTACATGAAAGCCATTTGACACAAGACTTTTGACTCCAAAACTACTTCTCTATTGCCAATGCGTGACGAAATTTGGCTGCGCCTTTTGCAGCCTAATGTGAGCCTCCTCCGAGTCCTCGCTCTCTACCTTCATTTCTGCCTGTACCAGCTGAGACTTTGCCCCCTTAATAGCCTCAAAGATATTCCCAAAGGAGCACTTATTCCACAGCTGAATTGTCCTCCTTGTGGCCAGTAGCTTAGCACACAACACCCGCCATGATTTTCAGAGACGCGTGGTCCAAAGGGTGTCTAGCCAAATGGAGCACTGAAATAGAGGAGGAAGATCTGCATATTCGCCATTCACTAGGAGCCGATCCAACCGCTTCCAGACCCGATACGAGGAACCGAAAGTTTTCTTATTTTTATCTTATTTTACTGGTTTAATTATTTAGTTATTCACTCGTTTTCTTCGAATAAATTATTTTAACCCTTTTTGAACCATTTAAATGGAACTATGATTTACATATATTTTTAAAACGTTCTATTAATAAATTTAATTTTTGGAAGCTCGTTTAGTGAGATTTAGCGAATACGCGTTTGGAGGCAATATTCGATTTGAGAGTACAGTGATTTGGAGATTTGAGAACGTATGTGTTAGTCTTAAAATAGTTATTTTTATGATTAAATACCCTAGTATTAGTTAGTTATATTATTGTTATAAGAATTTTTTAGAAATTTTGTTTTATTGCGCACAAGTCGGGAGTTCGCATTTTTGCACGCGCGACTAATTGGAGGATTTTAGAAATTATTGTTAGAGTACTAAGAATGGATAATAATAGTGTTAAAGGAAGTGTATTAGAGAATTAGTGCACAAGTGAAACAAACCCGAGAGGAAACGGGCACGAAACGCGCGCGTACGCGCACTATTGAGATTTGACTTTTGTGCCCAAAAAGGTCACCAACTACCAAGCTTCCTCAAGAAGCCACACAACACTCTCCACTCTCTTCTCTCTCTCTTGCTGGTCGGCCAACCCAAGGAAGAAGAAGAAGGAAACTTCATCTCATTTCACCTCATTTCTTCCATCAAATTCACTCCAAATTCACCACACAAACTCACAACAACTTGGAGCTTCACTTGGGCTAGGAGAAGAGCATCATTTCCACGATTTCTTGGAGCTTCTAGGTGACCTAAATTTCTGAGTTTCAACACCCAAGAGGTAGTGAATGATCTAACCTTCTAAACTTGATTTTTGTAAGCTAGATTGGACTTGGAAGCTTGTAGCTTCATGAGGGTAACTTTGGTTGGCTGAAAATTACTTGAGTAGGCTCTATGAAATCCCACAATGGACATGTTGGACTGATATGATGATTTTGGATGTTATTTATGTTGATTAAATGTTAAACTAGTGGTTATATGTTGAAAAAAGTGGAAAGAAACTCAAAGGGAAGAAGGGTCGGATTCTACCCTGTTTCTGCAGAGGCCCTGGTGTGATTTTTTTTGAGGTTAAATTACCTTGATCTTGATGTAGATATGTTGTTTAGGTTGTGTGAAAAGTTTCCACCAAAAAACACTTGATTTGCTTGGGTAAAAATTGCATTTTAGAAACCTGTTCAAATCTGGAAAACGTGTACAGAGGTACTCTGGCAGCGAACTTTAAACGATCATAACTCTTTGCTCTGATGTCAAAATCAAGTTCCATTTTCGGCATTTGAAACTAGACATTTCCAATTTTCTAACGGTATAAAATGTATCCCCTGATTCTACTTGAGTGAGCCGTACCAGTTCTTCAAATTTACCTGTCCTGTTTCACCCCTGTGTTAGAGAGTCAACGAGGTGCTGGGACTTGCTGCTTGAATTTGAGCTAGCTATGGACTAAATTTCAAAACGATTTCTTCTGATGAATTGTAGCCTTATGAATGTAGTTTTCAATTCCACCAACCATGCCTAATTATAAGTTAAATTGATTGAGTTATGGCCAAATTACAGAACTGCATCAGTGGTAGAAAACCCTAATTTTGGGCTAGCCGATGGCTTAGCTCGAATTGGGACTTGTTATTTTGAAAATTTTGGTGTTAATCACCTACCAAATATATTTTGAATGTTTCTTAGACTTTTCCTTCATAAATGAACCATGTTTGAGTTGATTTCTTTAGCCAAAGGTTCAAAAAAAAGGAAAACGAAAGCATAAGGCAGAATTGCCTTGTATATTCCTAGAACTTTAGTGGTTTTGTTAACTGACTTCCCGTATGAATTTTTGCATGAAATTTGACAAAGGAGTATCCCATATATGTTAGTGTAATCATACCAAATTTGGTGCTATTCCAAGTCTATCTCGAAGTTCAACTGAAGTCCCAGAGTTTGTGTTTCAAATCTGGAAAATTGCCCAATGGTCTTCATTTTGAACCAACTTTGAGCTTTTTGAGCTGCTACATCTTGGCGCTCAAAACTCCGATTCATTTTTCGTTTGTTGTGTTTTAAACTTTGATTATAACTCTAATTGGGTTTCAACTTTGAGAGGTTAGTTCACATTCTGTGAATTTTGTCGAATTTCCAAAATTTGCCAAAAACCTACCCCGAATCTGTCTTGGGAGTCCAAATCAGCAACTTGAAGCCAAAATTTGAGTGTCTTCCATTTAGAATCATGGAAAAGTATTTTCTAGAAACTTTTAGCACTTTGGAAGTAGTTTCCAACGGTACCAAGTTTTCTAATTTTGGACCTACGAAGAGTGAGATATGATTTTTCAAAGAATGCACCTCAAATCTGAAATTTTCAAACTTGACGGGAATTGAGTTTTTGGAGACTCTTCCCTATCCTTCAATACTAATTGATCATTTTGCACTTGTTTTCACGAAGGAAATCAGTTTTTCCTTGTGTTATTAAACACCACTTTCGAACCTTGAATTTTGAGCAAGTAAAACTCTACTTCGTGATATTTTCTTAAATTGTACAAGTGTACAATCTCTCTCTTGATAAGAGAGGATTTATAAGTGATAGTTAACTACTGTTTGTTCAGGCATTCAAGGGGACCTTCAAGAGGATCTCACAAGGGACGTTTAACTACTTGATCTGTGCAACACACTCTCCTTTTGTCTAGGTGAGTGTCAAATGTATATGAACTTGTTACGTGCTTAATTGTTATTAGTGATTGAATATTTTGAAAATCCTGAGTCGAGTGTGTACTTTAACACACTCGTTCTCATTTAAGTGAAGTGTACTTGAATTACTTGACGTGAAATACTTGAAGTAAATATTTACGTGAAGTGTACTTGAATTACTTGAAGTGAATTGCTTGAACAGACTTGTTAAGTGAATTAAGTGAAGTGTTTCAATGATTAATTATGCTATGGCTGCATAAGTCGATTGGAGTGAATCTCCTTCGACTCCTAGTGATACTAGTGGGGGACGCCCAAATCTCATCGGCCGACCTTGCGACTCGAGCCGGCATGGGCACGGTCGAGAAGCTCGGTGAGCCATGAGAAACGTGTATAAGCTTGATCTAATGGGAGATCTTGCTTGGCATACTCGAGCAGTATCGCATCATATAAAAGACAGGCGGGCCCGGTACAGGGGTATGTAATGATGATCGGGGAACGAGTAAGTGAAGTTCTACGGATTATAACCTACCCGATTGACGGAGTGTCAATTCGTGGAGGTTCTGGATCGTGCAAGTGGAAAATAGCTCCTGAGAGCTCTTATATTCTTAAATTGTTTCTGTTTACATTTTCTCGCACAAATTGTTATTTACTTGAATATTACTGTTTTACTTGTTAAATGGGATTGTTACTTGGACAACGTGTTTGCATGTGTGTTTCTTGGCTTCACGAGCAATTGCTCACCCCGTAGATTTGTTTTCCTTAACAGGTTGGATTGGAAGATTTTGGAAGAGCCGACTAGTTTATACTCTTGCTTGGAATCTTGGTTGTAAATGTTTAGTCAACTTTTAATGGTTGTATTTTGGGACTTGATGTATTTTTTGAGAACATGATGTAAGATTTGGATATTCAGTTAAGGAAGCGACTTCTCTTCATTTTAGACTTGTATTATTTGGTATGTATCGTTAAGTTTGAATTGAATTGTCTTGAGTCCTGACGAGAGTTGGGCAGACGTCCCGCGGATACCCTTGGGTTCGCCCTTGGGAGAAGTGGGGGCGTCACAGTTGGTATCAGAGCTTAGGCTTCAGATCTCTGTAATGTATCCTAGGCTTGAAGTTTAGGATGCCGGACTGTGGGACTGGTTGGGAAGTTAAGTGACCGCTTGTGGGGATGAAAATTAGCACCTTGGTTTGAATTAATGGATAATTGGGAGTCTCGATCTTGTAAGAGATATGTGGGATAGTACGAGATGATCAAATCCAGTTTATTTAGTATTCTTGGACCCTTTTTAGATTTTAATTTTAATTGTAAGTTACGAAAGGTAACGGTGGTATTGAACCGTCTCGGGGACGCATTCCGGTGGCCATTGTCGAGAAGGGCTTAAGGGAGCTCGTTGGAGATATAACTCATTCCACCAAACTAGGATTCTATGTGACTACTAGAGGACTTATTCGTACTCAAATAATGTGATATTAGCGATAATCGATAATCGGAGGAGATTATTCAAGGAAACTAGAGTAGTTCGAGAAGATAATCGAGAATTGAGCACAATTGTGGATGCCCAGACTACTAAAATTCCTGAAGTGCAGATGGAGGTACTTGAGGAGTGAGGAAAAGACAAAGGCTCATAGTGAGCAGCTTCAAAAAGCTAAGAACCGACATGCTAGGGTAGTACATGAAATTAGAGACTGGATGGATAAGTCGATGGCTGGGTGTGTTACCTTGGTTGAACAAGCGGAGAATGACAAGATACTTGATAAGGGACATGAGATTAAAATTCCTAGTGCAGGAAATGAAAATGATCCTACTGAAGTATGAGAGACTTCTGGCTCCACCAATCACTAAGCTAGTGACTTAGTCTAATTTAATGGTTTTGTCAAAGTTAGTCGGGGTAGTGTTTGTTCGAAAGCCATTGCATTTGTATTTTGTTTCACTATGCTTCCTACCTTTTGAAGCAATTGAATGTTACTTATCAGATGCTTGACTTTATTGCTTTATGACCTCAAAACTATGCTTTGGGTTGTACACATTGACAATTATTCCGGTGTCCCTCTTGTTATTTTCAGTTTGCAGGATCAAAGTGTTATTTTTAAATTTCGTTTATGTGTACTTATTTTACGTCATGCTTTTATAAATGTTAAATTTATGAGCAGCCAAAGAAGTGAAAAGGGACCGAGGGCGAGGGGTTAAGTAACCCAAGCTCAAGAGGAGGTTGGGGGAACGGCAACTGGACCGAATTAAAACCCTAGAAATGAAGGAAACAATCATGTAGCTACTGCTATTGACCATATGATTGATATTTTAGCATGATTGGTTGAGCACCAAGACTCTAAACCAATTAACTAACCCAGGAACCAAGAGAGGTGAGAGGATAGAACAATTCTTGAAGTTCGTCCATCTGGGTTTCATGGAAGATCTAACTTCAAAATAGTAGAATTGATTTGAGGGGATAAAATAACGTACTAGTGAAAGCAAGAGGTTAGGGTTTCTTCTCGAGCACCTTGTAATTGAGCATTGGAGAGTGAATTAGGGTGTGGAACTTTTAAGGAATAAGATCTCCGTATTTCGTTATGTTTAGAAGTAATGATAGTAATCTTGTAGAAACTCAAGAGCCCGTCCATGTTAAGCAGAGAACAAATAAGATTTATAAGTTGAAGTAACCTATAAGTCAAATAATGAAAGAGTGACGTGGCCATAGATTCCATTGTGGATACTGTGGCAAGATTAACCACACTGAGGCCAAGTGCTGGAGAAAGCAAGGAAAATGTTTGAGGTGCGGTAATACCGAGTATAAGTTTTCGAATTGTCTGGTACCTCTAAAGAGAGGAAATACTCAGCGGCCAGCTAGATCTGCCACAAAGCAATCGAGTGCCAGAAGGGGGTTATTTAGTGATAATGGCTGCGAGGGGGGAGCTCAAGTAGTGAAAGTTTTATGAGTGGAGATGGTTTGACTTCACTCGAGAGATAGAGGTTGTAGTTTTACCCTAGACTAGACTGGCACTTTTTGGAGATTTAATCTTTTGTATAAGGGAAAGTCTTTTGTTATTTTATATCTTGACAACTTGACACGTTTTGATATAATCTTATTGTTTCCCTTTTCTCTTTTGAAATGATTTGATAAACCTATCCCAACTTGATGCAACTATTATGATTTTCTATAACGTATGGAGATGTACTTTACTTTTAATTGATTTCATGGCTTATATGTATATTTAAACTTTGTCCCACACCTTTAGATTAGTGGTGAGACATGAACGGTAGTAGACATGGTCGAGATTGTACTTGAGAATATAGACCACCCTGAGGTCTTGGAGATGACCAGAGATCGGGACCAAAAATAGAGAACTTAGGGTTGAAATTGGGACCCAATATTTGATTGCCAAATTAATATATTAAAGTTGAGAGATTTGGATTAGTGAAAGGAAAAAAATTTGATAGATTGAAGGATTCTAACAATTAAAGGACAGGGTATAATATTTGAGATGGAAGTTTGAGGCTATACATGGACTATTGAGACTTGAACAATATGACTATGAACAATTGCCCTTTCGTCTCATATAGATGAGAGTTTGATCAACTGCCAAGGCCGTGGTATTATTCAAGTTGGATTTAAAATAGAAGCTATTGCTAGTTGAGAATCCTAGAAACTGATGTACTGAAGATCACTTTTAATTTAAGACATGGCACATTGAATTCACATCTACTTCCTTTGGGTTGACTAATGCACTAACAACAATTATGGACTTAATGCATCGAGGTTTTAAACCATATTTGGATCAATTTGTGGTGGCATTTATTAATGGTATATCGGTATACATTAAGGTTAGAAAAAATCATGAAAGACACCTGATGATAGTTTTACAAACCCCGAGAGAGCGCCAACTTTCATTAAATTCATTAAATGTGAGTTTGGTTGGGAGAAGTAGCCTTTCTAGGTTGTACAATATATAAGAAAGGAATTGCTATAGACTCAGCTAAAGTGGAAACTGTTTTAAGAGGAAACGACCAGAAAACCCTACCGAAATTTGGAGTTCTTAGAGTTAGTCGAATATTACCTTTGGTTTATCAAGGACTTTTCTAAGATTGTAATATTTGATAAGTTATTTGGGATTCTAAATGTGAGGAAGAATTTTAAAAGTGAAAAGTGTTTAACCGATGCACCTGTGTTAGTCTTACCGAGCAGAGGAGGTAGTTGTGATTTATATAGATGCTTTAAAGGATGGTTTAGAATATATATTAATACTACATGATAAGGTGATTGTATTTGCCTCTAGAAAGTTAAAATCTCACGAGAGAAATTATCCAACTCATGATTTGGACTTAGTAGCTGCAATACTTGCATTAAAGAAGTGGAGACATTACCTATTTGGGGTAGATATGAGGCCGATTAAGTTGCCCTATGACTTGAAAGTTAAAACACCTATTGGAAAAAAAATCAAAGTTTGATTGCTAGTTGGATGAATAGAAATTGCGAAGTATGGGTTGGAAAACGTAAGTCAGTGACTGATCTGCTAGTCTTAACCATGAAGGGAATGATATTGTCCTAAGTGTGAATTTCGAGGACGAAATTCCTTTTAAGGAGGGAAGGTTGTGAGGACTCGAAAGTTTTCTTATTTTTATCTTATTTTACTGGTTTAATTAATTAGTTATTCACCAGTTTTTTTCAAATAAATTATTTTAACCCGTTTTGAACCATTTACATGGAACTATGATTTGCATATATGTTTAAAACGTCCCGTTAATAAATTTAATTTTTGGAAGCTCGTTTAGTGAGATTTAGCGAATACGCGTTTGGAGGCAATATTCGATTTGAGAGTACAGTGATCTTGGAGATTTGAGAACGCATGCGTTAGTCTTAATATAGTTCTTTTTATAATTAAATACCCTAGTATTAGTTAGTTATACTATCGTTATAAGAATTTCTTAGAAATTTCGCTTTATTGCGCACAAGTCGGGAGTTCGCGTTTTCGCGCACGTGACTAATTGGAGGATTTTAGAAATTATTGTTAGACTACTAAAAGTGGATAATAATAGTATTAAAGGAAGTGCATTAGAGATTTAGTGCACAAGTGAAACAAACCCGAGAGGAAACGGGCATGAAACGCGCGCGTACGCGCACTTTGAGAGTTGACTTTTGTGCCCAAAAAGATCACCAACTACCAAGCTTCCTCAAGAAGCCACACAACACATTCCACTCTCTTCTCTCTCTCTTGCTGGTCGGCCAACCCAAGGAAGAAGAAGAAGGAAACTTCATCTCATTTCACCTTATTTCTTCCATCAAATTCACTTCAAATTCACCACACAAATCCACAACAACTTGGAGCTTCACTTGGGCTAGGAGAAGAGCATCATTTCGACGGTTTCTTGGAGCTTCTAGGTGACTGAAATTTCTGAGTTTCAACACCCAAGAGGTAGTGAATGATCTAACCTTCTAAACTTGATTTTTGTAAGCTAGATTGGACTTGGAAGCTTGTAGCTTCATGTGGGTAACTTTGGTTGGCTGAAAATTACTTGAGTGGGCTCTATGAAATCCTACAATGGACATGTTGGACTGATATGATGATTTTGGATGTTATTTATGTTGATTAAGTGTTAAACTAGTGGTTATATGTTGAAAAAAGTAGAAAGAAACTCAAAGGAAAACAAAGGGAAGAAGGGCCGGATTTTGCCCTGTTTCTGCAGAGGCCTGGTACGATTTTTTCTGAGGTTAAATTTCCTTGATCTTGATGTAGATATGTTTTTAGGTTGTGTGGAAAGTTTCCACCAAAAAACACTAGATTTGGTTGGGTAAAAGTTGCATTTTCAAAACCTGTTCAAATCTAGAAAACGTGTACAGAGGTACTCTGGCAGCGAACTTTAAATGATCATAACTCTTTGCACTGATGTCAAAATCAAGTTCTGTTTGTGGCATTTGAAACTAGATACTTCCAGTTTTCTAATGGTATAAAATGTATCCCCTGATTCTACTTGAGTGAGCTATACCAGTTCTTCAAAGTTACCTGTCCTGTTTCACCCTTGTGTTAGAGAGTCAATGAGGTGCTGGGAATTTTTGCTTGAATTTGAGCTAGCTATGGACTAAATTTCAAAATGATTTCTTCTGATGAATTGTAGCCTTATGAATGTAGTTTTCAACTCCACCAACCATGCCCAATTCCAAATTGAATTGACTGAGTTATGGCCAAATTACAGAACTGCGTCAGTGGTACAAAACCCTATTTTGGGCTAGCCGATGGCTTAACTCGAATTGGACTTGTTATTTTAAAACTTTTGGTGTTAATCACCTACCAAATTATTTGAATGTTTCTTAGACTTTTCCTTCATAAATGAACCATGTTTGAGATGATTTCTTTGGCCAAAGGTTCAAAAAAAAGGAAAACGAAAGCATAAGGCAGAATTGCCTTGTATATTCCTAGAATTTTAGTGGTCTTGTTAACTGACTTCCCGTACGAATTTTTGCATGAAATTTAACAGAGGAGTAGCCCTTATATGGTAGTGTAATCATACCAAATTTGATGCTATTCCAAGTCTATCTCAATGCTCAACTGAAGTCCCAAAGTTTGTGTTTCAAATCTGGAAAATTGCCCAATGGTCTTCATTTTGAACCAACTTTGAGCTGCTATATCCTGGCGCTCAAAACTCCAATTCATGCTCTGTTTATTGTGTTTTAAACTTTTATTATAACTCTAATTGGGTTTCAACTTTGAGAGGCTAGTTCGCATTCTGTGAATTTTGCTGAATTTTCAAAGTTTGCCAAAAATCAACCTCGAATCTGTCTTGGGAGCCCAAATTAGCAACTTGAAGGCAAAATTTGAGTATCTTCCATTTAGAATCATGAAAAAGTTCTTCTAGGATCTTTTAGTACTTTGGAAGTAGTTTCCAACGGTACCAAGTTTTCCAATTTTGGACCTATGAAGAGTGAGATATGATTTTTCAAAGAATGCACCTCAAATCTGAAATTTTCAAACTTGACGGGAATTGAGTTTTTGGAGACTTTTCCCTATCCTTCAATACTAATTGGCCATTTTGGACTTGTTTTCACGAAGGAAATCAGTTTTTCCTTGTGTTATTAAACACCACCTTCGAACCTTGAATTTTGAGCAAGTGAAGCTCTACTTCGTGATATTTTCTTAGATTGTACAAGTGTACAATCTCTCTCTTGATAAGAGAGGATTTATAAGTGATAGTTAACTATTGTTTTCTCAGGCATTCAAGGGAACCTTCAAGAGGATCTCATAAGGGACGTTTAACTACTTGATCTGTGCAACACACTCTCCTTTTGTCTAGGTGAGTGTCAAGTGTATGTGAACTTGTTACGTGCTTAATTGTTATTAGTGATTGAATATTTTGAAAATCCTGAGTCGAGTGTGTACTTTAACACACTCGTTCTCATTTAAGTGAAGTGTACTTGAATTACTTGACGTGAAATACTTGAAGTATATATTTACGTGAAGTGTACTTGAATTACTTGAAGTGAATTACTTGAACTGACTTGTTAAGTGAATTAAGTGAAGTGTTTCAATGATTAATTATGCTATGGCTACATAAGTCGATTGGAGTGAATCTCTTCGACTCCTAGTGATACTAGTAGGGGACGCCCAAATCTCATCGGCCGACCTTGCGACTCGAGTCGGCATGGGTACGGTCGAGAAGCTCGGTGAGCCATGAGAAACGTGTATAAGCTTGATCTAATGGGAGATCTTGCTTGGCATACTCGAGCAGTATCGCCTCATATAAAAGACAGGCAGGCCCGGTACAGGAGTATGTAATGGTGATCGGGGAACGAGTAAGTGAAGTTCTACGGATTATAACCTACCCGATTGACAGAGTGTCAACTCGTGGAGGTTCTGGATCGTGCAAGTGGGAAATAGCTCCCGAGAGCTCTTATATCCTTTAATTGTTTCTGTTTACATTTTCTTGCCCAAATTGTTATTTACTTGAATATTACCGTTTTACTTGTTAAATGGGATTGTTACTTGGACAACTTGCTAGCATGTGTGTTTCTTGGCTTCACGAGCAATTGCTCACCCCGTAGATTTGTTTTCCTTAACAGGTTGGATTGGAAGATTTTGGAAGTGCTGACTAGTTTATACTCCTGATTGCAATCTTGGTTGTAAATGTTTAGTCGACTTTTAATGGTTGTATTTTGGGACTTGATGTATTTTTTGAGAACATGATGTAAGATTTGGATATTCAGTTAAGGAAGCGACTTCTCTTCATTTTAGACTTGTATTATTTGGTATGTATCGTTAAGTTTGAATTGAATTGTCTTGAGTCCTGGCGAGAGCTGGACAGACGTCCCGCAGATACCCTTGGGTTCGCCCTTGGGAGAAGTGGAGGCGTCACACCTGAGCTCTATCTCGCCTATTATTACACCAAGTGAAGCTGGACCCCGAGAACCCTGCATCCAACACCTCGGCATCCTCCATGAATGACATAAGGTCCAACCCTTTAGCAGGCACAAAAAAGCGCCCCCCTCACTTTTCAGACGGGGCCAAGACCACGTTAAAGTCCCCCCAATACACCATGGCCGCAACCGTGGCTTGTTAGCTAACAAATCTCTCTATAAGTCCTTGCGAGCCTCCACCGAGCACCTCGCATGGACCCAAGAAAACACCAGAGAGCTAGGCAGTAATGGATGGTGGACATCTAACGTAATGTGTTGGTCAGAGATTCCAACAAACGAACAAACAAACGGCGACTTATAAAAAACCCAAATATCGGCTGACGGGTTGACCATCACATAGTCAAATGAAATCCGCAACCGTATGGTTTCAACTTTTGATACATCTAGCTTAGGTTCACAAATGGCAAGAAACTGAACACCATGCATACGAATTAATCTACGCAGCCTTCTAAGATTAGGAGCTTTCGAAACTCCTCTAATATTCCAAAACAAGGCATTAATCATGATCCAACACATTAAACATATTTTGAGAAGATGTTGAAGAACGAAGTTGTCTATCTGAGGGGAATTTAGCATGAATACCTTTCGACTTCACTTGCGTAAATCCCTTCTCAATCTCCATGGCCTGGTCAACATTAAGTGCCATCAGCAAATGAACCTCTGGACGTCCAGGTAGCCTGCCCATCCTTGGAGACAAATTTCCAGAAACACGCGACAACTCAACATCCTCCTCCCCCACTAAAAAAAGACGCACCATATCAAGCAGCAACTCCACTGGGGTGTCCAGCCCACGCTCCAAGTCTCTCTAACCCTCGCGTTCGTCTGCACACGCAACCTCTACTCCCCCAGCTGCATCAAGAATGTTCACCCCACCAAAGCATTGAGAGACTCCTTCCGACTCTACAGCAGAAACAGTGCCCGTCCTGCCCATCATCTCCTCGATAGGCCCATCTCTCTCCACAGCAGCTAACTCCCCCACACCGTGCTTGTGGTCCGGAGCCACTACATCCACAGGCAGCAGAGCCTCCTGTTGAGCAATACCATTAAAAGGCACCCGTTCTACTACCTCTTTCAACCTCCCACCCATATCATCGTTTTGCATAGGAACATACATCTTGGTTCCATCCTTGTTGCAGGGTCGCGGGTTATCAGCCCCTCCCAAGATACGTGCATGTTGAGACCGATGCATAGCTGCCATGCTATCCTTTTTACAATCTTCATTGGAGTGGCCGAGCCTCCAACATGACGAACAGTACAAAGGCAGGTTCTCCACCACAATGTTTTGCCAGAACCCAGCATCTCCTTCCACAGCCACCCACACACGCGGGCAAATGGGCTTTAGCAAGTCCACTTCCACACAAGCTCAAACCACGCTTGGCCGTGTGCCTGAAGCAGTGGCCGAATCCAGAAACAAAGGCGTTCCTATGGGTGACAGAATAGAGAAGAGCAAGTGCTTGTCATAGTAGTGGATAAGTAGCGCTGGCAACGAGACCCAAACCGGTACCAGCGAAATACTCCCTGTGGACGTAAAAGTCTCTCGTCCAACGAAATACTCTCATAGGAAACTTTCCTAATTACCACAACCCGCGCGTCCAAATACAATTGAAGTCGGCTTCAGCCGAACACTTCAACAGCACATGTCTATAGTCCAACAACACAATAAAGATGTGGTCTTTCAGGTTTAGCGTTGAAAAGAACTTCCGCACTGCCTCCAGGGAAGGGTGGCCATGAGAGAATTTGTCCACAAGAACCCAGCGAAAAGGGGCAGCCAGCTTGTCAGCCTCCTCCTTAGAGAAGACAATTGTTGCCTCCTCTTTGTACATTGTTGCTGGCCGCAGATTGATAGGAGAACCTGCCGGCTGCGAAAAGAGTTGAGAGAAGGACTTCTTGGCCGTTGGAGTGACCGCCTGTCCCTCAACCTCCAGCTGAATGGCGGCCATGGGCCGCCAGCCGCCTGTGGAATCCTAGTTTTCTTTATCTGCCAACCAGTCCTCAAACTACGAGGATGATAATAAGAATGGATAATAATGAATTATAAATATGTATAGTAAGATAATAGTCAAGATAATAAATATGATTATGAATAATTATTTTCTTCTAAATTAGGAAACTTTACAAAAAGGAGAACTTTCCAAATTAAGAAACTTTCTAAAAATAGAAACTTTCTAATTTAGAAAACTTTCCAAAAATAGAAATTGTCCGATTTGGGAAAATGCTACTAGGGTTCATATTATGGTCTAGACATAAATCTTCGACTTGCTCAGAGTCTCTATATTTATGTATCTGTAGGAAATATCAACTAATTAGGAAACCTATGCATTTGATAGGTACGACACAAATTTAAAAGATCTAAAGTAGTCCCACTCGAGCAGCTAGACAAAGGTAGGTGGTACTTACCCTTCTGAGATTTCAAAGGTGCAAAATGAAATTTTTGTTATCAATCATATTTTGTTGTGTTGACTCGAAATATATTTGATTGAACGTTTTACTTGGATATTTATAAAAGTTATATTTTTACTATACGAAAATGGACCATGTGACTTATTTGAAATATTTTGATATGTTATTATATATCAAATGAGCTATATCTTTTATGAAATCAAAGAACTATATATGTGATGTGTGAAATGATTTTATGACAATAAAACTCAAAACAGTCATGGAATATATGGTAGGGGCTATAGTCCTGTCTAATGGTCATGGTAGTCTGGTATAGAGTCTGGTCGATTGACAAAGTCATGGTAGCCTGGTACAGAGTCCGACTGATTGACAAGATTATGGTGGCCTAGTATAAAGTCCAGCCGATTGACCCATATATGTAATGAGACCAATCGGTAGTCATGAAACCTATTGGTCGCACACCTAAAAAGGGTTTAATCTCTAGGTTGAGTACTCAGTAACCGGTCATTACATGTATTTGTTATGAGCTGATATGAAATGATTTATGACACTACAAGAAAATTTCCCTATTATAGCATACTTGTTAGGGCACTATTCAATAAATGCCTCAAATAAACACTTATTAAGGCATTAGGTAGTTTCTGCCATATTAGCACTTATTAATTAAATAAAAAAGACAATGTATAAGGGACAAACCTTATAAGAAAAATTGAAAATAAAAGAATATAAAGAAAATATTTGTAGAGGCATTTTAGAGATGTACCTCAACAACTATTAGAAGGAAAAACAATCCCAAACTGTCCCATGAAAAGAAGTGGCAAATTGTTTCATGAAATAACAAAAAAAATGCCTCAAATTGGCGCCTAAAAGCAGTGGCAAAATTGTCCCAAATCCCAAATCCCAAATACCCATCTTTCTCCCTCACTCTCCCTCTCTGTCATCTACCAATCTACCATCTCCAACATTTTCATTTTTCATTTACCCATCTCTTTCCCTCACACTCTCTCTCTCTCGGTCCTCTACCCTCAAATTTTCCTAAAAATCATTGTCGGCTCTCACTAGCTCTCTATCCTCCCAATCTCTTTTCTTTTGATTTCTCAAATTCATGTTGATTATGGTGGATCCTAACTCAATCTCATGAAGTTGCTCCTAATTCTGTTGATTGCATGTTGTGTCGATTGAAGGATTGTAGGACTATCATCACTCAGTCTATTGTGCTTGAAATTAGAGGTATGTTTATATACCCATTAATTTTAAAATTATTGATTTTGGGAAACTTCAATGCAAATCGGCTTGTTTTGAATTTGTCTTCCACTTTTTTTTATAGTTTAAGTAATGTAAGCAAATAGGTATGCTTCAAAAGAGCTTATAGCTTAAAAATACAGAATCAGCTTATTATAATCCCATAGAAACAATCCCCCAAAACAAACTACTTTGGATGCCTTTCAGTTATTAGGTCCTCTAATTAGAGTAACCATATCGCATAGATGACTTGCCAAGTCTGGAGGTGTAAACAGCCATTAGCAGATTTTTTTTTTTTTGAGGAAAAATCTGGATCAATTGGTTCGAAATTCGGGGAAAAATTAGCCATCATCCGATAAATGTCTTCGCTTGTCAACTGGTTACCTTTGTTTCTATCCAATCCTTCATTTGACAATATTTTCACTACTTCCAAGCCTATTTGCTCCCTTTGCTTGTTCATGGTGGCTCCATAATCTCATTTTGCAGAATATTCGTTGGCTTTGGATTCTACAGGAGTAATTTGAGGTGCATCATTTTCGTTGGTAACCTCCTTAACAATCTCCTCAATCCTTCAGGTCCCAGATCATTTACACGGCTCTCAATGACCGTATCCCTCACATTCCTTTCACCTTCAAAAGTTCTGAGAAGGTTCTTTTGTGCCTCAACAAGAAAGTCCTCAACGGCCCTCTTGGTTATAGCCTCCACAGCCACAGGAGTCGGTGGGAACATGTTCAGCAAGTCCTCATATGCAGTGGCATAAAACTTTTCCATGCTCAGGTGTCTTCTCCAAATAGGCTCCAAGGAAACTTCTTCTTTGCTTGGATTCTGAGTTCTGCTGATTCCAATTGTTTTTCCTTTTGTTTTCCTTCGAGAATGATGCTTCTGATGGTTTAATCCATTCAGCTTCTAGCTATAGTTGTAGTAGTCCCTCTATCAAGTACCATTGCTGAACCGCAAATTACTACTCAATCCGCTATTGTCCTTATCAAAGTACTGGAAGGCAGAGTAAATGTGCTCTTCTCTATCCATTCTATTCAAGTAAAGGTAGAGTGAGTCCTCAATGAATTTGTCTTCTACTTACATGTAGATTTCCATTTGCATATGAGAACGAGCTATTTGATTATTTGGATGTTGTGTTATATTTGACTTTATTTTTATTAGGATTTCTTTTTTCTGATGCAAAAGGGGTTCCTGGAATTTCAGTCTCATGTCATTCCACAGCTCATTTATTTATTCCAGAGTCTTTTTTTAAACAAAATGCTAAAATTGCCCTTTTCAAGTTTAAATGCAATTTGGGAGAGAGCGTTTTACTATTATTTAAGCATAAACTTGCTGTGGAAATAAAATATGAGCTGTGGCATTTTGTCATTTGCCATTAACATGTGGCACTTTGACATATAATGAAATATCTGTATAAAATCTTATATGCTCAGATTGTCACTTCTCTTAGGACTTGGATGCCGTGGGAGTTCAATGTTTTGCCTAGTTGCAGCACCGTTAACCATGTGAAATAATAGCTAAGGCAACAGATGCAATGAATTTTTTTAATTCTGTATTTGTTTGATTTATGTATTTTTTGAAATCGACCTAAAGCAAGATGAGGATGGGTTCATGTTAGCCAACTTTTTTAATGTAAAGCGGCACAATGAACCTTATATTCTTGTTGTTCAAGCATCACAAGTATTTTATGTGGAAGATCCCCTTCAAAATGGGTGGCATGTTGTTATCACCACAAGACCAAGAGCTGAGTACAACATGGATCATGCGGGTGATGTGGACATGTACTTGCAAAGTTCAATTTCAAACATACAGTTGGAAGATGACAATGGAGATGTTAGCTACATCCGTGATGATGTTCAAGGAGTCGAACATGGACTGGAATTTCGATGTGACTGCTTTTCTTATGGCTAGTTTTCTGATGTTTTGGGTTTTGCATTTTCATGTAGGAAGGAGACTGGATTTCTCTTTTTACCTTAGATGAGCCAACAAAAGTTGTGGCAGTTGGACGGCTTCAATCCCTTGATCCTTCTACAATAGTTGGGGGTCAACCACTAGGTTCGAATTGGTGTGAAGTGCTAGTTCAAGTTGTGATTGAACGTGATGAGCATTTGATTAGGCCTTATGTGCCTTTGCAGACAATTGTTGATTTAATTGGTGCTCCTATAGCTTGGCCAACAAAACGAGTATGTTTTTCCTTTTCTAGCTTTCAAATTATGTTAACTGTTAATATCTCATATGTTTGTCTCATTCGATAATTATGATGGATTTTAATACATAATATACTTATGCTATATGTAAAAATTTGCAAGGATTGATGTGCTAAAATTCAAAAGTGGACAAGTTGTTGCAGCATATGGATACTTATCCATTAATATGGAAGTGCTCTAACTGTAAAATGACAAAATGTTGCTGCATATATTACAAGAAGTTGGTCTACTAGCGGTTTAGTTGATTTTAATTTATCTGGTGCTATTTAGGTGAAATCATGGCAAACAATCAGTAGGATATTATAGCTGTTTCATGATGTTGCCTCAAATATTATGTTTTCTTTTTTGCAAGGATGAAGGTTTAATTGGTTGGTTGAAAAACTACTAGAAGTTATGAGTACTTTAATTGTAATCATTGGTTATGGCGATAATTTGAAAGTAGTTTTTCAATCAAATATTGTTGGTTTTGGCCATTGAATATGAGATGTCCAATATGAATGTATGATTATATTGATACAATAGGAATGTTATATTCACAGTAGTACCTGTGACTGGGCATAAAAAAGAAAAAAAAAATCCAGTCTATTGAGGCACTTGTAAGTGTCGCGATAAGGGTTTTTCATAGTAGAAATTTTCTTGTTACACAGCAGGTTTTTGAGGCATTTTAAAACACCTTTAAAGGATAATATAGAGGCACTTATAAGCATCTACATTAAGAAATATAGTGACATACTTGCATGCGTCAATAACAACCATTTTTTGACATTTACTACTATCTCAAGAATGGACTGTTAAGGCATTTTTAAGCGCCAACTTAAAGTTAAGATGGCATTGTTTTGTACCTCTAAAAAGTTGAGTTTTTGAAAGTTGAATCCCAATTAAGGCATTTTTAGGTGTTAGCATTATAACCTTGTTTTGGCACCTCTAGATGTCTGAATTGTTTTCTATGTCGTGGCACTTAATTGTGCCTACAAAAGCTTTTGTGACATAGGTTTTATATGGCACACTAAGTATGTGCCTCAATATATTAAGTGCCTCAACAAAGTGTGACTTGTGACATTTTGATGCGCCTCTATAAGCTGTTTTTCTTGTAGTGAACTGATATGAAGAGACTTATAAATTGATATGAAATGATTTATGACTTTATGATTTCATGTATAGTTATCAATAAGATGCTTTTAAATTGCTTGTCACTCTTTACTACTGATTGTTTCATAAACAACGTCACTTTCATGATTATGGATGTGAATGATGTGCAAATGATTTTATTTATATCTATATAAGTATCTATAAAGTTATGAATGTATGGTCCAACAGAGGGGTAGATACTACCTACTGAGCGACTTATCGCTCAACCCACTTTTTACCATCTTTGCAGATTCTGAAGAGTATGAGTTGATTTATGTAGAAGACCCTGAGGATGACTTTTATTAGTTTTTAAGTGAACAGAAGTTAGCAGGCTAGCTACTTCTAGTTAATTTTATTTACTTTGTTTCCGCTGTTTCAACCAGAGAATAAATGTACGAATTTATTAGATATTCGTAGACTACCTTTTATATGATGTTTGTACCGCACTGTATTTAGTTATATTATTTAGTAATTTTAAAGTTTAGTATAGTTAAATATTGCCTTGTATTCTTGAGCGGGACTTGACAATACGGCAGATGTCACGTGACGGGCGCGTGCGGGTTCGGGACGTGACATTTTTAGTGGTATCAGAGCTTAGGTTCAAAATAACACCATAAGATAGAACAGTTTAAGAAATGAATGGTAGTAATTAGTAAATTAGGCTTGAAAAGATCTGTGTACCTTAGAGAGGAAGAAATCATGACTGATAGTATTCCATTTGGCATTGTAGGAGATAGCCAAACCGATACACGGGGAGCATTAGGATTGCGACTGCCCAATTCATGTGACGGGATGCGATGTGGCCCGTCTTAGGAAGAGACAGAGATTCTATAGGGACAGGTACCTTGAGGAGTTAGAGAGAGCCACGGACGAAGCTACAAAGGCTCATGCGTTAGCTGATCGAGTAGCTGACCAAATGCACGAGATCTCGATGTTAATAGTGTCGAGGGAACACATGAGACAGAACATGGAAGGCTGGCGTGGGGAGGTCCTCCGTCTACGGGAAAAAGTCAATAAGTTGAAAGCGGAAATAGAAGTACAGAAGGGACTAGCTGATATGTATAATAAAGGATTTGAAGAAGTAATTTCCTTACTCCAGAATTGAGATGCGGAGTACCAAACTTTAGCATTAAAATATGAAGAGAGGAGGCAGCGCATGATGAATTGGATAGATGACCACAACCCCTTGTACCCCAAATGCCTAGGTGGAATCACCTGTGGCCTGATAGTGACGTAGAACTAGATGACGACCTGGAGGAGGATCCTGAAAACATGCCCGTAGAAAATCATCAGGGGAAAAATGGAGTTGAGGACCAGGACAGTGCTGAAGGGGGTGTAGGAGATGGAGCAATTGTGGATGCAGACCCACCAGCGGATGAGTAGTAGAGTTGGTTTAAAAAAGATTCTATTTAATGATTCATTTATTTTATTAGTGTTATGGAATATTATTTCAAGAACATTAGTAGGTTGGTTAGTGATTGTTCGCATTGCTTAGTTTTTCTATCCAATCATAGATTATAATTAAACAGTTTGGACACTAGATTCGTTAGATATTTCTAGACTAAGTTAGGATATTGACTTTGATGTGTAAGAAGTCGATCGTTCTTTTCATCCTGAGTGAGTGAATAAAATCTCTATTTTAATTTTTTTTTATTTATTGTATTTTTTCATTCATCTATTTTATTTATGGGGTACTATACATAAAATATGCAAGTAGATAACTTTAGTTGTGTCATCTTAAAAATATATATTCATATATATATGTAATAATAATAAATAAGAATAGAATACTTACTTTAGTATGGAACTTATTTGTTTGATTTAGGAAATGGTACCAAACACTAGGCGTGGCGGAAATCATAATGACAGCTCTAATGGTGAGAACGATCACGATAATCATAACCAAGAACTATATCAAGGAAATAATAATTAGAATATGGGTTACCAAGGAGTTGGATCAAGTGGGCATCAACCCTACATGATATTACTCGCAGAATTAGTGACTATACTAACCGTGGTACCGCAAGCATAACAAGCCCAGACACAATTAGTACAGATTCAGGCTGCTCAAACCTAGAATCATGGGTAAGGGGGAACTCAATCATATTATGAGAAAATGAAAAGGGTCCATGTCCCTACCTCTGATGAAACTCCTGACCCGGATTTGGCAGAAAAGTGGTTAGATGAAATAGAAAATAATTTTGCACTTTTGCAAGTGGCGGAGGAGATGAAAAACACCTAATCATCAAATCCTTTTTGGTAGGAGAAGCCAATAAGTGGTGGACAATTTTGGAACCTATCGCCGCCCCACCAGTAAGTTGGACAAAATTTAGAAAGGAGTTCCTGAAATACTTTTTTCCACCGGCTGTAAGGATGCAGAAGGTAGATCAGTTTGAAAATTTGAAACAAACTCCAGGAATGTCTGTGGTACAGTATTCGAATAAATTCACAGCGTTAGGAAGGTTTGTTTTGTCAATAATGGCAGATGGAGAGTTGAAAAAGTATAAGTTTATAAGTGAGTTGTCGAGTAGAATTCAAACTAGGGTGAACACCTCTTACACCCCTATGTTTAATGATATGTTGGACGCCAGCGTTAAAGCTGAGACTGACTGCAAAAGATTAGATGAAGAGGGTAGGAGTAAAAGGCCTAGACTAGGGAATGAACTTGCAGTAGCGGGAGCACTGAAACCTGGAGAACGGTTCCGCTTAATTAAGAAAAGTCGTGGACCACCATCAAAGATAACTGGAGAAAGCACCTTCCTTGTGTGCAAAACTTGTGGAAAGATGCATCGGGGAGAATGCCGGCTTAAGGCGACTGTCCCCACATGTAAAACTTGTGGAAGGATGCACCGAGGGGAATGCCGAGTTGGAACAGGAACTTGTTTTGAATGTGGACAGCAGGGGCATAGGCCTATGAATTGTCCAAATAGGAAGGTCGAAGGAGATAAGAGTGACAATCTCACTGATAAGAAGCCAAAGGTTAACGCGAGGGTTCATACCATGACCGATGTTGAGGCGGAGGTGTCAGGCGACATGGTCACAGGTACTCTTCTAATTAATTCTGTGCCTGTATTGTGAGAACCCTAAACCTTTCATACTTTCTAAGTGTTTTGGTTTATTCCCGTTTCCCGTGTAATTGAAGTTTTGTCCACTAATCGTTTCAAAAACGGGAAGGCCTTTTTGTTATGTGCAATTATGTGTGAGATATGTAAGTATGTGTACGTGTTGGAAGTACGGTTGAGCGTGGCATTTGAATTTCGGAAACGGAGAAAAATTTTGGAAAAAGGGGAAGGGCCGAATCCGGCCGGAAATCCGGCCAGTTCTTGGCCGGATTGATGGCCGGATTGTTGGGGGTTTTTGAAAAAAAAACGAGTTAGCTACTGCCTTGAATCCGGCCAGGAATCCGGCCGGAAATCCGGCCAGAAACCGGCCGGATTCTGACGTGGCACAGCCGGTCAGCAGCTTTGACCGGCTGTTTCTTTCCTTCTTATCTCTTTGGTTGGCCAAAATATCTTCATTTTCTCTTCTTGTTCAGCCGTGAGCTTTGAGAGCTAAGAGAGAAAAAAAAACTCTTCAATCTTCATCTTTAATTTTTGCTTCAATCTTGAAATTCCACCGATAGATTTTGAAACCACTCCGTACAAGTAAGCTTCTTGGAAGGTTAAAGCTTTTGGGTGGAGTAATTTTTAAAGGGGAAGCTTGGAATTGCTAGTCTTCTTGAGTTGTGAGGTAAGATGATTAAGAAAGTTCTCTCTTGCATTGCTAATGGTTATATTGTGAATTGTAAGGGTTGGATATGTTATTTGGTGAGTTATATCTTGATTTGGGTTGATTATGGTGAAGTTTTCTATTTAATTATGATTTTTCTGTTTGCATATGATTTTGTCTATGTGGCCAAGTATGATGAATGGTAATGGTTGATAATGACTCTATGAGGAGTATTGGATAGGCAAATGCAATCAATTTTGGATTTGGTTGGAAATTTGAAAAGTTAGGGTTCTTAAAATCCCAATTCTGTCCGGTTTTAGATCACTGGGTTAGAGGCCGAATTAGACTTTTCTCAAAACATGAAAGTTGTAGGTATTGATGAGTTTGAAGTGCCTGCAAAATTTCAGGTCATTTGGATTAGTGTAGAGTGAGATATGACGAAATTACTGTAGCTGTTCTGCTTTGGTCAGAATGCGAAAACTGCGATAGTAATTGGCCATTTTGACTGGAATTGGTTTGGATTTTGGAGTTGGTGTCTTCTGACGAAATGTAGCTGGATGTCTTAGTTAACTTATGCCTTTGGAATTTCGGCATTTGGACCTGTGTAGGCTGAGATTGACGTATTACAGTTTTGTGTGTTTTGCAAATCTGTTTTGGTAATTCTGGTTTGGTATTTGGCACTTTTGACCTAGTTGTGCTAGGATCTGGATTGCGTGACCTTCTACATTGTTGTAGCTCTGTTTCATAGCTTCGAAACGGTGGGTCTTACACCCCAACCGATAATTGTAGTGAGAGTTGTGCCATTACCGCATTATGACGTCAAAACCGGTTTTCTTATCAAGGCCAGCATTAAAGCCTTTCTTAATTTCTGGTTTGCTTTCATGCTTGTATATGTTTATAAAACCCTATTGGGGTTGTGAATTGGTGTTGTTTATGGCTCGGTATGGTTTCTTGTTTTATGATATTGTGAGCTATGGAACGGCTCTTGACATGAAATGCTTATATGTGTGTTGTTGGGTTGTGATTGAAGAAAAATAATGAAGCCTTATGGCTGGAAAATTTGGTAAACACAAAGGGCATGCTGCCCGCATTTTTACTCGAGATTTAGAAAACTATATTCTCGACTTGAGTAAAGGTTAAGTATTGAACCCTTGAATTTCCATGCATGAAACCCTATTGGGCGATAATTGGTTTGACTTTATGACTCGTTATCGAGTCTTATGGTATTTGTTTACATGTTCTAGGGCGTGACGATAGCTCACGACATTCTCCTGACGGAAGTGCATGAAATAGCACTTAATTGATTGGTGAGTGTACTACTCACTTGTGTGCTATTATATGGCTTTGATATTTGAACTTGAGATGTTGTATGTTAATGGATTGATGTGAGAGTGTACTTTATCACTCTCACTTATTGTTTCACATGTTATTGAAAAGTTATTGGAAAGTTATTGGAAAGTTATAGGAACTGATATATGAAATGAAATACATGACTTGGTATCGATTGGACAAGTATCCAACGACTACAAATGTTATCATTGAGCTCAACCCCATTGGTAGTTGATTGAATCGAGCCGACAAGGGTTTGGTCGTGACAATTAATGAGCCTTGGGTAAAGTTATAAGGAATCTTGTAGTATGAGAGACTCTTGATTCCGGTATACTCGAGTAATACCACAGTGCAAGTGTTTGGAGTGCGGGCCCGGTAGGGGGATGTTTGGTGGAAGGAATGGGAGAGAAGAGGAGTCTACAGTTGGTTACTCTTCAACATTGACGGAGGGTCAATGAGGTTGGATCAAGAATGGAAGCGTGGAAATGGGCTCTTGAGAGCCGTCCGTATCCTTTTATCGATGTGTTTCATTCCTTAGTTGTGTACTTGAAATGAAAGGTTATGCTATATGCTCTTAGTTGCTTATGTGGTAGTAACTCACTGGGCTTTAGCTCATCCCGTTCCATTTGTTTTCCTTACAGGGATATAATTACTTTTGGGACTGATTTGGATAGTCGATTGCCAAGTTGAGCTAGTGTAAATGGCTTTTGTTTAGCTTGTCGAATGAAACCCTATTGTGTATTGGGTTCATTTTCTTTGATTGGCAAACCGAGTATGTATATTCATGATAGATGGTTTTTGGCATGACACTATGGTTGTAAAAGTTGAATTTCAATGTATATATATGCTTGGTTGATGTTTGGATGAACTTCGGAACGATTCGGCTTTCAAACGGCAAAAGAAAAAAATTTGGCAGAAGCTCACTGGACTGAATCCGGCCAGGAATCCGGCCAGAAACTGGCCGGATTGTCGGCCGGATTGTTTGAGAAATTTTGAATCCGTGAAGTTTGCTCACTGGACAGTATCCGGCCGGATTCTGACGTGTCCGTTACTGTTCATCTTCGGCTTTGATTTTTTCGTTTTTTTTATTTTGCGATTTTGACTTGTTTACGTGCAATGGGATGTTCCGGAACGTTATAGATCGACGTAAACTGTACCGTAGTCCTGGCGAGAGCTGGGCAGGCAGTCCGCTAACCCCTTTGGTTCGCCTTAGGGGAAAGTGGGGCTGTCACAGGTGGTATCAGAGCCACGTCGCGTGGTCTCTGCGCGAAGTGAGACTGGGCCAAGTGGTGTTGTGGTCCTAATTTCATGAATATGTTTAAGTGCTCGTTTGAGCATAAGCTATGAACCTTGAAGTGTTATAGGTCTTTAATCTTTCTCATGATATTTAAGGACCCTAGATAAGTATGTCGGACAGGAATTTTGATTTGTAGATGGTTTACTCTTGGGACTGGCCAGCTCGAGATGTGAACTATCTTATTTCGGATTCTCGTGCCCGAGTACCCCAGAATTGAGGTGATGCAAGCTACTAGGTATTTGAACCCTGTGTTTTGGAAACAAGCCTTGTATTTTGGAAACGTGAACAGGCTTTGTCTGACTAAAATGAGCACAAGAGATCAATGGACATCTAGTTTGGATAGTAAGTGACGTGAGAGACCAGACGGGCTGGTACTGGGATGACTTTGCGACTGTATATTACGCAGTCTATATGTACTATGTTATATGTGCTTACTTGCTTATCCATCTTTTCATATAACGTGTTATATGCACTATGATATAACGTGTTACTTGCTTATAACGTGTTATAACGTGTTACTTGGTATGATAGATTTTGTTATGTTAGTCCATGTATTGCATTCATGCATGGAAGTACCCCTTTTGGAAAAAAAAAAAACCCGCGGACATGGTCATAGCAGTGACACAAAACGAGACCAAGAGTCAAAGAGAAGAAAGGGAGGAAACAACACCTAAACCGAACATGGACCAAGAGTGCTACTGGTATTCAAGACTTTCTTATGACCCATTGTTTTACCAACAGGCTACCATCTGAGGTCCAGCAACTCTGTAAAATGGCACGTAGGGTTGAGATGTATAATGAAATCGGGGGTCTTCGAGACGAAATAGAAGTCCAAAAGAACCTAGTCGCATACTGGGAAGGGCGCTGGAAGCACGAGTATACAGAGAAAATTGAGCTCCTGCACAAAAACTTAGAGCTAAAAAGGAAATATGAAGGGATTTCCGAGGAGGCCCTGGAAAAGGCTCAATGCATCAAGAATGCAAAGGTGCAAGTGAAAGCTTCCCAAATACGGAAAATGGGTGCAGTGGGTAGCATGAGTGAGGAACCTAGCGAAGCAATGACACCTTCTAAAGTACAGAAAGTGAACCAGTTATTCGGGCCGCCATGGACAATGGGGGCGGTAGATAAAAGATTTGTCAATGAAAGCCAAACCAGACAGGGGAAGATTTCTCCGAAAAGCAAAAAGATGACTTTCCACTTGACTTGTGACTATTGCGGAAAGGCCAATCACACTGAGAATGATTGTTGGCGAAAGGGGAGGAGATGTCTGCGCTGTGGGAGCATCGAGCATCGAATTGCATATTGCCCGATTAAAGTGCGGAAAAAGAAAAGAACTCAACAACCAACCCAGACCGACCCTGCACCGTCAAGTGGAGAAGGGACTGGAATGAAGAACCTCGTTTCTTCTGACTCTGAAGACGGAGAAGGTACAGGCCATTGGTTACTTTAAATTTGAAGGAAAATTTCGAGGACGAAATTCTTTTAAGGGGGGGAGAGTGTGAGAACCCTAAACCTTTCATACTTTCTAAGTGTTTTGGTTTATTCCCGTTTCCCGTGTAATTGAAGTTTTGTCCACTAATCGTTTCAAAAACGGGAAGGCCTTTTTGTTATGTGCAATTATGTGTGAGATATGTAAGTATGTGTACGTGTTAGAAGTACGGTTGAGCGTGGCATTTGAATTTCGGAAACGGAGAAAAATTTTGAAAAAAGGGGAAGGGCCGAATCCGGCCGGAAATCCGGCCAGTTCTTGGCCGGATTGATGGCCGGATTGTTGGGGGTTTTTGAAAAAAAAAACGAGTTAGCTACTGCCTTGAATCCGGCCAGGAATCCGGCCGGAAATCCGGCCAGAAACCGGCCGGATTCTGACGTGGCACAGCCGGTCAGCAGCTTTGACCGGCTGTTTCTTTCCTTCTTATCTCTTTGGTTGGCCAAAATATCTTCATTTTCTCTTCTTGTTCAGCCGTGAGCTTTGAGAGCTAAGAGAGAAAAAACTCTTCAATCTTCATCTTTAATTTTTGCTTCAATCTTGAAATTCCACCGATAGATTTTGAAACCACTCCGTACAAGTAAGCTTCTTGGAAGGTTAAAGCTTTTGGGTGGAGTAATTTTTAAAGGGGAAGCTTGGAATTGCTAGTCTTCTTGAGTTGTGAGGTAAGATGATTAAGAAAGTTCTCTCTTGCATTGCTAATGGTTAAATTGTGAATTGTAAGGGTTGGATATGTTATTTTGTGAGTTATATCTTGATTTGGGTTGATTATGGTGAAGTTTTCTATTTAATTATGATTTTTCTGTTTGCATATGATTTTGTCTATGTGGCCAAGTATGATGAATGGTAATGGTTGATAATGACTCTATGAGGAGTATTGGATAGGCAAATGCAATCAATTTTGGATTTGGTTGGAAATTTGAAAAGTTAGGGTTCTTAAAATCCCAATTCTGTCCGGTTTTAGATCACTGGGTTAGAGGCCGAATTAGACTTTTCTCAAAACATGAAAGTTGTAGGTATTGATGAGTTTGAAGTGCCTGCAAAATTTCAGGTCATTTGGATTAGTGTAGAGTGAGATATGACGAAATTACTGTAGCTGTTCTGCTTTGGTCAGAATGCGAAAACTGCGATAGTAATTGGCCATTTTGACTGGAATTGGTTTGGATTTTGGAGTTGGTGTCTTCTGACGAAATGTAGCTGGATGTCTTAGCTAACTTATGCCTTTGGAATTTCGGCATTTGGACCTGTGTAGGCTGAGATTGACGTATTACAGTTTTGTGTGTTTTGCAAATCTGTTTTGGTAATTCTGGTTTGGTATTTGGCACTTTTGACCTAGTTGTGCTAGGATCTGGATTGAGTGACCTTCTACATTGTTGTAGCTCTGTTTCATAGCTTCGAAACGGTGGGTCTTACACCCCCAACCGATAATTGTAGTGAGAGTTGTGCCATTACCGCATTATGACGTCAAAACCGGTTTTCTTATCAAGGCCAGCATTAAAGCCTTTCTTAATTTCTGGTTTGCTTTCATGCTTGTATATGTTTATAAAACCCTATTGGGGTTGTGAATTGGTGTTGTTTATGGCTCGGTATGGTTTCTTGTTTTATGATATTGTGAGCTATGGAACGGCTCTTGACATGAAATGCTTATATGTGTGTTGTTGGGTTGTGATTGAAGAAAAATAATGAAGCCTTATGGCTGGAAAATTTGGTAAACACAAAGGGCATGCTGCCCGCATTTTTACTCGAGATTTAGAAAACTATATTCTCGACTTGAGTAAAGGTTAAGTATTGAACCCTTGAATTTCCATGCATGAAACCCTATTGGGCGATAATTGGTTTGACTTTATGACTCGTTATCGAGTCTTATGGTATTTGTTTACATGTTCTAGGGCGTGACGATAGCTCACGACATTCTCCTGACGGAAGTGCATGAAATAGCACTTAATTGATTGGTGAGTGTACTACTCACTTGTGTGCTATTATATGGCTTTGATATTTGAACTTGAGATGTTGTATGTTAATGGATTGATGTGAGAGTGTACTTTATCACTCTCACTTATTGTTTCACATGTTATTGAAAAGTTATTGGAAAGTTATAGGAACTGATATATGAAATGAAATACATGACTTGGTATCGATTGGACAAGTATCCAACGACTACAAATGTTATCATTGAGCTCAACCCCATTGGTAGTTGATTGAATCGAGCCGACAAGGGTTTGGTCGTGACAATTAATGAGCCTTGGGTAAAGTTATAAGGAATCTTGTAGTATGAGAGACTCTTGATTCCGGTATACTCGAGTAATACCACAGTGCAAGTGTTTGGAGTGCGGGCCCGGTAGGGGGATGTTTGGTGGAAGGAATGGGAGAGAAGAGGAGTCTACAGTTGGTTACTCTTCAACATTGACGGAGGGTCAATGAGGTTGGATCAAGAATGGAAGCGTGGAAATGGGCTCTTGAGAGCCGTCCGTATCCTTTTATCGATGTGTTTCATTCCTTAGTTGTGTACTTGAAATGAAAGGTTATGCTATATGCTCTTAGTTGCTTATGTGGTAGTAACTCACTGGGCTTTAGCTCATCCCGTTCCATTTGTTTTCCTTACAGGGATATAATTACTTTTGGGACTGATTTGGATAGTCGATTGCCAAGTTGAGCTAGTGTAAATGGCTTTTGTTTAGCTTGTCGAATGAAACCCTATTGTGTATTGGGTTCATTTTCTTTGATTGGCAAACCGAGTATGTATATTCATGATAGATGGTTTTTGGCATGACACTATGGTTGTAAAAGTTGAATTTCAATGTATATATATGCTTGGTTGATGTTTGGATGAACTTCGGAACGATTCGGCTTTCAAACGGCAAAAGAAAAAAATTTTGGCAGAAGCTCACTGGACTGAATCCGGCCAGGAATCCGGCCAGAAACTGGCCGGATTGTCGGCCGGATTGTTTGAGAAATTTTGAATCCGTGAAGTTTGCTCACTGGACAGTATCCGGCCGGATTCTGACGTGTCCGTTACTGTTCATCTTCGGCTTTGATTTTCGTTTTTTTTATTTTGCGATTTTGACTTGTTTACGTGCAATGGGATGTTCCGGAACATTATAGATCGACGTAATCTGTACCGTTAGTCCTGGCGAGAGCTGGGCAGGCAGTCCGCTAACCTCTTTGGTTCGCCTTAGGGGAAAGTGGGGCTGTCACATGTATACATGCTATTTGATTGTGGAGTTAGTCACTCTTTTATTACTAAAAATTTACAAAATACTTGTGCATTTCTGCTGAATGGACGGACCACACTTATCGAGTGGCTGCTCCAGGAAATAGAATCCTAGTGTCTCATACTAGATATCCAAACTGTAATGTGAAATTGGAGGATAGGGGATTAGAAGTGGATCTAGCACAAATAAATATGAGTGATTTTGATGTTATCCTAAGCATGGATTGTCTAGCTAGACATTTTGCACAAATTGATTGTTGGAACAAGAGGGTGTTATTCATGAAACCGAACGAGAAGGATTTCTCTTATCAAGGAAATGTTGGTTGTGAGAACCCGTAACTTTTCCATTTTCTAGGTTTTATTATCTTTCTAGGTTTTATTATCTTTAATGGCTTGTTTCCTGCATTTTCGTGATTAGGAAAATTTCTAGATATTTTAAAGGAGCGGATATAGTTTTTAGATGATTTTTCTAGTATTGAATAGATTTTTAGAAATTAAGAGCGTATACCAGACGTGGGACCCACTGGGGCGAAAAGTTCGGAAAAATTCGGCCAACTAGGTTAAGTTTTGGATACTGGAATTAATTTACTGGGTGTTAAGAGATAATTAGAGGGTGCTATTTGGATTGGTGTGAGAGGAAACAAAAAGATAGGAATGCATTAAATAAAGTGACAAGTGTCACTCAATGATTGGTTGGACTTGAAGACCACTATTCACCTTTTTCCATTTGACCCAAATAAATCACAAAAATTACAAAATTTCACCATTTTCTTCTCCTCTTGGCCGGCTACTTCAAGGACAAAAAGAAAGGGAAAAGCTCTCCAAGTTTTGCTTCAATCTTGCTCCAATCTACCAAATCAACCATTGAATCTTGTTTTTGCTCCATAGAAACACTTAAGGGAGTGATAGTGAGTTGTTTTGTGGAGTTGTTTTGAAGGCTAAAGTGATTAGTTGCTCTCTCTCTTGTGTTGCTAAGGTAAGTTGAGAAGGACCCCTCTCCTCCCTCTAATGATGCTTAAATCATGATTGGTGGTAGTATAAGATGCACTTTTATGGATTATATCTTGATTTTGGTTGAATTGATGAAGTTTTATAATTATTGGGGATTTTTCTGTTTTCATATGAATATGATTATGTGGTCATGTATGATGATTGGAAATCATATTTAAAGAAGCTAGAAGGTGGAAAAAGTGGTAAATTGCAAGCAATTTCTGTTTTGGAAGAAAAATTGGAAAGTTAGGGTTCTTTGAATTACATTCTGCCCGGTTTTGTAGCTTATAGTTAGAGGCCGAATTGGCCTTGGGTTAAAACATTAAAGTTGTAGGGAATGATATTTTAGAGGTGCCTGCAAAATTTCAGGTCAATCGGAGTAGCGTAGCTTGAGAAAAGATGGAATTACCCTTGCTGCCCTGGTTTTACCCGAAATTGAGAATTGCTTCTGTAATGGGTTATTTTGGTTGGGAATGCTTCCGAATTGGTTGTTAAGGTCTTCTGATGAAATGTAGCCCTGTTTCTTATCTTTCGGATGGATTTGGAATTTCTGGATTTGGTCTTAGGTAGGCTGATTTATGATGTTTGCACCAGAATGCGATTTGTGAACCTGTTTTGCGGTTCTGGTGTAGTATATTGCATTTTTGACCTGGTTACACTCGAAACTGGGCTGAGTGACCTTCTACAACATTGTAACCCTACCTATTAGCTTCGAAACGGTGTCTCTTTCACCTCCATCCGATAACCGTAGTGCCGGTGGTACCAAAACCGCTAAATGATGTCAAAAACTGTTTTTTTCGGGTTAACGCTTAACTCCATTTCCGGATTTTTCTGGTTTCCTCTAATGCTTATGTATGCTTATGGAGCCCTATTTTGGTGGTATTTGGAATTGGTTTATGACTTGTCATTGAGTCTTATTGTGCTTATTTGAATATTTTAGGGCTTGACTTTCATTTCCGGACTTTTCCCTAGCTTGAATTGTACTTGTACTACTTGGAGTTTACTAAACGGCTATTGAATGAACTTATGTTGTGTGTGACTTTGGGACTGGCTGAGGAAAAATAATGAAGCCATGACGGCTGGAAAAGTAAGCAAATTTAGGGGAAATGCTGTCCAATTTTCTAGGCCGTTTGGTTCCTTTAAGTTTGAATTGCCTTTTGGTAGAAATGAAGGGCTTTTGGGTTGTTTGAGCCTTGGTCTTCATGTTACCTTTTCGTTTTAAAAAAAAAACATATTTTGCACCCTTGCATTAGTAATTATTTGGCGAGGCATACGACTGGTAGTCGAGCCTCACATGTGCATTCTGTATACTCGATTTTTGAAAGTGGAATCTTCAATTGTTTTCCTTGGATTATTTTAGGGTTTCTTGGTGATTAAAGCTCTCTTTTGGGAGGTATCTGTACTGACCTCGGTGAGTGTTCCACTACCTGCTACCCGTTATGTGAATATCTGAATATCTGAAATACTTGATTTATGACTATTGGAGCCAAATACTGTTTTGATAAAAGGGAGGCGAGGGTGTACTTTATCACACTCGTTCTCTTGTCTGTTCATATGCCAATTTTGAGGGCGTATCTGAATCTGCTATCTGTATCTGTATCTGTTATCTGTATCTGGATCTGTATCTGTTCTAACGTCGTTTGGAAGCTTGTATCCAACGACCTTTCTGTGACCTCTGAGCTCAACACCTGTGGCCAGTTACTCGAGTCGGGCCGGCAAGGGCCTGGTCGATTAGATAACGAACCACGGTAGTCTGTTTTGGGATCTTTGGGTATTGAGACCCTTGATTCCGGTATACTCGAGTATTACCATTTCTGATCTGATTGGATTTCGGGCCCGGTAGGGGTATGTGAGGTGGAAGGAATCGAAGAAAGTGGAGTCTACGGTATTGGTTACTCCTTTAGCGTTGACGGAGTGTCAACTATTATTTCGATCAAGCTTCGGTGACGCAAATGGGAATTTGGCTCCTGAGAGCCACCTGTATCCTTCCGATTTGAATCATTGGTTCCTTTACTTTACATCTGGCATGTGTACCTGATTTGTTAAATGTGAAATGCCATGAGTTTACTGCTATATGTCTGGTACCTCATTGAGCGCAAGCTCACCCCTTTCTGTTCCTTTTTGTTTTTCCTTACAGGAAAATAAATACTTTTGGACTGGATTTGACAATTGGTTGCCGAATTGAGCTAGTTGGACATATCTTTTGTATAGCTCATTGATTGAAACCCTAAATATACTTTTGGGTCCGTTTCTCTTTTGGATTTGGCAAACCGTACATGTATCCACTTTTGAGTCACTTTGGTATGCCCCTTTGGGTTGTATATGCTAAATTTCGAGATGAAAATATTTGCTTGATGTTTGGTTGGATTTTGACGTGTCGGTTACTATTCATAACCGACTCCGTTTTCATTTTTTTTTATTTTGTGATTTTGACTTGTTTACGCGCGTTTGTATGTTCCGGAACTGTCGCGCCCCACTTTTTGAATGATGAATGTGTGTGATGTGTGTGTGAAGTGTGGTGTGAACGTGTGCAAAATGAAAAGTAAAAAGGCCATGGGACTTTGGAAAGCGACGATTTGGCCAAATGAAATTTTAAAAAGGGTTTTTTAAATATGAAAACGGAGTCGCCACTTGGTATTGATTTGGGGTGTACCAAGTCACCTAAAAAGTGTTTTTTAAAGACAAAGTAGTAAAACCCTTTTTAAAACGACTCCTAGTCCACGTAAGCCAAAGAAAAAGGTTCGGGGGTCACGTTTGACAAAGGGGAAGGCAAGGATAGAATCCAAGGCACCCCTTTGACCTAGCCAAGGCTAGTTGCGCGACTTAACCTTACCTTTCCTAATTTTCTACCCAATATATGTTCGCACGTTGGATATGACTATATGAATGCAAAACGGAAAAAAAATGCAATCCTAAATTCTACGATGTCTCTCGTGAGGCTTTTGGTCCCAAACCACATGAATTGTGGCGGCCAACAAAGGAAAACCCCATAGAGGTCGATTAATGCAAATGAGACTCAAATGTGCAAGTGTGGAAGTGTATGAAAGAAATTAAAAATCCAAGTGTTTGTGTGCAAGTGTATGAAAAGGTGCACGTGTGCAATTGTATGAAAATTCCAAGTGTTTGTGTGCAAGTGTATGAAATATAGTGATAAGTGCATATAGGTGTAATTAAATGCAATTTTGTGAAGTAGAAATCAAAATGAACAATAAGGAAAGGAAAATGTGAATTGAAAAGAATGAGTGAGTGATAAATGAGAATGAATGAACCTAAGGGAATGCATCAGGTCGGGTATGGGAATGACTCCTAACTTGTCGACTTCGATTTTCCCTTTGATTAGAAAGCAAAACTAGCGTGCTAAGGCTATCGAGTAGCCACACTCGCTCGTTTCCCTTATCAGAAGGGGACTCTTCAAGCAAATGTCCCTATACCTAGCATGAGATGCAAAACCTAAAATGAAAGGGAAAGGGGAATCGAGGAGCATGCCAGATGATAAAACTAAGGAAAAATGCATGATATGTAGTGAACAGGCAAATAATGCACTAATGAAAAACAAAGGAAAAATCCTATTGGGTCTAGCGTTGGACTAGCCCTTTCTATGAATTCCTAATGAAATAATGAGCCACAACTAGCATTGGACTAGTGTGGTGACGTACATTCATCCATCACATTCATTCATGGCTATGGAAAGCGATTAGACATGCCAAACACCTATAAACACATAGCACATAACAATTAGCATGCTCGACTAGATGCAAGAACCTAATAAAGCAAATTAACACATAGCAACAAAAACAAGCAATCAAGCTAATAAACCTATTACATTTGCTAGCTAGGCACATGTCTTCAACAGGTCTTCATCGAATGCTCCTCCAAGCCTTATCTATTACATTAGGGAAACCCTACTACAATCTAAAAGGGGGAAAAGGAATAAAATAATTAAATCCCTAACTATTACAATCCAAGAGGTGTACACATACCCCATACAGAATAACTTAAATAAAAAGCAAAAAGTAAATAAATAAATGAAAGAATTAAGGAAAGACAAGGAAAGCAAAGTAGACATGCATATTCACATAACACGTAGGAGCACGTAGGAAAAATAAACTCAAGAATATAGAAGTTACCTCCCTTGCAATGGAAATCGAGTAAATGAGATATTAGCTTCAAAACAATAAAAAGGTCAAGGTACCAATTTATTTGGCAAATAATCACAAAGGATAAAAAACAAGCATGAATTTGAATCAATTAAATCATGTCAACAATCCACATTTAATAAGTCAAGAGAAGAAAGGACCTGATTGCAAAGATTGACAAAATTTGGAGGTCAAAATTAGAGAAAAATAAAGTTCAGGGACCTATTTGCAATTAATTAAGGACCGAATTGAAAGAAGTTGAAAATGACTAAGGCCACAGTATAGTTAAAAAGAAACCCAGGGACTGGTTTGCAAATCCAGTTATCAGATTGCTTAAAACAGGCCATTGGGCCATTAATTTATTTGTTTGGGCCAAAACTTCCCCTTAGCCCAAACGAAATCCAGAACAAAAAGGGAATAGGCTATTTATTTGTTCGTTTGGGCCAGACCCTTCCTAGCCCAACCGAGAACCCAAGCAAAAAACAGATGGGCTAGCTTAGCTATTTTGGCCCAAAATTAGCCAACCAAATAGATGGGCCTTGGCCCTCTAGCCCAAACCAAAACTCAAAATAATGAACTCAAACCCACTCCCTTAAACCCAAGTAAAATAACCTCTCAACCCAAATCACCCTTCCACAAACATCACAACATGATAAAATCAACAAAAATTACTAAGCCACAATTACATCCTAAAAACAAGAATTAATCTAGTTAAAGGACTATTCATGCTTATTAGAAGATGATTTAAAATCTGAAAGGGAGAAACAAGCTCACTTTTCCAATTTTCCGGGTCAATTCAGAACAAGGGGGAATTTGAGAGGCTCAACCGCAATAAAAATAGGATCTAATTGAAAGAATTATGAACACTTTGGGGTCAAATTATGAAGTTTAAAACTTTGGGGTTAAATTACCAAGAAGCAGAATGGAAGGGCCAAAATACGATTGCAGACCAACGGTCTTCTCCTCAAACATCAATTTGCCATTTCGAGCTTATAACCAGAGCAATTCCGAAAAGAAATAGTTTTAATTCTAGCTCTTTATAATCAACACGAAAGTCATACAAGCTTGTTCTCATTCCAATTCAATTCGAGTTCATTCAATCCCGAAACGTGAGAAATAGAGAAATGGAAGACAACAATTCAGCAAAATTTCTTAAGCGTAAGGAAACGAATCGGCCAATTCAACCAGTTCCTTCACACGAAAATGTAAACAAGGCATCTTCCAATAAGAATTTTCAGCTCAGGCATTTCGTCGAACAGATTGGGGGCATTAAATTTTACCGACTTCTTTGTTCAATTGAGCCTACAATCGGCCCCAAATTTACAGCATCCCAATAAAATTTCTCATACATAACAGAAATATTGCCCCACATGACTACGCAGATATCAAACAAGGATGAAAAGTTTACTAAAAGGAAGAAAGGAAGAAACAATCAGGTCCCTGCCTCTCGTTTTCACCCATCCACCAGCAAAATTGAAGAGAGGAAAGAAGAAAAGGAAACTTACCGAGCTTTTGCATTGAGGATTTGTAAATGGTGGTGGTAGATTCTGGCGGCAGCGGCGGCAACAGCAACGAGTGCGGCCTGGAGGTGGCTTGGGCAGGCGGTTGGCTGCTTGTTGGTAGCGCCGGAGAAGAAAGGTGGCGCACGAGGTGGAGGTGCCGTGGCGGAGCTCGGATTGCGGCGGACCTCCTGGTCTCTGTTTCTTCTCTCAATTTTCTCGTCATTGCCCTCTTCCTGGATGTCGTTGTCTTTGTCAGGTTTGGTGCGAGCGGGAGCTGTGGATTTAGGGGCATCGTCCTCGGGTTGACCCGTCGAGTCGTCCTCAAATGACGCTGCCATTGAAACACTTCGTAATATGGGGCTGTGTATTCCAGCGGTTGAGCAGGGATAGATGGAGGTTTGGTGGTCTGGACTGGGACACAGAACAGTGGAGGTTGGTGGTAGGGATGAAGGGTTCAATTTCAATTTTCAGAAATTTATGCTTCAGGTTCCGCGGAAGCTCTCCTCTTTGACGCTAATTTCTGGGTTCGTGCCTCAGTTCGGTGAAAATTCGCGGATGGAGATGGGGATTTCTGGAGCTCATGGCCAGTGGCGATTCCTTTCCTCCTCCCCTGCTTTTCCTTCAACCGTAGCCATCACCCAGTTTTTCCGTAGCTATCTCATGCCGCCGCCCCTCTATTTCTTTTTTCTTGTTCTTTCTCTGTTCTGTCGAAACCTTTTCCTCCAATTTTCAGATTTTGGCCTCTGTTCTGTTCTATCTCTCTCAGTCTCTCTCATTTTGCTCCCAAATTTCACCTTCCCCAAATTCCATATTCCCCTTGCCGTCGATCTTCCAAACCTCCGTCCGCCGCCGTCCTGAATTTTCCTCCTCTGTTTTTCCCTTTTTTGTTCTCCCCCCTAGCCGCTGTTTTTCTTTTCGCTTTCTGTCTCTCTCGTTTTGCCTCTCGACAGTTTCCCCAAATTTCCGGATTCAATCCCCCCTCCTTTGTCCTTGTTCTATTTCATTTTTAACTCCAAAAGCCTGCTCCGTTTGCCCTTTGTTCGCCGCCTCCCTGTTTTTTCTTTTGCCCTTAGCCGACCTCTTCTCTCTTCTTTTTTTTTCATCCGTTGCAGTTTTTCTTTTTTCTTCTCTAGTCCCCCGTCCCTTCTCTCTCCATCCCCCCTCCTAAGCTAAACAAGTGTCCTCCTAAATGTTGTGTTGTCAAAATAAGCAAAGGGACACTTGTCCCCAAATTCCTTAACCACTTGTCCAATGATTGTTTTGTACACTTGTTCAACATACACATTTCCACCTATTTTGCCACTTTCATTTTTCTTCAAAAATCAATTAAAAATAAATTAACAATTTTCAAACCAAATTTAAGAGAATTAAGGCCACTTTTAACATCTTACAAAAATGAAAATGATGAATCTAACCCAATTAAAAATTAAAAATAAAAATAAAAATAAATAATAAATAGATAGATAAATGATAAAAAATGAAATTAAAAATAATCAAATTTTGGTGTCTACAGTTTGCCCCTCTTTGTCTGAGTTTTGAAAAAACTTGAGACAAAGAAGTAGACACCAAATACTTACCTGTGTTATTCCGCTACGAACGATCCGGACGACGGACGCTTCTGAAACGAGGACTGACCTCTTTACCAGATTTTTTTTTTTTTTTTTTTTTTTGAAATGAAGACTTTAAGATGGATTGATCCAGACGGGGAAATTAAAACTAAAACGGGACTGACCCGAACAGGAATTTAAAACGGGACTGACCCGAACAGGAATTTAAAAACGGGACTGACCCACGGATAGACCCGGACAGAAATTTAAAACGGGATAGACCCGAACAGGAAACTTAACGGGATAGACCCGAGCCTGCATTGGATGAACATGATTTGATTTTTTGACTTTGATTTTTTTTGATGAATTTTTTTGGATTGATTTTTTTCTGGATTTTTGGGTTTTTTTTGATTTTTGGATTTTTTTTTTATTTTTGATCTTTCAAAATTTGCCCCAGTGTGATGAATTGGTCAGTGAGACAACATCTGAGCCTGACGGGATGTGGACGGTCAGCGGGATAACACCCGGTCCTGCCGAGATTAGCGGGATTAAAATCGGTTCTGCCGAGATTATTGAATAAAACACACACGTCAGTGAGATAAACTCGATGCTAACGGTGGTAGAATGAAAACGCGCACGTCAGTGAGATAGACTCGATGCTAACGGCGGTAGAAGAAAGAAACGCACACTTAGTGAGTAGAACTCGATGCCTAACGGTTGTAGAATGAAACTGCGCACGTCAGTCGAGATAGACTCGATGCTAACCGGCTCGGCTAAAAAAACGCGCCACGTCAGTGAGATAGACTCGATAGCTAACGCGTAGAAGAAAGAAACGCACACGTTAGTGAGATAGACTCGATGCTAACGGTGGTAGAATGAAAACGCGCACGTCAGTGAGATAGACTCGATGCTAACGGCGGTAGAAGAAAACGCGCACGTCAGTGAGATAGACTCGATGCTAACGGTGGTAGAAGAAAACGCGCACGTCAGTGAGATAGACTCGATGCTAACGGCGGTAGAAGAAAGAAACGCACACGTTAGTGAGATAGACTCGGTGGTTGAATGAAAAAACAATCCCAACATGATTTTTGCGGAGTTGGCGGCATAAAATCCAGACCCAACGTGATTTTTGTGATGTTGGCGGCACAAAATCCAGGCCCAACGTGATGATGTTGGCGGCACGAAATCCAGGCCCAACGTGATAAAGTGAAGTTGGCGGCACAAAATCCAGGCCCAACGTATAAAGTGAAGTGGCGGCACAAATCCAGCCCAACGTTGAATAAGTGAAGTTGGCGCACAAAATCGGCCAACTGTGAATGATAGTTGGGGACGAAAATCAGGCACATGATAACAGTATGTTGCGGCACAAGTCAGCCCCAACGTGATAAGTGAGTTGCGGCACAAAATCCAGGCCCAACGTTGATGATGTTGGCGGCACGAAATCCAGGCCCAACGTGATAAAGTGATGTTGGCGCACCAAGTCCAGACCCACGTGATAAATGTGAAGATTGGCGGCACAAAATCCCAGGCCCAACGTGATTAAAGTGAAGTTAGGCGGCACTAAATCCAGGCCCAACGTGACATTTGAACTGTTGGCGGCACGAAACTCAGGCCCAACGAGATTTTTGGAATGTTCAGTGGGATAAGACCCAATCCTGCCATCCAATGGTCAAGAAATTTGGTTTTGATTTGTCAAGATACAAGAAATTGAATTTGATTTTCCAAGAAGCAAGAGTTTGACCTTTGATTTTTTGATTTTTGACTTCTGAATTTTTCTGATTTTTCAAGAGAATCCTTTTCAAGAATAATTTGCCCCAGTGTAGGGCCCTTTTCCCCTTCTTTCTTCTTTCTCTTCGGCATCGGCCTTCCACAACTCAGAAGCTTTTCGTCGACTTCAACTGTGAATACCTGCACAGGGGCTTACATGCACCTAACTTTTCATGAAAAGGGCAGCGTGATTGATTTGAAAGTCTTGCTTGACCCTTTGATGAATTCCTCAAACAAGCTATAAAAAATTTGCCCCAGTGTGGGCTTGTTTTGCGAAATCTAGCTAATAAAAATTTTGCCCCAGTATGGGCCCATTTGATTGCAAAAATTGGTTTGGATGCCCTTCCATTTATTTGAACAAAGTAAGAAACTGTGTTTTCTGTATAATGTGAAGAAAATTGAACGTCTTGCTTAGAATTACACAGAAAATTTCATGATGAATTTTTTTAAAATAATGCCAAATTACAAAAGAATTCTTCCTCACCTTGGCATCGATGCTTTGGGTAATGGGTCACCCTTTCCAATTGGCTCATCTGTCAGGACCAATCAAGTGACTTTATTTTTGATTTGGGAATGGCTAAAGGAAAATGGGAGGTCAAGATTTGCCTCATTTCGTGCTCAGATGGTATGTAATCCCTTCAATACCACATCTCAGTGAAAGCAAAGAGTTTGTCACCCTTATTTCTTAAGAAAACTTAGTCAACGTATAAGCTCAAGGGTTTGCAAAATTTTGGGTAGAAATGATAGCTAAACATGTGAAATCTGGTTATACCCTTATGATCATGAGTGATCGATGGATTTTTATGAGCATAATCCTCACTTTGGATTGTCATGAAGGAATAAGTCAACGATGGACTTTATTAGCTTGTAATTTGGCTTGAAAACGATAGTTAAAGAAATAATTTTCAAAGGACATTGCACCGAAGATCGCATTTTTCAACATTGCCCTCATCTGGACTCAGATTCTTGGACTTTGTTTGACTTTTTATCATCACCCAACAGGGTCTTTCAGCATCAAATCTTTTTTGCATCTTTCTTTTGCATTCATTTCGCTCGTTTTCCTTTTCTTTTTCCCCCTCGCGGGGTTTCACATGAAGAGCAGTGTCAACCTCACACCTAATCAATTCAGAATACAGCTAAAATTTTCGACATCAGAGATTTCCTTGACAAGGCCAGTGCAAAGAACAGAAGTCAGGACTTTCGGCTTTTGTAATGGGGTCAGGTGGGGTGCTTAGAAAAGTTAAGGCTTGAAAACGGATTTCAAAAGTGGTTTGAAGAATCTGAGATCGCATTGTTGCGCCAACCCTATTTTAGGGTAAAATCAGAATTTGCCCCAGTTTATGCTCAATTGAGGCTTTTCACTTTCATTTCCTTTTTCCTTTTGACTTTTCGGCCTTTTTGCCATTCTTTGAAACTTTCACAAAATTTGCCCCAGTTTATTTTTGAACTGAGGTTCTCTTTTCTTCTTTTGCCTTTTGATTTTGTGGCTTTTCACTTTTCACTTTTTGAAACTTTCTTTTTCAACTCAAACTCGCCCCAGTGTGGGGTTTGCGATTCTCAGGGGTTGCCAAACGAAATATTTTATTCTGAAGGCTCAAAAGGGATAACTAGGGATAGAATGTTTGATTGGAAAAGAAGATGGCCTGACTTGTATTCCGTTCCTTACAATAACTCTGAAAGGAAACTTTCATTAATGGGAAATTTTTGGCATGTATCTGAATTAACTGATTGAGGAAGACCCTTGTTCATCCATATTTGTGAAACATAGGCGATCCACGCGGACAAAACTCTTCCTTTTCTTTCTTCTTCTTTTTTCAAAACTAGACCCCAAGTGGAATCAAATTTCCCCAATTTGCGGTTCCCTCCTTATTCTAGCATTTTTGCTTTTCTCTTTTTTTCAAAATTCCCCAATCTCCTTCCCCAATGTGGGGTGCGATCATATGTGCACTCGAAAAGAACCACCAATTTTGCTCAAATAGGATGCAAGGGATGATCAGTGTTTAGATTGTAGAAATGACGGCCAAAGTATCATTCTTATACCTCATGACAACCGAAGTAGCGAAATGGTCATTGAAAATCCATTCTTCTTTTGATATTTGAAAATTTTTCAATGAAGGGTAGTGATCATTAAGACCCTTATTTGAAACGAAATTATTCTTTCAGAGGCTCAAATGGGAGAGCAAATGATAAAAATCTGTATAAGTAATGAAACGAATGCTTGAAGTATCATTCCAAATTTCCCAAACAAATAAGAATAATGCACATTTTTGCTTTCACTTAGATGTGATTGAACCAGATTAGACGCCTTGAACATTTTCAAGCAAAAGTTGCCCCAATTTACAATTTATCAATCAATGTGACTGATTTTTTTTTTTTTTGGAATTAAGTGAAAGAGAAAGGTATCTCATAGGGCCTTTTGAGTGACCGTTCACTCTCTTTCTTTCTGAGCACTCTTATTGTACAGGTTGGAACACCAATCGAGTGTAAGGATTTTAGGAAGCGTACACTTGTGAAATTCAGGCTATAGGTTGAAAAATCTCAAATTGGGTCTTATTTCTCAAAATTCATCATGAAATCTCCAATGAGTAAGAATAAAGAATGAAATGTACATAAATATACACAAAACAAAAATTATCCAAAAAAAGTTTATTGTTGAAAAAGTTTGAAACAAAATTTCTCAATCAAGCATGATACAAATGAGAAGAGAGAAACTCGTAAAGAGCTCAACACATACACTTTTTGTCTCCTTTTCTTTTGGAACAAAATGTATTAACAAATCAAATAAATAGAATTTCCCCTTTGGAAATAATTACAAAATCTCTCAGAGGCTTTAGCGTAGAGCTTCCAGATAAATCATTTATGTTTTCGTGGCAATGTCTGCCCAAGAATCAAGTAATACTTGTAATCTTCAAGCTTTATTGGATCAAAGCTATCAGATATAGAAGAATATTTTCACCTTATTGAAACATTTTTATGAATGCAAGGGAGGGGGGAAACAAAAGAAAAATACCCTGAGTTAGTAAGAAAGAATATAAAATCGGTATGCATGTCCTATGGGGGGAACCCTTTTTGTGCCAAGGGTAGGCCTAGCATGAAAATGCAATCCTCTAGGGTAAGCACTATACCATACCTGACGGATCCGATCAGCTCATTGAGTGAAAAACAATTTGAAAAAATTTGGTCAATTAGAATGAGAAGGGACGTTTGTCAAAATAAGGACCTTGTCCGCAGGGATTGATGACTTTTGATCGAAACAAGATTTTGCAAAAACGCACGGGTTTGACCTTGACGAACTTCCTATCAAAGAGATTGGAATTCGTTGATAAAATTTCTCAGTGAATTACGGGTCAAAACCCTAATTGATCAAGTGATTGGATGCAACGGACGGTTTTCTTCAAAATTGACTAGATTTCCCAATTTGGAATTTCGACATTGAAATCCTAATTGGTCAAATGCAATTGACAATTTATTAAAAATTGACCGAATGACCCTAAAAAGGGTAAATTGGTCAAATGAATTGACGTTTTATTCAAAATCGACCGAATGACCCTAAAAAGGGTAAATTGGTCAAAAGACCCTAAAAAGGGTAATTTGGTCAATTGAATTGATAATTTATTCAAAATCGACCGGATGACCCTAAAAAGGGTAAATTGGTCAAATGAATTAATGATTTACTCAAAAATCGACCAGGTGACCCTAAAAAGGGTAAATTGGTCAAATGAATTAATGATTTACTCAAAAATCGACCAGGTGACCCTAAAAAGGGTAAATTGGTCAAATGAATTGATTTATTGAATGAATTGGCAAAAAGGATTGGTTGAATTGTCCGGCCATTGGTTATTTCAAAAATATTGAGGTGCATTAGTCTATGACCTTCTAAAATCAAATTTTGGCCTCAATTTCTTTATCGTCTCAATAGCAGGAATCATTTGTGAATTTCTTCAAATTAATGTCCTTCACGCAAGGGATTTTTACCAATTTTTGATAAAATGGCCAAAAAATGATTATTAGATGTTCATATTCCAAAAGATCACTCTATGAACATGATCGGATCCTACCCTACCTTGTGCACTACCCCTTTGGATGATACAAAATGTAAACGTGCAAGTCTCACTGGATTAAGTATCCGAGACACAAGGTGGCTTATTCCTAAACACGGGATTCCCTATGTGGCATTCCCTTTCTATGGTTTATGCATGATGCCATTTATTAAAGCAATGTAAATATGCAACAAATATGGCCTAAAGGATATAAATAACGCAACGGGGAGAAAAAGTCTAAACATGAAATGTATTTACTGAAAAGTAAGTGCAAAGACTGAAATTTAGACATGTGAGCTATCTAGTGGGTGAGTCACTAAAAGAGTGCCAAAAGGGCCTCTTATCGCTAAGGCATATGAATGCAAGCCAAGAAACAAAGAAATGGTTAGTGCAATTGATAGTACACATAACACATTGGGAGCAATTAAGAAAAGAAATACAATAAAGCGAGTAAAAGGGGTAGAACCCCTTCCCTCGTGCCTAATGTGCTTATAAAGGGTGAGGCCGACTCTACCCTAGGTTATTCTAATATGGATGCATGAGGCTGGGGTTCACTAATGCCTAGACTCGATAAAGCTTCGGCTCCCAAGCCTTCAGACCTAAAGGCGAAGGGTCATCACTCCCAGGGCCTTTGATCGGTGGCTCGAGTGATCCCTTAGGTAGCGCTATGGGCGCAGAGCACACCAGCCGCCTACCCAAGGCAATCGATCCTAATCCTACAAGGCGGTGTGGGATGGCGCCCACGAAAATACAAATAAAATGGGATAAAGCAAGTAAATATGCACGTATGAAGTGTTCCCCTAATTTGAGGGAAGGGGTTGAAAACCACGCGAGGCTCTAGAGGTGACACACCCCCTCCCAAATGCAATGCAAGCGCGAGATAAACAAGTAAACAACATCCAATCAACCAATCACACATACGTGAGTGAGGGAAATGTTTGATACGCGCGCGATGCGAAAAAGTCCTAAAATAAAAAATGCAACCCTAATATCCAAATGCAATGCACAAAAAGGGTAGAAAAAGGAAACGAATGGCTAAGTCAAATGCTCGGACCCACTTAGGAAGTCCCCAGTGGAGTCGCCAACTGTCGCGCCCCACTTTTTGAATGATGAATGTGTGTGATGTGTGTGTGAAGTGTGGTGTGAACGTGTGCAAAATGAAAAGTAAAAAGGCCATGGGACTTTGGAAAGCGACGATTTGGCCAAATGAAATTTTAAAAAGGGTTTTTTAAATATGAAAACGGAGTCGCCACTTGGTATTGATTTGGGGTGTACCAAGTCACCTAAAAAGTGTTTTTTAAAGACAAAGTAGTAAAACCCTTTTTAAAACGACTCCTAGTCCACGTAAGCCAAAGAAAAAGGTTCGGGGGTCACGTTTGACAAAGGGGAAGGCAAGGATAGAATCCAAGGCACCCCTTTGACCTAGCCAAGGTTAGTTGCGCGACTTAACCTTACCTTTCCTAATTTTCTACCCAATATATGTTCGCACGTTGGATATGACTATATGAATGCAAAACGGAAAGAAAAATGCAATCCTAAATTCTACGATGTCTCTCGTGAGGCTTTTGGTCCCAAACCACATGAATTGTGGCGGCCAACAAAGGAAAACCCCATAGAGGTCGATTAATGCAAATGAGACTCAAATGTGCAAGTGTGGAAGTGTATGAAAGAAATTAAAAATCCAAGTGTTTGTGTGCAAGTGTATGAAAAGGTGCACGTGTGCAATTGTATGAAAATTCCAAGTGTTTGTGTGCAAGTGTATGAAATATAGTGATAAGTGCATATAGGTGTAATTAAATGCAATTTTGTGAAGTAGAAATCAAAATGAACAATAAGGAAAGGAAAATGTGAATTGAAAAGAATGAGTGAGTGATAAATGAGAATGAATGAACCTAAGGGAATGCATCAGGTCGGGTATGGGAATGACTCCTAACTTGTCGACTTCGATTTTCCCTTTGATTAGAAAGCAAAACTAGCGTGCTAAGGCTATCGAGTAGCCACACTCGCTCGTTTCCCTTATCAGAAGGGGACTCTTCAAGCAAATGTCCCTATACCTAGCATGAGATGCAAAACCTAAAATGAAAGGGAAAGGGGAATCGAGGAGCATGCCAGATGATAAAACTAAGGAAAAATGCATGATATGTAGTGAACAGGCAAATAATGCACTAATGAAAAACAAAGGAAAAATCCTATTGGGTCTAGCGTTGGACTAGCCCTTTCTATGAATTCCTAATGAAATAATGAGCCACAACTAGCATTGGACTAGTGTGGTGACGTACATTCATCCATCACATTCATTCATGGCTATGGAAAGCGATTAGACATGCCAAACACCTATAAACACATAGCACATAACAATTAGCATGCTCGACTAGATGCAAGAACCTAATAAAGCAAATTAACACATAGCAACAAAAACAAGCAATCAAGCTAATAAACCTATTACATTTGCTAGCTAGGCACATGTCTTCAACAGGTCTTCATCGAATGCTCCTCCAAGCCTTATCTATTACATTAGGGAAACCCTACTACAATCTAAAAGGGGGAAAAGGAATAAAATAATTAAATCCCTAACTATTACAATCCAAGAGGTGTACACATACCCCATACAGAATAACTTAAATAAAAAGCAAAAAGTAAATAAATAAATGAAAGAATTAAGGAAAGACAAGGAAAGCAAAGTAGACATGCATATTCACATAACACGTAGGAGCACGTAGGAAAAATAAACTCAAGAATATAGAAGTTACCTCCCTTGCAATGGAAATCGAGTAAATGAGATATTAGCTTCAAAACAATAAAAAGGTCAAGGTACCAATTTATTTGGCAAATAATCACAAAGGATAAAAAACAAGCATGAATTTGAATCAATTAAATCATGTCAACAATCCACATTTAATAAGTCAAGAGAAGAAAGGACCTGATTGCAAAGATTGACAAAATTTGGAGGTCAAAATTAGAGAAAAATAAAGTTCAGGGACCTATTTGCAATTAATTAAGGACCGAATTGAAAGAAGTTGAAAATGACTAAGGCCACAGTATAGTTAAAAAGAAACCCAGGGACTGGTTTGCAAATCCAGTTATCAGATTGCTTAAAACAGGCCATTGGGCCATTAATTTATTTGTTTGGGCCAAAACTTCCCCTTAGCCCAAACGAAATCCAGAACAAAAAGGGAATAGGCTATTTATTTGTTCGTTTGGGCCAGACCCTTCCTAGCCCAACCGAGAACCCAAGCAAAAAACAGATGGGCTAGCTTAGCTATTTTGGCCCAAAATTAGCCAACCAAATAGATGGGCCTTGGCCCTCTAGCCCAAACCAAAACTCAAAATAATGAACTCAAACCCACTCCCTTAAACCCAAGTAAAATAACCTCTCAACCCAAATCACCCTTCCACAAACATCACAACATGATAAAATCAACAAAAATTACTAAGCCACAATTACATCCTAAAAACAAGAATTAATCTAGTTAAAGGACTATTCATGCTTATTAGAAGATGATTTAAAATCTGAAAGGGAGAAACAAGCTCACTTTTCCAATTTTCCGGGTCAATTCAGAACAAGGGGGAATTTGAGAGGCTCAACCGCAATAAAAATAGGATCTAATTGAAAGAATTATGAACACTTTGGGGTCAAATTATGAAGTTTAAAACTTTGGGGTTAAATTACCAAGAAGCAGAATGGAAGGGCCAAAATACGATTGCAGACCAACGGTCTTCTCCTCAAACATCAATTTGCCATTTCGAGCTTATAACCAGAGCAATTCCGAAAAGAAATAGTTTTAATTCTAGCTCTTTATAATCAACACGAAAGTCATACAAGCTTGTTCTCATTCCAATTCAATTCGAGTTCATTCAATCCCGAAACGTGAGAAATAGAGAAATGGAAGACAACAATTCAGCAAAATTTCTTAAGCGTAAGGAAACGAATCGGCCAATTCAACCAGTTCCTTCACACGAAAATGTAAACAAGGCATCTTCCAATAAGAATTTTCAGCTCAGGCATTTCGTCGAACAGATTGGGGGCATTAAATTTTACCGACTTCTTTGTTCAATTGAGCCTACAATCGGCCCCAAATTTACAGCATCCCAATAAAATTTCTCATACATAACAGAAATATTGCCCCACATGACTACGCAGATATCAAACAAGGATGAAAAGTTTACTAAAAGGAAGAAAGGAAGAAACAATCAGGTCCCTGCCTCTCGTTTTCACCCATCCACCAGCAAAATTGAAGAGAGGAAAGAAGAAAAGGAAACTTACCGAGCTTTTGCATTGAGGATTTGTAAATGGTGGTGGTAGATTCTGGCGGCAGCGGCGGCAACAGCAACGAGTGCGGCCTGGAGGTGGCTTGGGCAGGCGGTTGGCTGCTTGTTGGTAGCGCCGGAGAAGAAAGGTGGCGCACGAGGTGGAGGTGCCGTGGCGGAGCTCGGATTGCGGCGGACCTCCTGGTCTCTGTTTCTTCTCTCAATTTTCTCGTCATTGCCCTCTTCCTGGATGTCGTTGTCTTTGTCAGGTTTGGTGCGAGCGGGAGCTGTGGATTTAGGGGCATCGTCCTCGGGTTGACCCGTCGAGTCGTCCTCAAATGACGCTGCCATTGAAACACTTCGTAATATGGGGCTGTGTATTCCAGCGGTTGAGCAGGGATAGATGGAGGTTTGGTGGTCTGGACTGGGACACAGAACAGTGGAGGTTGGTGGTAGGGATGAAGGGTTCAATTTCAATTTTCAGAAATTTATGCTTCAGGTTCCGCGGAAGCTCTCCTCTTTGACGCTAATTTCTGGGTTCGTGCCTCAGTTCGGTGAAAATTCGCGGATGGAGATGGGGATTTCTGGAGCTCATGGCCAGTGGCGATTCCTTTCCTCCTCCCCTGCTTTTCCTTCAACCGTAGCCATCACCCAGTTTTTCCGTAGCTATCTCATGCCGCCGCCCCTCTATTTCTTTTTTCTTGTTCTTTCTCTGTTCTGTCGAAACCTTTTCCTCCAATTTTCAGATTTTGGCCTCTGTTCTGTTCTATCTCTCTCAGTCTCTCTCATTTTGCTCCCAAATTTCACCTTCCCCAAATTCCATATTCCCCTTGCCGTCGATCTTCCAAACCTCCGTCCGCCGCCGTCCTGAATTTTCCTCCTCTGTTTTTCCCTTTTTTGTTCTCCCCCCTAGCCGCTGTTTTTCTTTTCGCTTTCTGTCTCTCTCGTTTTGCCTCTCGACAGTTTCCCCAAATTTCCGGATTCAATCCCCCCTCCTTTGTCCTTGTTCTATTTCATTTTTAACTCCAAAAGCCTGCTCCGTTTGCCCTTTGTTCGCCGCCTCCCTGTTTTTTCTTTTGCCCTTAGCCGACCTCTTCTCTCTTCTTTTTTTTTCATCCGTTGCAGTTTTTCTTTTTCCTTCTCTAGTCCCCCGTCCCTTCTCTCTCCATCCCCGCTCCTAAGCTAAACAAGTGTCCTCCTAAATGTTGTGTTGTCAAAATAAGCAAAGGGACACTTGTCCCCAAATTCCTTAACCACTTGTCCAATGATTGTTTTGTACACTTGTTCAACATACACATTTCCACCTATTTTGCCACTTTCATTTTTCTTCAAAAATCAATTAAAAATAAATTAACAATTTTCAAACCAAATTTAAGAGAATTAAGGCCACTTTTAACATCTTACAAAAATGAAAATGATGAATCTAACCCAATTAAAAATTAAAAATAAAAATAAAAATAAATAATAAATAGATAGATAAATGATAAAAAATGAAATTAAAAATAATCAAATTTTGGTGTCTACAGGAACGTAATAAATCGCTCTAAACTGAACAACTGAGTCCCGGCGAGAGCTGGGCAGGCGGTCCGCCGAACCCTTTGGTTCGCCTTAGGGTGAGGTGGGGCTGTCACATTGGTGATAGGAAAATTCATAAGTTACCTCTTCTATCTACCATGCAGACATATAAGGCAATAAAAAAAGGGTGTGAGGCATATTTGGCTTATGTTATAGGTACGGAGAAAGAGGAGACACCTTTAGAAAAGATTCTGACGGTGAAGGACTTTCCTAACGTGTTTCCGGAAGAGCTTCCTGGTCTACCTCCGAATAGAAAAATAGAGTTTGAAATAAATATTATACTTGAGGCGACTCCCATATCTAAGATCCCCTATAGAATGGCGCCCGCCGAATTAAAGGAACTTAAGGAGCAAGTACAAGAACTACTAGATAAGAAGTTCATTAGACCTAGTGTTTCTCCTTGGAGTGCATAAGTACTCTTTGTAAAGAAGAAGGATGGTAGCTTGAGATTGTGTATCGATTATAGGAAGTTGAATCGAATCACAATAAAGAACAAATACCTCCTTCCGAGGATAGATGATTTTTTTGACCAATTGAAGGGAGCTAAAGTATTATCTAAGATAGATTTGAGATCTGGATACCATCAATTAAAAATTAAAGCTGAAGACATCCAGAAAAGTGCATTTCGTACGAGGTACGGGCACTATAAGTTTTTGGTAATGCCCTTTGGATTAACCAATGCTCCGGCAACCTTTATGGATCTGATGAATCGGGTATTCAAACCGTAACTAGATCATTTTGTGGTGGTATTTATCGATGACATTTTAGTGTACTCCTCAAATGAAGAAACTCATGTTGCCCACCTTAGGGAAGTCTTAGAGATACTAAGAAGAGAGAAATTGTACATTAAGTTTAGTAAATGTGAATTTTGGTTGAAGAGTGTGGCGTTCTTAGGACATGTAATATCAGCTCAAGGGGTGTCTATTGATCCAAAGAAGGTGGAGGCAATTGTAGACTGGTCACGGCCCACTAATGTAACCGAAGTGAGGAGTTTCTTGGAGTTGGCTGGCTATAATCGGAAATTTGTGGAAGGCTTCTCCACCCTTGCTATGCCTCTTACTAGGTTGATTAAAAAAGAGCAAAATTTGAATGGACAGATGAAGGTGAAATGAGTTTTCAGGAGTTAAAAAAGAAACTAGTGTCAACCCCAGTACTTACCCTACCCTCTGGAACGGAAGGATTTGTAATTTATAGTGATGCCTCTAAAAATGGTTTAGGATGCGTTTTGATGCAAAATGGGAGATTAATTGCTTATGCTTCTCGCCAACTAAAACCTTACGAGCAGAATTATCCAACGCATGATTTGAAATTCGCGGCTATAGTGTTTGCGTTGAAAATATAGAGGCATTACTTATATGGTGTGTAATGTGAGATTTTCATCGATCACAAGAGTCTCAAGTATCTATTTACTCAAAGAGAATTGAACATGAGGCAGAGAAGGTAGTTAGAATTAATTAAGGATTATGATTTGACAATCAATTACCATTCGGGTAAGGCAAATAAGGTAGCAGATACCCTCAGTACGAAGTGAAGGGTATTAAGAGAACCCACAGCAAAGGATCAGATGGAGAATTTTGAGGTGGAAATGATGGACTCCACGACTCAAATGCTAGCTGCCTTAGTAGTCGCACCTATTTTAATAGATAGGATTAAAGAAGCACAACATTCTGATGACGGGTTTGTAAAGATTAAGGAAAAACTTAGAGTGGAACCCTTCGATGGGTTTGAATTAAAAGATGATGGGAGTTTGTGGAAAGATGGTAGATTATGTGTGCCAAGGGATGACGGATTGAAGCAGGAATTGCTAAAGAAGGCATACAATTCAAGATTCTCAATTCACCTTGGTGGGACTAAAATATACCAAGACTTAAAGAGGAATTACTGGTGGAAAGGGATGAAACGAGAAATAGCGGAATATATAGCGAAGTGTCTGGTATGCCAACAAATAAAGGTCGAGCATCAAAGACCTGCCGGCCTATTGCAACCCCTAGAAATTCCCCAATGGAAGTGAGAACATGTGACAATAGATTTAGTGGTAGGATTGCCTTGAACAATTAGGAATAACAATGTCATCTAGGTAATAGTCAATCGGTTAACCAAATCTGCCCATTTTCTACCAATGTCGAATGAGGTGACAATGGAGAGGTTGGTAGAGATATATATGGAGGAAATCGTATGCCTTCACGGTGTTCCAATAAGTATAGTATCTGATCGAGACCCCAGATTCACGTCTAGATTTTGGTCGACCTATCAAGAAGTTATGGGGACTGACATGAGATTAAGTACCGCCTTTCACCCTCAAATGGATGGACAATCGGAAAGGACCATACAGACACTGGAAGGCGTGCTCAGAACTTGTGTTCTAGACTTCTCAGATAGTTGGGATAGGTTGGTGAAACTAATGGAGTTCTCATACAATAATAGCTATCATAGCGGTATAGGTATGACACCGTTTGAAGTGTTGTATGGGCGAAAGTGTAGATCTCCATTATATTGGGATGAAGTAGGTGAGAAGCTGGTCACTGGCCTCGATTTGGTGGAAAGAACCTTGAAGAAAATTAAGGTTATTTGAGAAAGACTAAAAGTATCTCAAGACCGAAACAAGAGTTGGGCGGATTCAAAGAGGAGACCTTTAAAGTTTCAACCGAGAGAAAAGGTATATTTGAAAGTATCCCCTGCCAAGGGACTGATGAAATTTGGAAGAAGTGGCAAGTTAAATCTGAGGTATGTAGGGCCTTACGAAATACTGGATAGACTTGGACCTCTAGCGTATCGATTGGCTCTCCCGCCAACTTTGTCAATGATACATAATGTTTTTCATGTCTCCCAATTGAGAAAGTATGTATCGGACCCAAGTCATATTTTGGAGGATCAACTGTGAGGACTTGTAAAATTCTTATTTAAAAAAAAAAAAACCTATTTTTGGCACATTTAATTATTTATTTGGATAATTGCCCCGAATATTATTTTCTATCCTCATTAGACCTAAATACATGGAATTATAGCTTCATTATATTTTTAAAGTGACTTGTTTCAAAAATTAATTTTTGGAAGCTCGTTTAATGAAAATAGTGAAAACGTGTTTGGAAATTTTACCCAATTGAGGGTACTATAAGTTTGAAAAATTGGAGACTTGTATAATGGTCCTAAAATAGGTAATTTTATGTTTAAATATTCAAGTGATAGTTATTAGTACTATCGTTATAAGAAATTCTTGGAGGTTTCGCTTTATCGCGCTTAATTTGGAGATACGCATTTTTACACGCGCGATTTAATTGAGGGACTTTAGACCCTTATTTTGGGACAATTAAGAGTGATATAAATACAAGTGCATGAGAGGTTTAGTGCACTAGTGAAACAAATGCAAGAGGAATTGAGCACGAAACGCGCGCATGAGCGCGCGAGAGAGAGTTGACTTTTGCACCAATTCTAGCCACACAAATGAAGTTTCCTTAGGAAGCCAAATTTAGACCAAAACACTCTCTCTCCTCCTCACAAAGCAGCCGGCCATCCTTGTACAAAAACAACTCAAGTTCTTCAAAATTTTCCTTCACAAAATCTTCATCAATCTTCATCCAATTTCTTCCAAATTTCACACACACTTAGCTTAATACTTGGAGATCACATTAAGCTACAAAGGAGAGCTGCAATCCACGGTTTTCTTGTACAAGGAGGGAGCCGAAATTTTGCCTTTGTTCATCACACAAGTAGGTGATCATCCAACCTTCAAATCTTGGTTTTTTGGAAGTAGAATTTCACATATAAACTCTTGTATGCATGTGGGTAGTCTTGTTTATGATCGATTTTTGTTGTGTGGGCTCTATGAACTCCCACTTTTGATGGAAGGACTGATTTAGTGATTGATGATGAAATTAATGGTGGTTTAGTGCTTAAATTAGTGGATTAATATTGTATTGTTGGTAGAAAATCAAAAGAGGTGCTTGGAGCAAAAGTGACCGTTTTACCCCTGCCTTGTCCGACCACTTTTGTGCAAAATTTTGAGGTTCTAATGGCTTGTTTATGTTGTATACATGTTATATTGGTTTTTAAAAAGTTTCATTGAAAAATAACTTGATTTGGTCACTCAAATGTTGAAATTTCAAAAGGTTAGAAAACTGGAATTTTGTTACCGGATTGCCCAGGCAGTCTTCTTGTTTCGGCCATAACTTGTTGGTCCGATGTCAAAATTGAGTTCCGTTTGCGGCATTGGAAATTAGACATTTCCAGGTTTCCGTTGGTATAAAATTCATGTCCTGGTTCCATTTGAGCAAGCCAAACCATTCGTTTGAAATCCACTGTCCTGTTTCGTTGCTTCCTGGAAGGCAGCACATGAGCTGCAACTTGATGCTCACGAATGAGCTGGTTATGGAAAGATTTTGAAAATGGTTTCTTCTGAGAAAATATAGCCTTATGAGTCTATTTTCTAACTCCACCAACTACGCTCAATTCTGAGTTGAATTGTGTGATTTATGATCGAAATTCAAAACTGACTTTGTGAACAAAAACAGTGTTTTGGACAGATTTGAAACTAACAATGATTTGGGACTTGTTATCCGAAATTTTGGTGATTAATCACCTACAAAATGTGTATTGGATACCTATTAGACATTTTCTATGCACATGGACCGTGCTTGAGGTACTTTGTTGGCCAAACGTTTTGAAAACGGAAAACGGAACATACAAGGCAGATTTGCCTTGAAGTTCTTGGAGATTTCGTGATTTCGTTAACCTACTTCCCGGATGACTTTTCCTGTGAAATTTGGTATAAGAATAGCCCTTATATGGTAGGATAAACCTACCAAATTTGGTACCATTTCAAGTTCGTTTCGATGTTCAACCGATGTCCCAAAAACAGTGATTTAAATCTGGAAAATGGTAAACAGGTTCCAAATTTCAGTAACTTTGAACTACCGTATCTCGGTACTCAAAACTCCGATTCTCGTTTCACTTGCTTTGTTTTAAACCTTGTTTACAACTCTAATCAACTTCCAAATTTCAAAGGCTGGTTCGGAATGGGTGAATTTTTCCGAATTTCCAAATTTGGCCAAAAACCAACCCCAAAAGCTGTCTTCATGTTCAAAACAGCAACTTTGAACCAATTTTTGAATACTTTTTGTCTGGAATAATGGAAAAGTGTATTCTATGAACTTTTAGTACTTTGGAAGAGGTTTCCAACGGTACCAATTTTTCCAATTTTTGACTTGTAAAGCATGAGATACGATTTTTCTAATGTATCGTATCAAAACTGAAATTTTCTGAATTCCAAGGAAATGGAGTTTTTCAAGTACTCCTTATTCTTTCGATATTACTTGAACATTTTATACTTGATTTCCAAGATGAAAACTCAATTTTTCTTGTACTTTGAAACCCCACTTGAGAGCCTCGATTTAGGATAATTAAGGCTCGTTTCAAGAGACTTTCTAAGATTGTACTATGGTACGATCTTCTTTAATAGTAGGGATTTGTGAATGATAGTCTATTATTATTTGCTCAGGCGCACACGAGGGCCTTCAAGAGCATCCCACGGTGGACGCTTGAACTTCAATTGAATCTACTTGCTCTTGTTACTTGGTGAGTGTCAAGTGTATGGAAACTTGAACTCTATGGACTTGATTCATGCTTGGCTTACCTGATTACATGCTTAGCCTACTTGGTTTTGAAAAATGGAGTCGAGTGTGTACTTTATCGCACTCGTTCTCATTGTGAAATACATGTTTAAACCTGTCAAATGTTTGAATACAGGACATGGTATGCTATGGCCGCATACATTGTTGGAGTGAATCCCCTCGACACTTACATGATACATGGTGGATGCCCAAACTCATAGGCCGACCTTGGGACTCGAGCCGACATGGGTTTGGTCGGGAACCTTGGTGAGTCATGAAAATTACATGATAAGCTTGATCTATTTGAGAGATCCTGCTTAGCATACTCGTGGAGTATAGCCTTCTAAATATCGTGCGGGCTCGGAGCGGTGTATGGTGGACGGATGAGAAGTAAGTGGTGATCTACGGATTGGAAATATCAACTCAGTTGACGGAGAGTCATCGCAGGGAGATATACGAATGACATCGGCAAAACAAGTGGAACTTAACTCCTGAGAGCTACCATATCCTTGAATTGTTTCTGTTTACATTTTGTTGGCATTGTTAATTACTTGCAAGTTATCACTTGAACTGTTACTTGGGTTTGTTACCTGAACTATGTGCCTACATGTGTGTTCTTGGCCTCACGAGCGTTTTGCTCACCCTGTAGATTTTTTTTCTTTAACAGGACTGGACCGAGAATGAACTTGGAGAAACTCCCCTTTTGTATTTTGGCTTAGGGTTTCTAATGTATATTGACTAGACATTTTGGGCTGTTGTATGTATATTTGGAGTATTAATGTAACTTTTGGAAATCCAATGTAAGGATTGGATGGTTATTGTATATTGTTAAGTCTGGAAGCTTTCCGTACTTCCCTACTTTATCTCGTGTTGTTGTATAATTTTGTGTTAAGCTGGAATGAGATCGCTTGAGTTCTGGCGAGAGTTGGGCAGACGTCCCGCGGATACCCTTTGGTTCGCTTTAGGGAGAAATGGGAGCGTCATAGTTGGTATCAGAGCACTAGGTTAGAGATCTATATGGGAGCTATACTAGATACTCTACCTTTAAGACTTGGAGTTGGGCGATTTAGCCTACCTTAAGTGATACGTGTGGCGACCAAGCAATTAAGTTAGTCCTACCTCAAGTGACATTTGGGATGAACTTGTGATCAAGTTAGGCATGCATTAAGGGATATCCGAACTAGGTAGTGATTAAGTTTCTAACCCGAAAAGTGTTATTATTTTGCAGGGATGGAAAACGGAAGTGGAGCCCGGGTAGCTAATGGGAACGGCCATGCGAATGGTCACGTTGAGGCACATAGGCCTATTTACTACCGAACTCTAGGTGGGGGAGCTCCAGTAGGCTACTCACCCTATGACAGATACCCTTGATGTTCGTGTAGGTTGACTTTTGCCTACCCGAACACACCTTGTACTTGCTCTGGACGACGAGCGTCGTCAGTTGGTGGATGCTAACCGAGACTTGCAGGCTGAGGTGGACGAGTTTAGACAGATGGTTAGCGCTCAGGGAGAGAGACTTGTTGAACTCGAAGAGGTGTTAGAGGGTGAGGTAGCTACATCTGCCATCATCCGTAAGGAGTTTTAGGGCACTAGTGCTCGACTTACTAGTCTGAGAGAGGAGATCCGTGACAGGGCTTCCGGGATCTTGACTGATGCTACTAGGTTAGTAGAGGAGGCGATGGATGTAGTCCAGAGCCCTGAGAAGGAAGATCCCGAGGAGGAGGAGATTCCCCCTAATAGTCCTATTATGGATTAGATCTTTAGTGATTGACCTTTTGACCCTTTTGACTGGTACAGTTAGGTTTAGCTGGGGTAACGCTAAGTGCCGAGGCCATTGTATTTTGTATGACTATGTGGCCTACTTTTGAGGCACTTGCTTTTACTTTAGTCTTCTGCGACTAAAAGTACTCTCATGGCACCTATGTGCTATATTTTGTGATTTCCCCCATGACTTGCTAATTGTACGAACTTGAGATGTTAATAGATGTAAATTATTGTTATTTTCAATATTTTCTTGATTGGCTCTTGTTTCAAGTATTTTTCTCATTTAATTAAAGTTATTTCTTGCACTAGGCATGCCTAGGTTATGGAAGGACTAAGAAGTGGTCGAGGTCGTGGGCGAGGGACTAGACAGGCCCAACCTTATGGGGATGAACAGGATTGGCAACTGGACCGACCCAAGGCCAGGAAAATATTGAGGGTAATCAAGTGGCTACTGCCATTAATAGGATGACTGATATCTTGGAATGACTAGCTGAGAGACAAGGTCCTGGACCGCTTAACCAACCTGGGCGACAGGACAGAGGAGAGGATAGAGTTTTAGAAAGGTTCTTAAAGTTCAACCCGTCTAAGTTTATTGGTAAACCCGATCCTGAGGTAGCGGACAATTGGTTAGAGAGAATGACCAACATATTCGCAGCCCTAGACTATATTGAGGATAGGAGAGTGAACTTTGCTGCCTTTCAATTTGAAGGAGTAGCTCGTGCTTGGTGGGACCCGATAAAAGGGAAATGGGAGAGAACCCAAACCCCTTGGATTTGGGGGAATTTCACGAGGGAATTTAATGAAAAGTTTATTCCACCCTTAATCCAAGAAAAGAGGGAGGATGAATTTATCAAGTTGAAACAGGGAACCCTTAGTGTAGCGGAGTATGAGGGGAAGTTCACTAAGCTTTCCAAGTATGCTCCGGAACTGGTGATTAATGAGCGGAAAAGGATTAGACAGTTTGTACAAGGGTTGAATGTGGAAATCCAGGAGGGCTTGGCCGCAGCCCAAATCTCTACATTTACTGAGGCTTTAGAGAAGGCACAAAGGGTTGAAAGTGCAAGGGTGCAAGTAAGGGACTTTCACAATAGAAAAAGGAATTTTTCTAACCATACTTCTGAGCAAGCTAGTAAGAATGCACAACTTTCCAAAATGGGAAGGGGAACGGAAGGACCAAGGACCGTTGGAGCTTCGAAGGGAGTTTTATCTAGGGGAGGTCGTAGTGGGCCGACTCAAGCTAGGGGAGCGACTTCTACTGGTTCGGCGGTGACCCCTCAAGTTACTTGTGGGTACTGTGGAAACCCAACCACTCTGAGAATGATTGTTGGAGGAAGTCTGGGAAGTGCTTGGCCTGTGGTAATACCGAGCACCATCTCGCGAACTGTCTAAGCAAAATGAAGATGGGAGGTAACACTCAGAGACCAGAAAAGTTGACTTCTAAGCAGACCAGTGCTGGAGGGAGCCGACCCAAGGTGCCAGCTAGGGTTTATGTATTGGATTATCAATAGGTCCCCGAGGCGACTGAGGTGGTTGAAGGTACAATTCCAATTTTTCACCGTTTAGTTAGGGTTTTAATTGATCCGGGTGCAACACATTCTTTTGTAAACCATAACTTTATGAGTGGGATAGACTTGAAGCCAATTAAGTTACCATATGACTTGGAGGTTAAAACACCTACTGGGGATAAAAGTTTAATTGCTAACCTGGTGTATAGGGATTGTGAAGTCTGTGTTGGGAAACGAAAATTGTTGGCCGATTTAATAGGCTTAGCGATTAAGGGGTATGACGTGATTTTAGGGATGGATTGGCTAGTCTGTTGTAATGCCCAGTTGAATTGTAGGACAAAGATTATAGAATTATGTATTCCAGGGGAGGTAACCCTGAAACGGGATGTGAGGGGGAAATTGGTTTCGTCTGCACTTATTTCAGGAATTCGGGATAGGAAAATGTTAAGTAAAGGAGCTCAAGGATGTTTGGTCTTTCTTATCAACACCCCTAGTGATAAGGTGAAATTGGAGGACATGCCTGTAGTGAAGGACTTTCCAGATATTTTTCCTGAAGAGTTAGAGTCTTTACCCTCAGAACGAGATATAACTTTTAAAATTGATGTGACCCTGGGAGTAGCACCTATCTCTAAGATGCCATATCGAATGGCTCCAGCAGAATTGAAAGAATTAAGATTACAACTACAGGATTTGTTGGAACGGGATTTTATAAGGGAAAGTGATTCACTGTGGGGAGCCCCGGTTTTGTTTGTTAAAAAGAAGGATAGGAGTTTGAGACTGTGTATAGATTACCGAGACTTAAATGATGTTACAATTAAGAATAAGTACCCACTACCCCACATTGATGAGTTGTTTGACCAATTGTAAGGGGCGGTAATATTCTCAAAGTTGGACTTGAGACAGGGTTACTATCAATTGAGGATTTTGGAGAAAGACATACCCAAGACTGCTTTTAACTCGAGATATGGGTACTTTGAATTTGCCGTGATGCCATTTGGGTTGACCAATGCACCTGCAGCTTTTTATGGACTTGATGCATAGGGTTTTTAAGCCTTACTTGGATCAATTTGTGGTGGTCTTTATTGATGACATTTTGGTATACTCTAGGAATGTGAAGGATCATGAGAGACACCTGAGAATTATTTTGTAAACTTTGAGGGAACACCAATTATATGCTAAGTTCAGCAAGTGTGAGTTTTGGTTAAAAGAAGTGACTTTCTTGGGACACATAATTTCTAAGGATGGAATTAAAGTGGATCTAGCTAAAGTTGAAGCTATTTCGAAATGGAAACGACCGGAAAACCCTACTGAAATTCGAAATTTTATAGGACTAGCAGGGTATTATCGGAGATTTATCCATAATTTTTCTAAAATTGCCGGAGCCATGACTAAGTTAACCAAGAAAAGTGAAAAATTTATTTGGAGTCCTAAGTGTGAAGAGAGTTTCCAGGAATTGAAGAGACGTCTAACAAGAGCGCCAGTATTAGCTCTACCAAATGGAAGGGAAAGTTTTGTGGTTTACACATATGCTTCTAAGGAAGGTTTGGGATGTGTTTTGATGCAAAATGACAAAGTGATAACATATGCATCTAGGAAGTTGAAACCGCATGAAGGGAATTACCCGACTCATGACTTGGAGTTAGCGGCTGTGGTCTTTGTTTTAAAGAAATGGAGACATTATCTGTGCGGGGTAACATTTGAGGTATTGACCGATCACAAAAGCCTTAAGTACTTATTCTCACAAAAGGAGTTGAATTTGAGGCAACGAAAATGGATGGAATTCTTGGAAGATTATGACTGCACGATTAAGTACCATCCAGGAAAGGCCAATGTAGTGGTTGATGCTTTGAGCCGTCAAGGACAAGTAGCTAGGTTGATGATTAAGGAATTTCATTTGTTGGAAGAAGTTAGTCATTGGAACCCTCGATTGGAACCAAGGAAAGTGATTTTGGGAAATATTGTTGTGAGTTCCACTTTGTTGGACTATATCAAGGAATCCCAAGAAAAGGACACTAAAGTGTAGAAGTGGTTGGCAAAGGTCAAAAAGGGAGATGAGTCAGATTTTAACTTGGGACCAAATGGTGTATTGAGATATCGGAATCGGATAGTTGTGCCAAAAGATGAAGGGCTTAAGAAGGAAATCTTAGAAGAGGCACACCGATCGAAGTTTACAGTACACCCTGGCGGGAACAAAATACACCAGGACTTGAAGAGTCTTTATTGGTGGGAGAATATGAAGAAGGAAATTACCCAATTTGTCCAGACATGCTTGGTTTGTCAATAGGTCAAAGCCAAGCATCAGAAACCATCGGGACTTTTGCAACCTCTAGAAATACTTGAGTGGAAATGGGAAAATATTACCATGGATTTTGTATCAGGTTTACCAAGGACACAAAGAGGCCACGATGCTATTTCGGTGATAGTGGATAGACTGACCAAATCGGCTCATTTTCTGCCGATTAACATAAAGCACTCATTGGAGAAGTTGGCTCAGTTATATCTGGATGAGATTATCAGACTACATGGTATACCTCTGAGTATTGTGTCGGATAGAGATCCAAGATTTGTTTCGAGGTTTTGGCAAAAAATGCAAGAAATGTTAGGGACTAAATTAAGTTTTAGTACCACTTATCATCCCCAGACTGATGGACAATCTGAAAGGACAATTCAAACTCTTGAGGACATGTTAAAGACTTGTGTTCTGGATTTTGGGGAGAGTTGGAGTAGGTTTTTAACTCTGGCGGAATTTGCTTATAATAATAGCTTCCACTCTTCTATTCAAATGGCCCCGTATGAAGCATTTTATGGTCGAAAATGTAAGTCTCCGATTTGTTGAGATGAAGTAGGAGAACGGAAGATCTTAGACCCGACCACAGTGTCATGGATTGAGGAAGCTAGGGAGAAGGTAAAGTTGGTACGCCAGAGAATTCAAACCGCACAAAGTCGTCAAAAGAGCTATGCAGATAATCGGAGGAAGGATTTAGAATTTGCGGTTGGAGATCTAGTGTTCCTCAAGATCACACCACTGAAAGCGAGTTTAATGTCTGAGAAGGGAAAGAAGTTACAACCGAGGTTTGTAGGATCTTACAAGGTTATCCAACGCGTGGGAAATGTAGCATATAAGTTGGAATTGCCTCCGAGTTTATCTCGAATTCATAATGTGTTCCACGTGTCCATGCTTAAGAAGTATCATCCAGACCCTTCTCACGTATTACAACCGGAGAGTATTGAGATTGATGAGGCCTTAACCTATGAGAAGAAATTGGTGAAACTTCTGGATAGGAAGATGAAAGAATTGAAAAATAAACGGATACCGTTGGTGAAAGTGTTTTGGAGGAATCATGGAATAAAAGAAGCCACATGGGAGATCGAAAAAGCAATCCGAGAAAAGTATCCATACTTGTTCACAAAATCAAGGTAAATTTCGAGGACGAAATTTCTTAAGGGGGAGAGGGTGTGAGGACTCGTAAAATTCTGATTTAAAAAAAAACCCTATTTTTGGCTCATTTAATTATTTATTTGGATAATTGCCCCGAATATTATTTTCTATCCTCATTAGACCTAAATACATGGAATTATAGTTTCATTATATTTTTAAAGTGACTTGTTTCAAAAAATTAATTTTTGGAAGCTCGTTTAATGAAAATAGTGAAAACGTGTTTGGAAATTTTACCCGATTGAGGGTACTATAAGTTTGAAAAATTGGAGACTTATATAATGGTCCTAAAATAGGTAATTTTATGTTTAAGTACTCAAGTGATAGTTATTAGTACTATCGTTATAAGAAATTCTTGGAGGTTTCGCTTTATCGCGCTTAATTTGGAGATACGCGTTTTTACACGCGCGATTTAATTGAGGGACTTTAGACCCTTATTTTGGGACAATTAAGAGTGAATAATATTAATATGAATATAAGTGCATGAGAGATTTAATGCACTAGTGAAACAAATGCAAGAGGAATTGAGCACGAAACGCACACGCGTGCGCGCGCGAGAGTGTGTTGACTTTTGAACCAATTCTAGCCACACAAATGAAGCTTCCTTGGGAAGCCAAATTTAGACCAAAACACTCTCTCTTCTCCTCACAAAGCAGCCGGCCATCCTTGTGCAAAAACAACTCAAGTTCTTCAAAATTTTCCTTCACAAAATCTTCATCCAATTCCTTCCAAATTTCACACACACTTAGCTTAATACTTGGAGATTACATTAAGCTACAAAGGAGAGCTGCAATCCACGGTTTTCTTGGACAAGGAGGGAGCCAAAATTCTGCCTTTGTTCATCACACAAGTAGGTGATGATCCAACCTTCAAATCTTGGTTTATGGAAGTAGAATTTCACGTATAAACTCTTGTATGCATGTGGGTAGTCTTGTTTATGGTGGATTTTTGTTGTGTGGGCTCTATGAACTCCCACTTTTGATGGAAGGACTGATTTGATGATTGATGATGAAATTAATGGTGGTTTAGTGCTTAAATTAGTGGATTAATGTTGTATTGTTGGTAGAAAATCAAAAGAGGTGCTTGGAGCAAAAGTGACCGTTTTACCCCTGCCTTGTCCGACCACTTTTGTGCAAAATTTTGAGGTTCTAATGGCTTTTTTATGTTGTTTACATGTTATATTGGTTGTGTAAAAAGTTTCATTGAAAAATAACTTGATTTGGTCACTCAAATGTTGAAATTTCGAAAGGTTAGAAAACTGGAATTTTGTTCCCAGATTGCCCATGCAGTCTTCTTGTTTCGGCCATAACTTGTTGCTCTGATGTCGAAATCGAGTGCCGTTTGGGCATTGGAAAGTAGACATCCCCAACTTTCCGTTGGTATAAAATGCATGTCCTGGTTCCATTTGAATAAGTCAAACCATTCGTTTGAAATCCACTGTCCTGTTTCGTTGCTTCCTGGAAGGCAGCACATGAGCTGCAACTTGATGCTCACGAATGAGCTGGTTATGGACAGATTTTGATAATGGTTTCTTCTGAGAAAATATAGCCTTATGAGTTTTGTTTCTAATTCCACCAACCACGTTCAATTCCGAGTTGAATTGAGTGATTTATGATCGAAATTCAAAACTGACTTTGTGAACAAAACAGTGTTTTGGACAGATTTGAAACTAACAATGACTTGGGACTTGTTATCCGGAATTTTGGTGATTAATTACCTACAAAATGTGTATTGGATACCTCTTAGACATTGTCTATGCACATGGACCATGCTTGAGGTACTTTGTTGGCCAAACGTTTTGAAAACGAAACGGAACATACAAGGCAGATTTGCCTTGAAGTTCTTGGAGTTTTCGTGATTTCGTTAACCAACTTCCCGAATGAATTTTCCTATGAAATTTGGTAGAGGAATAGCCCTTATATGGTAGGATAAACCTACCAAATTTGGTGCCATTTCAAGTTCGTTTCGATGTTCAACCGATGTCCCAAAAACAGTGATTTAAATCTGGAAAATGGTAAACAGGTTCCAAATTTCAGCAACTTTGAGCTACCGTATCTCGGTGCTCAAAACTCCGATTCTCATTCGCTAGATTTTTTTTAAACCTTGTTTTTAAGACTCATTTCACGAGACTTTCTAAGATTGTACTATGGTACGATCTTCTTTAATAGTCGGGGTTTGTGAATGATAGTCAATTATTATTTGCCCAGGCGCACACGAGGACCTTCAAGAGGATCCAACGGTGGACGCTTGAACTTCAATTGAATCTACTTGCTCTTGTTACTTGGTGAGTGTCAAGTGTATGGCTACTTGAACTCTATGGACTTGATTCATGCTTGGCTTACCTGATTACATGCTTAGCCTACTTGGTTTTGAAAAATGGAGTCGAGTGTGTACTTTATCGCACTCGTTCTCATTTGAAACAAATGACTCATGCTTAACATGGTTTGCCTGGTTTACATGACCTGAAATACATGCTTAAACCTTCAAATGCTTGAATACATGACATGGTATGCTATGGCTGCATACGTCGTTGGAGTGAATCTCCTCGACACTTACATGATACATGGGGGACGCCCAAACTCATAGGCCGACCTTGGGACTCGAGCCGGCATGGGCTTGGTCGGGAACCTTGGTGAGCCATGAGAATTACATGATAAACTTGATCTATTTGAGAGATCTTGCTTGGCATACTCGTGGAGTATAGCCTTCTAAATGTCGTGCGGGCCCGGAGTGGTGTATGGTGGACGGATGAGAAGTAAGTGGTGATCTACGGATTGGAAATATCAACCTGATTGACGGAGAGTCATCGCGGGGAGATATACGAATGACATCGGCAAAACAAGTGGAACTTAGCTCCTGAGAGCTACCATATCCTTGAATTGTTTCTGTTTACATTTTGTTGGCATTGTTAATTACTTGCAAGTTATCACTTGAACTGTTACTTGGGCTTGTTACCTGAACTATGTGCCTGCATGTGTGTTCTTGGCCTCACGAGCGTTTTGCTCACCCTGTAGATTTGTTTTCCTTAACAGGACTGGACGGGGAATGAACTTGGAGAAACCCCCCCTTTGGTATTTTGGCTTAGGGTTTCTAATGTATATTGACTAGACATTTTGGACTGAGTATTAATGTAACTTTTGGAAATCCAATGTAAGGATTGGATGGTTATTGTATATTGTTAAGTCTGGAAGCTTTCCGTACTTCCCTACTTTATCTCGTGTTGTTGTATAATCTTGTGTTAAGCTAGAATGAGATCGCTTGAGTCCTGGCGAGAGTTGGGCAGGAGTCCCGCGGATACCTTTTGGTTCGCCTTAGGGAGAGGTGGGGGCGTCACAGGTTCCTTCAACTTTAGTTGATCTTGTTAAAAATGAAGGATTTTGGGGTTGTTTGTATCCCTAGGACCAACTGTCATCTTTTGCTCAAAAGTCACATTTTTATTCTTTTGTACTAGTACTTAACCAGGAAAGGCATACGACTTGTAGTCGAGTCTCATTTATGCATTCCATTTACTGGGTTTGTGGATGTGCGAACTATAATTGTTCTATCTTGGTTATTTTAGGATTTCTTGGCGATTAAAGCCACTTTGGGAGAAAACTTTTGAAGTATCTGTACTGGAACTGGTGAGTGTACCACTCCCCTCATTTGTTGCGTAACTTGGTTCCTGTACATGCAATTTGTGATTTGAATGACTGTAATATCCGTTTATTTTGTTTGAGACGAGGGTGTACTTTATCACACTCGTTCTCGTATCTGTATACCTATTTACCGTGTACAATTGACTCTGTTATCTATGCTTAATCTGTTGTCATTTGGAGGGTTGAGTCCAACGACTATTTTGTGACCTCTGAGCTCAAATCCTGTGGCTAGTTACTCAAGCCGAGCCAGCAAGGGCCTGGTCGATTAGATAACGAACCACGGTAGTCCGTTTCTGAGAATCTTTGGGTATTGAGACTCTTGATTCCGGTATACTCGAGTATTACCACTTCTGTTTCCGTTGAGATGTGCGGGCCCGGTAAGGGGTATGTTTGGTGGACGAAATTTGGTGTAAAGTGGGGTCTACGGATATGGTTGTTCTTTATACGTTGACGGAGAGTCAACGGGTTTGGATCAAGTACTGTAAATGGAAACTTTGGGCTCCCGAGAGCCACCTGTATCCTTTCTGTCTAAAGTGTTTGTTTAATTTCCTATTTGATAGGCACATGTGACTAATTGAACATGAAGTTCCATAATTCTTGACTGCTATTATTTTAGTACCTCATTGAGCGTAAGTTCAGCCCCTTCCCGTTATCTTTGTTTTCCTTACAGGGGACAAACTTTGAAATCGTGATTTTGGAAGAAAGGGTCGAGCTAGTGCATAGGTTCTTTTGCAACCGAAACCCTAATTGTATTTTGAATAGTATGAATACTTTGGCTTGTACTTTAGTTAATTTGTTCAAGACTCCGATGTATATAAGTATTTAACCTTGTTTTTTTAAAAGTGTATTCTTTTGAGATGTTGTGCTTCTATGACTTTGGTGAATGTTTCTTGTAACCGTTGGATGATCGAGCGAGCGCGCATTTGAAAAAATTTTGGGTTAGCCATTGCCCTGAATTCGACCAACTTCCGGCCGGATTGTGACGTGGCCATTTTCGTTTCGTTTTCATTTTCGTTTTCCTATTTTTTTGTTGAGGTGTTTCGTCGAACTTCCGTATCACTGTATGGTTTGGTAAGTTATATTTTGTCTTGGTTGTCTCCAATTGTTCATTTTCTTTGGGTTCCATCGCGCGTAATATAGGGTTTGTGAGATTCGACTCCATAGTTCTGGCGAGAGTTGGGCAGACGGTCCGCCGAACTCTTTGGTCCGCTTTAGGGGGAGGTGGGGCTGTCACATTAAATCTATCAAATATTTCCTTTTACCAACTCAGAACTCACCATTTTAACATGTAAAGTTGGCAATCAAACATTGAGTCCTAGCTTCAACCCTAAGTTCTCGATTTTTGGTCTACTATCGATCCCTGGTCACTTCCAAGACCTCGGGGTTGCCTACGCTCTCAAGTATGATCTTGACCACATCTACTACCGTTCATGTCTTATTACAAATCTAAAAGTGTGGGGCAAAGTTTAAATATACATATAAGTCATGAAATCAATTAAAAGTAAAGTAAATTTTCATATATTATAAAAGATCATATTAATTACATCAAGTTAGGATAGGTTTATCAAATCATTTCAAAAGGAGAAGGGAAACAACAAGATCATAACAGAACGTACCGAGTTGCCAAGATATAAAACAATAAAAGGACTTTCCCTTTTACAAAAGATTACCACCTCTAAAATGCCAATCTAGACTAGGGTAAAACTACAACCCCTATTTTTCGAGTAGAGTCAAATCTATCCCCACTCGTATTATTTCTATTACTTGGATCTCTCTCACGGCCATTAGCATTAATCACCCCCTTCTGGCACTCGACGCATTGTAGTGGATCTAGCAGACTGCTGAGTATTTCCTCTTTTTAGAGACACCAGGGCAAGTTGAAACCTGATGTTCGGCACTACCGCACCTCAGACATTTTCTTTGCTTTTTCCAGCACTTTGCCTCAGTGTGGTTAGACTTAGCATAGTATCCACAAGTTATGTGAGGAGTCACGGCTTGACCAGTTTGAGAATTTCCTTTGTATTTCTTTTCCAGTTTCACGTTCTTGCGTAGCAACTCAATTTTCTCTACATATTCTTGTTTCCACCTTCCTTCCCAGTAGTCAGCCAATTTCCTTTGAAATTCTACCTACTTTTGAAGAATGTCCATTTCCTTGCGCATCTCTCCCAAATTTGTCATCTCACCCGTTGGTTTAAATCAACTGCTAGCCTGCCAGGTAAATCAAGGGATCAAAATAAATAACTATTCACAATGGAAGCTCTGGCCATATTACTCTTTCATTCTTTTGCTTCTACGTTACCCCAGAATATAAATCTTAACTATTCTTTGCTTAATATTGACAAGCTCTTGAGTCTCTACAGGATTACTATCATCACTTATAAACATAACAAGATACGGAGCTCTTATTCCTTAATATAAAAGTTTCACACCCTAATTTACTCTCCAATACTCACTTACGAAGTTGCTCGAGAAGAAACCCTATTCTCTTACTCTCACTAGTGTGAGAACCCGAAAATTTTGACATTTTCTAGGTATTATTTTATTTTTGTCTACATTTTTATACTTGCCTTTAAAATATTAAAGTTTCTATGCATTTTTATAAGCAAGTACAGTTTTAAATCATTTTCCTAGCATAAGTTAGTGTACGTTAAATTTGAAACGCATTATAGACGTGGGACCCGCTAGTGCGATAAAATTTTGGTGATTAAGTGATTTTGTGCTAAGTGTTATTATTTTAAAAAGGTAGCACCTTCTAAAGTATAAAAAGTGAACCCTTCACCCCGCCCACCATGGACATTAGGAGCACTAGATAAAAGATCTACCAAAAAAAGTCAAATAGATCATGGGAAAATTTCTCAAGAAAGCCAAAAAGTGGCTTCTCACCTGGCCTGCGGATATTGTGGAAAGGCAAATCATACTGAGAATGAGTGTTGGAGGAAAGGGTGAAAATGTTGATTTATGAGAATAGCGATCACCAAATTAGTAGTTGCCCGATGAAGCAGCCCAGGGGGAATAGTGCTCAACCACTGGATGGAATCAAATCGAAACAAGTGAATGAAAGAGGGAATCGAACAAAAGTACCGACAAATGTATATGACTTTGATACTTGAACTTGAGATGTTGAATGTTAATTGATTGAAGTGAGAGTGTACTTTTTCACTTTCACTTATTGTTTCACATGTTATTGGAAAGTTATTGGAATGTTATATGAAATGAAACACATGACTTGGTGTCGTTTGGACGAGTCTCCAACGACTACAATTGTTATCCTTGAGCTCAACCCCATTGGTAATTGATTGAATCGAGCCGGCGAGGGCTTGGTCGTGCCAATTAATGTGCCTTGGGGCAATGTTATATGGAATCTTGTAGTATGAGAGACTCTCGATTCCGGTTTACTCGAGTAATACCACAATGCAAGTGTTTGGATTTCGGGCCCGGTTGGGGAATGTTAGGTGGAAGGAATGGAAGTAAAGTGGAGTCTACGGTTGGTTATTGTTGAACATTGACGGAGAGTCAATGACGTTCGATCAAGAAATGCAAACGAGTGTAGACACCAAATTTTGAATAATTTTATGTAGCATCTATTTCATGATTTTCATTTTAGATTGCTTGCATTTTAGTTCGTTATTGTGTGTTTTGCACTATTAGTTGTTATGATATTTTAGTTTTATTCATTTTCGCCCTTTTAGTTGACCTATTTCATTTGCTATTTATTCTTGTTTAGTTTTAGTTTTAGTTTTTAGTTTTAGCTTTTAAGTTTAAAATTAGCATAGAGTTTTTAGAAAAAAGAAAAGGAAAACATCAAAAATATGTCTTAGTTGTTTGTAACTTAAATTCAATGTTTTCTTGGAAGAAAAAGTGAAAAATGATGAAAATGGAAATTGAAAAATCACAACTTTGTTGTTTATTATTATTTTTTGATTGTTTGTTTTTGTTTGATATTACTTGAATTGTTGTTTTTGTTTTAATTTTATTTGTAATTAAATTACTAATTTCAAAAAAAAAAAAAAGGAAAAAAGGAAAAGTAGCCAATACGCGGCATAAAAGCTGCGTTTTTGCCGCAGCTTGAAAACGAGATTTCAGGAGGTCCTTCGGGGGGTAAATTTTAGCATAAGAGGCCAGGTGTCTAGGACACCTGGAGGAGAGGATGAATCTAGAAGGGGTTTTGGCTAGGTTTTAGCTGAGAAGGAGAAAGAGAGAGGTAAGGGAGGTTGACGGCCGCAAGTTGGCGAAACAAAAAGAAAGAAAACTGAGCAAGCTTCTGGGAGAGGGCTAGGGAAAAACCAGAGGGAGAGTTTAGAGAGGATAGTGGACGGCAGGGAGCTTCGGTGAAAAGAAAAACCAAGAAATAGAGAGAGCTGAGGTTGGCGGCTGGGCTAAAAAAAAGAAAACAGAAGAAACGAGAGCAAGAGGGAGAATGCAAGCTGCGTTTTTCCTTGGAAAAGGCTGATCCTCCAGCTTTCTTGAGCGAAGATTTTCTCCATCGAGGCATCATTCACCAAGCTGTTAGCTTCTGCATACTCTGTGACATCAGGAGAGAGATTTCCGTTCAGAGATCTTGGAGAAATAACATCAGGAGATCCCTCGAATTTGGACCTGAAGTCGTTGATCCCATCTCCCTGTTCCATGTCAAAAGCTGCAACGAATCAGCTCCAAACGACTCCTTCGCGCGTTTCCTGTTTGGATTTCGATTCAACAAAAAGCCTTCATCAGGTACCATCCCAAAATAATGTCCCAACTCATCTCGCTTTTATTTTGTTTTTTTTGTTCCTGGGTTTTGTTTCTTTTAGTGTTCCTGCGGCTTTTTCTTTTCTTCCAAAGCCTGCAATCTGTCCATTTGTTTTGCAATCTGTCTTGTCGGAATTCCTTGCATAATATTGGATTGGCTTTGTCGGCGATTTGGGTATATGTGTATCGTGCACTTGGGTTTGAAATCTTGAGGTGATGTCGCTAAGTTGCCGTAGAAATTACAGCAGGAAAAAACTAACAAAGAAGAAGAAGATGCATCGTGAGCTGGTATGAAAATGTTTAACAAATCACGTTTTGACCCCCAAATCTTTGAGTAATTTCACTAAGGCCTGAAAACTTCTGTAAAATAATCATTTTTACCCCCTTTCAAGCTTAATTATTATTATTATTATTTTTTTGTTGTTTTAAGTATGCTTTTAAAATAATTAATCCCGGATTTTGGAATGAAATTAGACCTATTAGCTTTGTTGGGTTTTTGGTAAAACAAAAGAGGAATTGGGTTTGGCTATTTGTTTGGGCTACTTGGAACTGGGTTTGGTTTTCTTTCATTTGGGTTCGTCCTGGGCTGGAGGATTAAAGCCCACCAGTTTGTTGGTTTATTTTTGGGGTCAGAATAGTGGACTAGCCCATTCCATTTGCCCTTGGATTTTCTATTGGATTTGATGAGTCTTGGCCCACGAAATAAATACAAAGGCCCAATGGTTTGGTCCATTAAGAAACCAGAAAACGATTTTGCAAATCAGTCCCTGAATTTTTCCTTGACTGTACTGTGGCCCTGGATATTTTCAACTTCTCTCAATTCGGTCCTTAATTTAATTGCAAATAGGTCCCTGAACTTTATTTTCCTTTAATTTTGACCCCAAAACTTTGTTTATTTTTGCAATCAAGTCCTTTCTTCTTTTGACTTCTTGAATGTTGTTTGCTTACATGATTCAATTGATTCAATTTCAAGTTTGCCATTTTATTTTTTATGATTATTTGATAAATAAATTGGTACCTTGACTCATTTATTATTTTTGGAGGGTAAATAAGTGGTTTCACTCAATTTAAGGCATCAACTCAAGGGAGGTACAATTTCTTTTATCCCTTTTTGTCTCTCCTATGTGAACCAACGTGCTACGTGAGAAATGCATGCCTACTCCGCTTTCCTTACCTCCTTGCGTGCATTTGCTTGCTTTTACTTTTATTTAAGTTTTATGGGGTATGTGTACACCTCTTGGCTTGTAATAGATAGGGCTCGGAGAGCATCTGGTCCACTTCCCCTTCCCCCTGGTTGCTTGTCTTTGTTGCTACATGTTTAATTGCTTTATTAGGCTCTTGCATCTAGTCGAGCATGCTAAATGTTTTGTGCTATGTGTTTATGAGTGTTTTGGCATGTCTACTTGCTTTCATAGCCATGAATGAATGGAATGGATGAATGTACGTTTCCGCTAGTCCAACGCTAGTCGGAATTCATAGAATGGGCTAGTCCAACGCTAGACCCTTAGGGATTTCCCCTCGTTAGCACATCATTTGCTTGTTCACTACATATCATGCATTTTTCCTTAGTTTTATCATCTGGCATGCTCCTCGAGCCCTTTTTCCCCTCATTTTAGGATTTTTGCATCTCATACTAGTTATAGGGTACATTTGCGTGAGAGTCCCCTTAAATATGGGACATAGACGAGTGTGGCTTTTTCTAAGCCTTAGCACGCTTATATTCCCTCTATCAAAGGAAAAATCAAGTCACGATTTAGGTCTCCCCGTACCCAATATGCAAGAATTCCCTAGGCTCATGCACTCTCAATTCACTCTATCATTACACTTTCACTTTTGTCTCATTTGCACACATGCACCTTTTTATCACCTTCACTTGCACACGAACACTTTTTTATCTTCACTTGTACATGAACATTTTTATCTTCACTCGCACACGAGTACTTTCATCTACATTTGCACACCTTCACTCTTATCTTATTACTTTTATCATTTTTCTCACTTCACACAAACTCACACTTTCACATGGCATGCATTCCACTCATTTTTCACGTCATTTAGGTTTAGGTGTGACCTCTCCAAAAGGATCATTGTTGGGCTTCACAATTAATGTGATTAGCACCGCTCAACCTTTGAAGAGAAATTTCCCCCATGTCCCCCTAGGTCTAGGTTTTTGCATTCATATAGACATATCCCAATACGCGATACATACCTTGGGTAGAAAAATTAGGAAAAATTGGTTTAAGTCACGCAACTAGCCTTGGCTAGGTCGAAGGGGTGCCTTGGATTTTTTATCCTTGCCTTCCCCTTCGTCAAATGTGACCCCCGATCCCTCTTTTGGTTACGTAGACCCAAAAGTTCTCAAAAAGGGTTTATTTACTTTTTTTTATTATTCAAAAACAAAAATCATTTTTGGGTGACTTGGTACACCCTAAATCTATACCAAGTGGCGACTCCATGTTTGATACAAAAAATCCTTTTGAACTTCACTTGGCCAAATCGTCGCATTCTAAGTCCCATGGCCTTTTACTTTTCACTTTGCACACGTTCACACATTACACACCACACATCACACATTCACACTCATCGAAAAGTGGGGCGCGACAACGAGGAAAAGGGCTCTTGAGAGCCATCTGTATCCTTTTATCACCATATTTGACGTGTGCCTTTGCTTATTTTACTATATTGAATGAAAGCTTGATGCTTATATGCAATTGGTTGCTTAAGTGATAGTATCTCACTGGTGTAGACACCAAATTTTTGGTGTAATTTCATTTTTAGTTTTTTATTTTGTCGTGTTCATTTTTAGTTTTTAGTTTCCAGTTTTATTTTTATTTTTTAAGTTTTATCATAGAATTTGTTGAAAAAAAAAGAAAAAGCATTCAAAAAATATGATTTAGTCGTTTGTAATTTAAATTCAATGCTTTCTTGAAAGAAAAAATGAAAAATACGAAAAATGAAACAAAAAAGATGGAAAAATGGCCATTTTTGTTGCTTTTAGTTGTTTAGTTTTTTAAATTATTTTCATTATTATTATTATTCTTATTACTTGGTTTTTGTCAATTTGTTATTATAATTATTATTTATATCTTATCATTTCTGTATTTATTAAGTTGAAAGTTAAAAAAAAAAAAAGAAAAAGAAAAAAAAAAGAGGAATACGCCGCGGGCAAGCTGCGTTTTTTTCGCAGCTTGCAAGTAAGGGCTCAGGAGCCCTTTGGCTGCAAATATAGAAGGAGATTGCTGAGGTTTTAGGGTAGAGGCTCCGTATATATAGCAAAAGAAAGCTACAGCCGCACAAGGGGGAGATTCAAAGGAAAAGAAAAAACAGCAAAAGAAAAAGCTAAGGGCGACGGAGGGAAACCAAAAAACAGCAAGAGAAAGGTGGCAGCTGGGAGCTTTTCGGTGAGCAAGAGGAGAGGTTTTTTGGAGAGCATTAACGGGCTGAGAGTTGAGAGGGTCGGCTGTGAGAAGGGAAGAAAGGAAGAGCAAGCAGGCTACGGGGTTTCTTGGGAGGAAATAGAAAGCTAACGGAAAAGGAAGGAAAAAACCAGAGAGAGAGTCTGAAAGGGGGATATAAAAGCTAAAGGAAATGGTAGCCGCATGGAGAAAAGAAGGGTAAGCTTCGGGAGGTAACAGCGAAACCTGGAAAAAGAGAGGAAAATCAGAAAAAGAAGAGGACGGCTGAGTGAGATGAGGGAGTAAAGATCTGGGAGGAGTTGACGGCTGAAAAACGGCAGAGAGAAAAAGAAAAGATTAAAGAGAGAAAAGAGGGAGTCTTGAGGATTCTCGGCTGTGTGAGTGAACGAACCAGAGGAGGAAGAACGTTGGCAACTGGGAAGATTCAGCTTCTTGGGCTGCGCAAGGACACTTTGTTCATCCTCCAAGATTCTGTTTTTTCCTCTGGAAGAGGATAAAGGTAATGCCTTTCGCTTGTCTTCTGCCGTTAGACTGTGAAATCATGTCTGAAATGTTGAAGCTTTGCTGCGATGCTGGTTGCATTTCACCGTGAGTTTTGCTTTCTTTGTATGCATTTCTGTGATCGGCCATATGATTAGGTCCTCTGGATTTGAAGCAATATGATTGTGGATGGGCTGTAGTGGGGCTTGTCTGGATTCCCTTTTCCATCTTTGCATGAGTAGATTGGGTTTGGGATTGAAATAACTGCAGAAAATGGCTAAAAGTTTACATCTTTTGCTGTCGGTTTTTTTCTAGTTTTCGAATTGGGGGGCTCACGTTTAAAAGGGAACAGAACATTTGATGGTTCCATAGCTAGGTTGTAGGTGGTGTGTGGCCAAGGGTGGGTATAAAAGTCTGCTATAATGGGTCCGCATCCGTGGTTATTGTAGCACCTTTTTCCTTTCTTTGGTTGCTGAGTTTTCAGAGTGCAGGAAGCCCATGAGTTTATTCCAGATTTGCATGCTCCTTGGTGAATGATTTTCCCATCACTTTCACGATCTCTTGTTAATTTTTTTAGCATGCTTAAATGTTGAGTGTTTGTTTGTTTAGTTTAGAGGTTTGATTGAAAGGTTTATGGTTAAGGTTGGTGTTCAAATCTGAAGTGTTTATTTGGAAACATGGCCGCAACAATTTGCTTGTTGCGAGAAGTTTTTTAGTTTCAGTTGGCATGAAGTTGACGTGAGTTTGGGCTGCAAAATTGCAGCAGAAATTTGCTGGAGTTGCCTTCTCATGCTAAGTCTTTTAGTTTATTTTGATGTTGAGTTTTGGTGATGTTGTTGTTAAGGTCAAGGTGGTGATGTTTGTTTAAGAGTCTAGCTAAGTTGGGATTGGAAAAGTTGCATTAGAATGAACACAGGTTGCAGGAACTTGCGGATGAAAAATGTCGAATCTTTTGCATAAAACTCTCCAACATTTGCATGATTTTGTTTTCCTATGTTTTGGTTTGTTTGAATGTTAGCTTTGTTTGTCATGTTTTGGATGTTTGGTTGAAAGGATTTTGATCCAATTTATGTTGAGATTGATAGTTGCTTGCAAAAAAAAAAAAAAATGGAAGTTGCGGTATGTCTTGGCTGCAGAAATGTTTCTGGGTTGCAGAAGTCATTCACGTAGATTGCATGGAGATTGCATGAATTCGTTTTCTAAAATTTCACTTTGGCCCCCAAGTCTCCCCTTATCCTGCTATGGCCCAATCAATTGAATAATTTCATCAATTTGGTCCTTGATAATTTTAATTTGTGCAACTTCATTGCTTCTTTGCTTCAATTAACTATCATGCTTTGTTTCGATTGCGCTTGAGTCATGAGCCATGAGTCAAGTGAGCTTGGCTTGGCACATTTCTTTTAATTTTTCTTAAATAAAGTGGTACCTTGACATTTTTATTGTTTTGAAGCCATTTTTACTTCATTTGATTGCCGTCGCAAGGGAGGTACACTCTATCCCTTATATTCGCACTTCATTTGACCCTACGTGCTCCTACGTGCTACGTGAGAAATGCATGCCTACTCCGCTTTCCTTACCTCTTTGCGTGCATTTACTTGCTTTTACTTTTATTTAAGTTTTTTGGGGTATGTGTACACCTCTTGGCTTGTAATAGATAGGGCTCGGAGAGCATTTGGTCCATTTCCCCTTCCCCTTGGTTGCTTTTATTTAAGTTTTTATGGGGTATGTGTACACCTCTTGGCTTGTAATAGATAGGGCTCGGAGAGCATCTGGTCCACTTCCCCTTCCCCCTGGTTGCTTGTCTTTGTTGCTACATGTTTAATTGCTTTATTAGGTTCTTGCATCTAGTCAAGCATGCTAAATGCTATGTGTTATGTGTTTACAAGTGTTTGGCATGTCTACTCGCTTTCCATAGCCATGAATGAATGTGATGGATGAATGTACGTTTCCGCTAGTCCAACGCTAGTCGGAATTCATAGAATGGGCTAGTCCAACGCTAGACCCTTAGGGATTTCCCCTCATTAGCATATCATTTGCTTGTTCACCACATATCATGCATTTTTCTTAGTTTTATCACTTGGCATGCTCCTCGAACCCCCTTTCCCTTCATTTTAGGATTTTTGCATATCATGATAGTTATAGGGTTCATTTTGCTTGAGTGTCCCCTTCCGATAAGGGAAACGAGCGAGTGTGGCTACTCGATAGCCTTAGCACGCTAGTTTCGCCTTCTAATCAAAGGGAAAAATCAAGTCACGATTTAGGTCTCCCCGTACCCAATATGCATGAATTCCTTAGGCTCATGCATTCTCAATCCACTCTATCATTACACTTTCACTTTTGTCTCATTTGCACACATGCACCTTTTTATCACTTTCACTTGCACACGAACACTTTTTATCTCCACTTGCACACGAACCCTTTTATCTTCACTTGCACACGAACATTTTTATCTTCACTCGCACACGAGTACTTTCATCTACATTTGCACACCTTCACTCTTGTCTTATTACTTTTATCATTTTTCTCACTTCACACAAACTCACACTTTCACATGGCATGCATTCCACTCATTTTTCACGTCATTTAGGTTTAGGTGTGACCTCTCCAAAAGGATCATTATTGGGCTTCACAATTAATGTGATTGGCACCACTCAACCTTTGAAGAGAAATTTCCCCCAATACCCCTAGGTCTAGGTTTTTGCATTCATATAGACATATCCAATACGCGATACATACCTTGGGTAGAAAAAATTAGGAAAAATTGGTTTAAGTCACGCAACTAGCCTTGGCTAGGTCGAAGGGGTGCCTTGGATTTTTATCCTTGCCTTCCCCTTCGTCAAATGTGACCCCCGATCCCTCTTTTGGTTACGTAGACCCAAAAGTTCTCAAAAAGGGTTTATTTACTTTTTTTTATTCAAAAACAAAAATCATTTTTGGGTGACTTGGTACACCCTAACTCTATACCAAGTGGCGACTCCATTTTTGATACAAAAAACCCTTTTGAACTTCACTTGGCCAAATCGTCGCATTCTAAGTCCCATGGCCTTTTACTTTCCATTTTGCACACGTTCACACATTACATACCACACATCACACATTCACACGATCGAAAAGTGGGGCGCGACAGTTGGCGACTCCACTGGGGACTTCCTAAGTGGGTCCAAGCATTTGGCTTAGCCATTCATTTCCTTTTTCTACCCTTTTTATGCATTGCATTTGGATATTAGGGTTGCATTTTCTATTTTAGGACTTTTTCGCCTCGCGCACGTATCAAACTATTCCCTCACTCACGTGTGTATGATTGGTTGATTGGATGTATGTATCTCGCGCTTGCATTGCATTTGGGGGGGGTGTGTGTCACCTTTAGAGCCTCGCGTGGTTCTCACCCCTTTCCCTCAAAATAGGGAGCACTTCATACGTGCACGTTTATTTACTGTTATCCCATTTTATTTTATTTTTCGTGGGCGTTTCCCACACCGCCTTGTAGGATTAGGATCGATTGCCTTGGGTAGGCGGCTGGTGTGCTCTGCGCCCATAGCGCTACCTAAGGGATCACTCGAGCCACCGATCAAAGGCCCTGGGAGTGATGACCCTTCGCCTTTAGGTCTGAAGGCTTGGGAGCCGAGACTTATCGAGTCTAGTTGCATTAATGAGCCCCAACCTCATGCATCCATGTTAGAGTTTGCCTAGGTTAGAGTCAACCTCACCTTTTTAAGCACAATTAGGCACGAGGGAAGGGGGTTCCACCCCTTTTATTGGCTTTTATCGTATTTCTTTTCTTAATTGCTCCCAATGTGTTATGTGTACTATCAACTGCACTAACCATTTCTTTTGTTTTCTTGGCTTGCATTCATGTGCCTTAGCAATAAGAGGCCTCTTTGGCACTCTTTTAGTGACTCACCCACTAGATAGCTCACATGTCTAAATTTCAGTCTTTGCACTTACTTTTCAGTAAATACATTTCATGTTTAGATCTTTTCCCCCCGTTGCATTATTTATGTCCTTTAGCTCACATTTCATGTTTGTCACATATTTACATAGCTTTAATAAACTGGCATCATGCATAAACCCTAGAAAGGGAATGCCATTTAGGGGATCCCGTGTTAGGAATCAACCACCCCATGTCTCGGATATATAATCCAAATGAGACTTGCACGTTTACCTTTCTCGTACCGTCCGAAGGGGTAGTGCACAAGGTAAGGTAAAGATCCGATCATTTTCATGAAGCAATTTTTGGAATATGAGCATCTAATAATCACTTTTTGGCCATTTTCTCAAAATTGGTAAAATTCCCTTGCGTAAAAGGACGTTAATTCGAAGAAAATTCACAAATGATTCCTCATTGTTGAGACGATAAATATAGAGGCCAAATTTTGATTTTAGAAGCTCATAGACCAAGGCATTGTAATGATTTCTTGAAACCACCCAGTGGGGCGAATAATTCAATCGATTTTTGAACAAATCATCTATCTTATCCAATCCATTTTTTTTCCAATTCATTCAATTTTAGTTCAATCTAATCATTTTTGAATAAATTCATTTCATCCAATCCATTTGACCAATGTACCCTTTTTAGGGTCATCCGGTCGATTTTTGAATAAATTATCAATTCAAATTACCCTTTTTAGGGTCTTTTGACCAATTTACCCTTTTTAGGGTCATTCGGCCGATTTTTGAATAAATCAAATTCAATTTCAATTCATTTGACCAATTTACCCTTTTTAGGGTCATTCGGCCGATTTTTGAATAAATCCCTAATTCAATTTCATTCATTTGACCAATTTACCCATTTTTAGGGCAACCGAGCCAATTTTGAATAAATCAAGTTTCATTCAATCTATTTGATCAATTTACCCTTTTTAGGGTGATCTGATTAATTTTGGATAAATTTCATTCAATTCATTTGACCTGTTTCCCTTTTTTAGGGTAATCCGGTCGATTTTTAATAAACTATCAATTTCATTTGACCAATCAGGGTTTCAAGGTCGAATTTCAAAATGAAAAACCTAGTCGATTTTTGAGAAAACCATCCATTATATCCAACTATTTAATCAGTTGGGTTTTTGACTCATGCTTCACTGAGGAAATTTGTCAATGAATTCCAATCTCTTCGATAGGAGTTCGTCAAGGTCAAACTCATGCGTTTTGCAAATCAAAGGTGATCAACCTATTCGGACGTTGTCCTCATTTTGACAAATCTTTCGTCACTTCAATGGCCAAATTTTTCAAATTATTTTTCACTCCATAAGCTGATTGGATCCGTCAGGTATGGTATAGTGCTTACCCTAGAGGATTGCATTTTCATGCTAGGCCTACCCTTGGCACAAAAAGGGTTCCCCCATAGGACATGCATACCGATTTTTTTATTCTTACTTACTGACTCTGGGTATTTTTCTTTTTGTTTTCCCCTCCCCCTGCATTCATAAAATATTTCAATAAGGTGAAAATATCTTGTCATATCTAATAACAATGTTAATCTGATAAGGTTTGAAAATTACAAGTATTACTTGATTCTTGGGCAAGTCTTACAATGTGAATTTGAAGATTCATTTGAAAGCGCTCGTGCAAAGCATCTAAGGGATTTCATTGGAAAAGGGGACATTAAGAGAGAAAATGTGTATACATGTGCAAAGAAGTTTTGTAGAATTTTTCTCGTATGTATTGCTTTTAAATTTTTCAAACATTGGCAATAATGAAGCTTTTGTTCAGCCAATTATTTGTTTTGTATAATACTCGTGTACATTTCATTCTTTATTAAGCTCATTAAGAGATTTCATGATGAATTGTAAGAAATAAAACTGAATTGAGAGTTTTTCAACCTCCAGCCTGAAAATTCGCAAGTGTATGCTTTCTAAAATCCTTACGTACACTTGGTTGGTGATTCGAGCTATACAATAAGAGTGCACAGAAAGGAAAAGGGTGGGCGATCACTCAAAAGGCCCAAGATACCTTTTCTCCCTCATTTAACCCCAAAATAAAATCAGTCACATTGATTGATGAATTGCAAATTGGGACAATCTTTGCTTGGAAAAATCCCCATTGGTTTAACCGGATTCAATTCACATCTAAGTGAAAGCAAAAATGTGCATTATTCTTGTTTGTTTTGAAAATTTGGAATGATACTTTGAGCATTTGTTTCACTATCTATACAGATTTTTATCACTTGCTCTCCCATTTGAGCCTATGAAAAGAATAATTTCGTTTCAGATAAGAGCCCTAATGATCACTACCCTATATTGGAAAATTTTCAAATATCAAATAGGGGAATGGATTTTCAATAACCGTTTCGTTACTTTGGTTGTCATGAGGTGTAAGAATGATGCTTTGGCCGTCGTTTCTACAACCTAAACACTGATCACCCCTTGCATCCCCATTTTGAGCTAAAATTGGTGGTTCTTTTCTAATGCACTCATGGTCGTACCCCACATTGGGGAGGGAGATTGGAGAATTTTCCAAAAAGGGAAAAAGCAAAAATGCTAGAATAAGGAGGGAACTGCAAATTGGGGAAATTTGATTCCCACTTGGGTTCCAAGTTTGAAAAAAGAAAAGGAAGGGTTTTTGTCCATGTGAATCGCCTATGTTTCACAAATATGGATGAGCAAGGGTCTTCCTCAGTCAATTAATTCAGATACACGCAAAAAATTTCGCATTAACGAAAGTTTCCTTTCAGAGTTGTTGTAAGGAATGGAATACAAGTCAGGCCATCTTCTTTTCCAATCGAACACTTTATCCCTAGTTATCCCTTTTGAGCCATCAGAATAAATTATTTCGTTTGGCAACCCCTGAGAATCGCAAACCCCACACTGGGGGCGAGATTGAGTTGAAAAGAAAATTTCAAAAAAGTGAAAAGCAACAAAATCAAAAACAAAAGAAGAAAAGAGAACCTCAGTTCAAAATAAATTGGGGCAAATTTTGTGAAAGTTCAAAAGAATGGCAAAAGGCCGAAAAGTCAAAAGGAAAAAGGAAATGAAAGTGAAAAGCCTCAATTGAGCAAAAACTGAGGCAAATTCTGATTTTACCCTAAAATAGGGTTGGCGCAACAATGCGATCTCAGATTCTTCAAACCAGTTTTGAAATCCGTCTTCAGGCCTTAACTTTTCTAAGCACCCCACCTGACCCCATTACAAAGCCGAAAGTCCTGACTCCTGTTCTTTGCAATGGCCCTGTCAAGAAAATTTCTGATGCCGGAAAATTTTAGCTGTATTTCTGAATTGCTTGAGTATGAGGTTGACGCTACTCACCATGTGAAAACCCATCAGCTCGAGGGAAAGGGAAAAGAGGCAAAAAGCAAAGAAAGAAAAGTATATGCAAGAAAATGCAGAAAATTCGGCGCTGAAGTCTCTGGTGAGTGATAAGAAAAATGCAAACAAAGTCCAAGATCTTGGAGTCCAAATTGAGGGTAATTTTGAGAAAAACGCGATCTTCGGTGCAATGTCCTTGAAAATTATTTCTTTCTTTAGCTATCGTTTTCAAGCCAAATTACAAGCTGATAAAGTCCATCGTTGACTTATTCCTTCATGACAATCCAAAGTGGCGATTATGCTCGTAAGCCATCAATCATTTGTGATCATGGGAGTATAACCAGTTTTCACAGGTTTAGCTATCGTTTCTACCCATTTTATTGCAAGCCTATCAAGCTTGTATGTTGACTAAGTTTTCTTGGAAAATAAGGGTGACAAACTATTTTGCTTTCATGAAGACGTGATATCGAATGAGCACAAAATAAGACAAATCTTGGCCTCCCATTTCCAAGTCAGAAATAACGCCCATTATCCAAAGCTTCGATGCTAAGGTAAGGAAGAAATATCTTGTAATTTGGCATTATTTTGAGGAATTCATCATGAAATTTCTGCATGAGTTCAAACTTGACGATTAAAGTTTCTTCACATTGTTGTATGTGCACTCTTTTCTAAATTTTAGAAAGTGCGGTTTTTCTTTGTTCAAGTAAATGGGAAATCATCTAAACCAATTTTTGCAATCAAATGGGCCCAAACTGGGGCAAAATTTTTATTTGCAAAATTTTGCAAAATAAGCCCACACAGGGGCAAATATTTTTGTAGTCCAATTGAGGATTTCGTCCAAGAATCAAAATAATGCATTTTTCAAATCAGTCACGCTCATTTGAGTGCACGTAAGCCCTGTGCAGGTATTCACAGTTGAAGTCGAAGAAAAGCATCTGGCGATGTAGAAGGCCGATGCCGAAGAAAGAGAAGAAAGAAGGGAAAAGGGCCCTACACTGGGGCAAATTATTTTTGGAAAAAGATTCTCTCGAAAAATCAGAAAAATTCAAAAGTCAAAAATCGAAAATCAAGTTCAAATTTTTGTTTCTTGGAAAATCAAAATTTAATTTCTTATATCTTGACAGATCAAATCCAATTTAAATTTCTGTCCGGGTCTATCCCGTGGGTCTATCCCAATTTTACATTTCTGTCCGGGTCTATCCCGTGGGTCTATCCCAATTTTAAATTTTAGTCCGGGTCTATCCCAATTTTAAATTTCTGTTCGGGTCTATCCCGTGGGTCTATCCCAATTTTAAATTTCTGTCCGGGTCTATCCCGTGGGTCTATCCCAATTTTAAATTTTAGTCCGGGTCTATCCCGTGGGTCTATCCCAATTTAAATTTCTGTCCGGGTCTATCCCGTGGGTCTATCCCAATTTAAATTTCTGTCCGGGTCTATCCGTGGGTCTATCCCAATTTTAAATTCTGTTCGGGTCTATCCGTGGGTCTATCCCAATTTTAAATTTCTGTCCGGTCTATCCCGTGGGTCTATCCCAATTTTAAATTTTAGTCCGGGTCTATCCGTGGGTCTATCCCAATTTTAAATTTCTGTCCGTCTATCCCGTGGGTCTATCCCAAGTTTAAATTTTAGTCCGGGTCTATCCCGTGGGTCTATCCCAAGTTTAAATTTCTGTCTGGGTCTATCCCAATTTTAAATTTCTGTTCGGGTCTATCCCGTGGGTCTATCCCAATTTTACATATCTGTCCGGGTCTATTCCGTGGGTCTATCCCAATTTTAAATTCTTATTCGGGTCAGTCCCGTGTTAGAATTCCTGTTCGTTGGAGTCTTTTGCAGCCCAATAACACAGGTAAGTTTTGGTGTCTACTTCTTTGTCTCAAGTTTTTCCAAAACTCAGACAAAGAGGGGCAAACTGTAGACACCAAATTTTTGGTGTAATTTCATTTTTAGTTTTTTATTTTGTCGTGTTCATTTTTAGTTTTTAGTTTCCAGTTTTATTTTTATTTTTTAAGTTTTATCATAGAATTTGTTGAAAAAAAAAGAAAAAGCATTCAAAAAATATGATTTAGTCGTTTGTAATTTAAATTCAATGCTTTCTTGAAAGAAAAAATGAAAAATAGAAAAATGAAACAAAAAAGATGGAAAAATGGCCATTTTTGTTGCTTTTAGTTGTTTAGTTTTTTAAATTATTTTCATTATTATTATTATTCTTATTACTTGGTTTTTGTCAATTTGTTATTATAATTATTATTTATATCTTATCATTTCTGTATTTATTAAGGTTGAAAGTTAAAAAAAAAAAAAAAAGAAAAAGAAAAAAAAGAGGAATACGCCGCGGGCAAGCTGCGTTTTTTTTCGCAGCTTGCAAGTAAGGGCTCAGGAGCCCTTTGGCTGCAAATATAGAAGGAGATTGCTGAGGTTTTAGGGTAGAGGCTCCGTATAAATAGCAAAAAAAAGCTACAGCCGCACAAGGGGGAGATTCAAAGGAAAAGAAAAAACAGCAAAAGAAAAAGCTAAGGGCGACGGAGGGAAACCAAAAAACAGCAAGAGAAAGGTGGCAGCTGGGAGCTTTTCGGTGAGCAAGAGGAGAGGTTTTTTGGAGAGCATTAACGGGCTGAGAGTTGAGAGGGTCGGCTGTGAGAAGGGAAGAAAGGAAGAGCAAGCAGGCTACGGGGTTTCTTGGGAGGAAATAGAAAGCTAACGGAAAAGGAAGGAAAAAACCAGAGAGAGAGTCTGAAAGGGGGATATAAAAGCTAAAGGAAATGGTAGCCGCATGGAGAAAAGAAGGGTAAGCTTCGGGAGGTAACAGCGAAACCTGGAAAAAGAGAGGAAAATCAGAAAAAGAAGAGGACGGCTGAGTGAGATGAGGGAGTAAAGATCTGGGAGGAGTTGACGGCTGAAAAACGGCAGAGAGAAAAAGAAAAGATTAAAGAGAGAAAAGAGGGAGTCTTGAGGATTCTCGGCTGTGTGAGTGAACGAACCAGAGGAGGAAGAACGTTGGCAACTGGGAAGATTCAGCTTCTTGGGCTGCGCAAGGACACTTTGTTCATCCTCCAAGATTCTGTTTTTTCCTCTGGAAGAGGATAAAGGTAATGCCTTTCGCTTGTCTTCTGCCGTTAGACTGTGAAATCATGTCTGAAATGTTGAAGCTTTGCTGCGATGCTGGTTGCATTTCACCGTGAGTTTTGCTTTCTTTGTATGCATTTCTGTGATCGGCCATATGATTAGGTCCTCTGGATTTGAAGCAATATGATTGTGGATGGGCTGTAGTGGGGCTTGTCTGGATTCCCTTTTCCATCTTTGCATGAGTAGATTGGGTTTGGGATTGAAATAACTGCAGAAAATGGCTAAAAGTTTACATCTTTTGCTGTCGGTTTTTTTCTAGTTTTCGAATTGGGGGGCTCACGTTTAAAAGGGAACAGAACATTTGATGGTTCCATAGCTAGGTTGTAGGTGGTGTGTGGCCAAGGGTGGGTATAAAAGTCTGCTATAATGGGTCCGCATCCGTGGTTATTGTAGCACCTTTTTCCTTTCTTTGGTTGCTGAGTTTTCAGAGTGCAGGAAGCCCATGAGTTTATTCCAGATTTGCATGCTCCTTGGTGAATGATTTTCCCATCACTTTCACGATCTCTTGTTAATTTTTTTAGCATGCTTAAATGTTGAGTGTTTGTTTGTTTAGTTTAGAGGTTTGATTGAAAGGTTTATGGTTAAGGTTGGTGTTCAAATCTGAAGTGTTTATTTGGAAACATGGCCGCAACAATTTGCTTGTTGCGAGAAGTTTTTTAGTTTCAGTTGGCATGAAGTTGACGTGAGTTTGGGCTGCAAAATTGCAGCAGAAATTTGCTGGAGTTGCCTTCTCATGCTAAGTCTTTTAGTTTATTTTGATGTTGAGTTTTGGTGATGTTGTTGTTAAGGTCAAGGTGGTGATGTTTGTTTAAGAGTCTAGCTAAGTTGGGATTGGAAAAGTTGCATTAGAATGAACACAGGTTGCAGGAACTTGCGGATGAAAAATGTCGAATCTTTTGCATAAAACTCTCCAACATTTGCATGATTTTGTTTTCCTATGTTTTGGTTTGTTTGAATGTTAGCTTTGTTTGTCATGTTTTGGATGTTTGGTTGAAAGGATTTTGATCCAATTTATGTTGAGATTGATAGTTGCTTGCAAAAAAAAAAAAAAATGGAAGTTGCGGTATGTCTTGGCTGCAGAAATGTTTCTGGGTTGCAGAAGTCATTCACGTAGATTGCATGGA
>NC_040043.1:29765581-29868250 GCF_003713205.1 Coffea eugenioides
AACAAATGACTCATGCTTAACATGGTTTGCCTGGTTTACATGACCTGAAATACATGCTTAAACCTGTCAAATGCTTGAATACATGATATGGTATGCTATGGCTGCATACGTCGTTGTAGTGAATCTCCTCGACACTTACATGATACATGGGGGACGCCCAAACTCATAGGCCGACCTTGGGACTCGAGCCGGCATAGATTTGGTCGGGAACCTTGGTGAGCCATGAGAATTACATGATAAGCTTGATCTATTTGAGAGATCTTTCTTGGCATACTCGTGGAGTATAGACTTCTAAATGTCGTGCGGGCCCAGAGCGGTGTATGGTGGACGGATGAGAAGTAAGTGGTGATCTACGGATTGGAAATATCAACCCGATTGACGGAGAGTCATCGCGGGGAGATATACGAATGACATCGGCAAAACAAGTGGAACTTAACTCCTGAGAGCTACCATATCCTTGAATTGTTTTCGTTTACTTTTTGTTGGCATTGTTAATTACTTGCAAGTTATCACTTGAACTGTTACTTGGGCTTGTTACCTGAACAATGTGCCTGCATGTGTATTCTTGGCCTCATGAGCGTTTTGCTCACCCTGTAGATTTGTTTTCCTTAACAGAACTGGACCGGGAATGAACTTGGAGAAACCTCCCTTTTGTATTTTGGCTTAGGGTTTCTAATGTATATTGACTAGACATTTTGGGCTGTTGTATGTATATTTGGAGTATTAATGTAACTTTTGGGAATCCAATGTATGGATTGGATGGTTATTGTATATTGTTAAGTCTGGAAGCTTTCCGTACTTCCCTACTTTATCTCGAGTTGTTGTATAATTTTGGGTTAGCTAGAATGAGATCGCTTGAATCCTGGCGAGAGTTGGGCAGGTGTCCCGCGGATACCCTTTGGTTCGCCTTAGGGAGAAGTGAGGGCGTCACAGTTGGTATCAGAGCACTAGGTTAGAGATCTATATGGGAGACATATTAGATACTCTACCTTTAAGACTTGGAGTTGGGCGATTTAGCCCTACCTAAAGTGATACTTGGGGCGAGCTAGCAATTAAATTAGTCCTACCTCAAGTGACATTTGGGATGAACTAGTGATCAAATTAGGCATGCATTAAGGGATATCCGAACTAGGTAGTGATTAACTTTCTAACCCGAAAAGTGTTATTATTTTGCAGGGATGGAAAACAGAAGTGGAGCCTCGGCAGCTAATGGGAACAGCCATGCGAATGGTCACGTAGAGCCTCTTAGGCCTATTTACTACCGAGCTCTAGGTGGGAGAGTTCGAGTACGCTACTCACCCTAAGACAGATGCCCTCGATGTTCGTGTAGGTTGACTTTTGCCTACCCGAACCACCTTGTACTTGCACTGGACGACGAGCATCGTCAGTTGGTGGATGCTAACCGAGACTTGCAGGCTGAGGTAGACGAGTTTAGACAGATGGTTAGCGCTAAGGGGAGAGACTTGCTGAGCTCGAGGAGGTGTTAGAGGGTGAGGTAGCTACATCTGCCATCGTCCGTGAGGAGTTTCAGGGCACTAGGGCTCGACTTACTAGTCTGAGAAAAGAGGTCCGTGACAGGACTTCCGGGATCTTAACTGATGCTAGTAGGTTAATAGAGGAGGCGATGGATGTAGTCCAGAGCCCTGAGGAGGAGGATCCAGAGGAGGATCCCGAGGAGGAGGAGATTCCCCCTGATAGTCCTACTGTGGATTAGGTCTTTAGTGATTGACCTTTTTGACCTTTTAACCTTTTGACCTTTTGACCTTTTGACTGGTACAGTTAGGTTTAGCTGGGGTGACGCTAAGTGCCGAGACCATTGTATTTTGCATGACTGTGTGGCCTACTTTTGAGGCACTTGCTTTTATTTTAGTCTTCTGCGACTAAAAGTACTCTCATGGCACCTATGTGCTATATTTTGTGATTTCCTCCATGACTTGCTAATTGTACGAATTTGAGATGTTAATAGATGTAAATTATTGTTATTTTCAATGTTTACTTGATTGGCTCTTATTTCAAGTATTTTTCCCGTTTAATTAAAGTTATTTCTTGCACTAGGCACGCCAAGGTTATGGAAGGACTAAGAAGTGGTCGAGATCGTGGGCGAGGAACTAGACAGGCCCAACCTCATGGGGATGACCAGGGATCGGCAACTGGACCGACGCAAGGCCAGGAAAATATTGAGGGTAATCAAGTGGTTACTGCCATTAATTGGATGACTGATATCCTGGAACGACTAGCTGAGAGACAAGGTCCTGAACCGCTTAACCAACCTGGGGGACAGGACAGATGAGAGGATAGAGCTTTAGAAAGGTTCTTAAAGTTCAACCCGTCTAAGTTTATTGGTGAACCCGATCCTGAGGTAGTGGAGAATTGGTTAGAGAGAATGACCAACATATTCGCTGCCCTAAACTATACTGAGGATAGGAGAGTGAACTTTGCTGCCTTTCAATTTGAAGGAGTAGCTCGTGCTTGGTGGGACCTGATAAAAGGGAAATGGGAGAGAACCCAAACCCCTTGGACTTGGGAGAACTTCACGAGGGAATTTAATGAAAAGTTTCTTCCATCCTTAATCCAAGAAAAAAGGGAGGATGAATTTATCAAATTGAAACGGGGAATCTTTAGTGTAGTGGAGTATGAGGGAAAGTTCACTAAGCTTTCCAAGTATACCCCGGAACTAGTGATTAATGAGCGGAAAAGGATTAGACGGTTTGTACAAGGGCTGAATATGGAAATCCAGGAGGGCTTGGCCGCAACCCAAATCTCTACATTTACTGAGGCTTTAGAGAAGGCACAAAGGGTTGAAAGTGCAAGGGTGCAAGTGAGGGACTTTCACAATAGAAAAATGAATTTTTCTAGCTATACTTCTGGGCAAGCTAGTAAGAAGGCACAACCTTCCAAAATGGGAAGGGGAACGGGAGGACCAAGGACCGCTGGAGTTTCGAGGGGAGTTTTATCTAGAGGAGGTCGTAGTGGGCCAACTCAAGATAGGGGAGCGCCTTCTACTGGTTCGGCGGTGACCCCTCAAGTTACTTGTGGGTACTGTGGGAAACCCAACCACTCTGAGAATGATTGTTGGAGGAAGTCTGGGAAGTGTTTGGCCTGTGGTAGTACCGAGCACCAACTTGCGAACTGTCCAAGCAAAATGAAGATGGGAGATAACACTCAGAGATTAGAGAAGTCGACCTCTAAGTAGACCAGTGCTGGAGGGAGCCGACCCAAGGTGCCGGCTAGGATTTATGCATTGGATTATCAACAGGTCCCTGAGGCGACTGAGGTGGTTGAAGGTACAATTCCAATTTTTCACCGTTTAGTTAGGGTTTTAATTGATCCGGGTGCAACACTTTCTTTTGTAAACTCTAACTTTATGAGTGGGATAGACTTGAAACCAATTAAGTTACCATATAATTTGGAGGTTAAAACACCTACTGGGGACAAAAGTTTAATTGCTAACCTGGTGTATAGGGATTGTGAAGTCTGTGTTGGGGAACGAAAATTATTGGCTGATCTAATAGCCTTAGCGATTAAGGGGTATGATGTGATTTTAGGGATGGATTGGCTAACCCGTTATAATGCCCAGTTGAATTGTAGGACAAAGATTGTAGAATTGTGTATTCCAGGGGAGGCAATCCTAAAACTGGATGTGAGGGATAAATTGGTTTCGTCTGCACTTATTTCAGGAATTCGGGTTAGGAAAATGTTAAGTAAAGGAGTTCAAGGATATTTGGTCTTTCTTATCAACACCCCTAGTGATAAGGTGAAATTGGAGGACATGCCTGTAGTGAAGGACTTTTTAGATATTTTTCCTGAAGAGTTAGAGTCTTTACCCCCGGAACGAGATATAGTTTTTAAGATTGATGTGACCCCGGGAGTAGCACCTATCTCTAAGACGCCATATCGAATGGCTCCAGTCGAATTGAAAGAATTAAGATTACAACTACAAGATTTGTTGGAACGGAGTTTTATAAGGAAAAGTGATTCACCGTGGGGAGCCCCGATTTTGTTTGTTAAGAAGAAGGATGGGAGTTTGAGACTGTGTATAGATTATCGAGACTTAAATGATGTTACAATTAAGAATAAGTACCCACTGCCCCACATTGATGAGTTGTTTGACCAATTGAAAGGGGCGGTAATATTCTCGAAGTTGGACTTGAGACAAGGTTATTATCAATTGAGGATTTTGGAGAAAGACATACCCAAAACTGCTTTTAACTCGAGATATGGGCACTTTGAATTTGCCGTGATGTCATTTGGGTTGACCAATGCACCTGCAGCTTTTATGGACTTGATGCATAGGATTTTTAAGTCTTATTTGGATCAATTTATGGTGGTCTTTATTGATGACATTTTGGTATACTCTAGGAATGTGAAGGATCATGAGAGACACCTGAGAATTGTTTTGCAAACTTTGAGGGAACACCAATTATATGCTAAATTCAGCAAGTGTGAGTTTTGGATAAAAGAAGTGACTTTCTTGGGACACATAATTTCTAAAGATGGAATTAAAGTAGACCCAACTAAAGTTGAAGCTGTTTCGAAATGAAAACGACCGAAAAAATCCTACTGAAATTCGAAGTTTTATAGGACTAGCAGGGTATTACCGGAGATTTATCTAGAATTTTTCTAAAATTGCTGGACCCATGACTGAGTTAACCAAGAAAAGTGGGAAGTTTATTTGGAGTCCTAAGTGTGAAGAGAGTTTCCAGGAATTGAAGAGACGTCTAACAAGAGCGCCAGTATTAGCTCTACCAAATGGAAGGGATAGTTTTGTGGTTTACACAGATACTTCTAAGGAAGGTTTGGGATGTGTTTTGATGCAAAATGACAAAGTGATAGCATATGCATCTAAGAAGTTGAAACCGCATGAAGGGAATTACCCGACTCATGACTTGGAATTAGCGGCTGTGGTATTTGCTTTAAAGAAATGGAGACATTATCTGTACGGGGTAACATTTGAGGTATTTACCGATCACAAAAGTCTTAAGTACTTATTCTCACAAAAAGAGTTGAATTTGAGGCAACGAAGATGGATGGAATCCTTGGAAGATTATGACTGCACGATTAAGTACCATCCAGGAAATGCCAATGTAGTGGCCGATGCTTTGAGCCGTCAAGTACAAGTAGTTGGGTTGATGATTAAGGAATTTCATTTGTTAGAAGAAGTTAGTCATTGGAACTCTCGATTGGAACCAAGGAAAGTGATTTTGGGAAATATTGTAGTGAGATCCACTTTGTTGGACTGTATCAAAAAATCCTAAAAAAAAGGACACTGAAGTGCAGAAGTGGTTGGCAAAAGTTAAAAAGGGAGATGAGTCAGATTTTAACTTGGGACCAAATGGTGTATTGAGATTTCAGAATCGGATAGTTGTGCCAAAGGATGAAGGGCTTAAGAAGGAAATCTTAGAAGAGGCACACCGATCGAAATTTACGGTACACCCTAGAGGGAACAAAATGCACCAAGACTTGAAGAGTTTTTATTGGTGGAAGAATATGAAGAAGGAAATTGCCCAATTTGTCCAGACATGCTTGGTTTGTCAACAGGTCAAAGCCGAGCATCAGAAACCATCAGGACTTTTGCAACCTCTAAAAATACCTAAGTGGAAATGAAAAAATATTACCATGGATTTTGTATCAGGTTTACCAAGGACACAAAGAGGCCATGATGCTATTTGGGTGATAGTTGATAGACTGACCAAATCGACTCATTTTCTGCCGATTAACATGAAGTACCCATTGGAGAAGTTGGCTCAGTTATATCTGGATAAGATTATCAGACTACATGGTATACCTGTGAGTATTGTGTCGGATAGAGATCCAAGATTTGTTTCGAGGTTTTGGCAAAAGATGCAAGAAATGTTATGGACTAAATTAAGCTTTAGTACCACTTATCATCCCCAGACTGATGGACAATCTGAAAGGACAATTCAAACTCTTGAGTACATGTTAAGGACTTGTGTTCTGGATTTTGGGGAGAGTTGGAGTAGGTTTTTAACTCTGGTGAAATTTGCTTATAATAATAGCTTCCACTCTTCTATTCAAATGGCCCCGTATGAAGCACTTTATGGTCTAAAATGTAGGTCTCCGATTTGTTGTGATGAAGTAGGAGAACGGAAGATCTTAAGACCCGACCACAGTGTCTTGGATTGAGGAAGTTAGGGAGAAGGTAAAGTTGGTACGCTAGAAAATTCAAACCGCACAAAGTCGTCAAAAGAGCTATGCAGATAATAGGAGGAAGGATTTAGAATTTGCGGTTGGAGATCTAGTGTTCCTCAAGATCACACCACTGAAAGCGAGTTTAATGTCTGGGAAGGGAAAGAAGTTACAACCGAGATTTGTAGGACCTTACAAAATTATCCAACGCGTGGGAAATGTAACACATAAGTTGGAATTGCCGTCAAGTTTATCTCGAATTCATAATGTGTTCCACGTGTCCATGCTTAAGAAGTATCATTCAAACCCTTCTTACGTATTACAACCAGAGAATATTGAGATTCATGAGGCCTTAACCTATGAGGAGAAACCGGTGAAACTTCTGGAGAGAAAGGTGAAAGAATTGAGAAATAAACGGATATTGTTGGTGAAAGTGTTTTGGAGGAATCATGGAATAGAAGAAGCCACATGGGAGATCGAAAAAGCAATCCGAGAAAAGTATCCAAACCTGTTCACAAATCAAGATAAATTTTGAGAACGAAATTTTCTAAAGGGGGAGAGGATGTGAGGACTCGTAAAATTCTTATTTTAAAAAAAAAAACCTATTTTTGGCTCATTTAATTATTTATATGGATAATTGCCCCGAATATTATTTTCTATCCTCATTAGACCTAAATACATGGAATTATAGTTTCATTATATTTTTAAAGTGACTTGTTTCAAAAATTAATTTTTGGAAGATCGTTTAATGAAAATAGTGAAAATGTGTTTGGAAATTTTACCCGATTGAGGGTACTATAAGTTTGAAAAATTGGAGACTTGTATAATGGTGCTAAAATAGGTAATTTTATGTTTAAATACTCAAGTGATAGTTATTAGTACTATCGTTATAAGAAATTCTTGGAGGTTTCGTTTTATCGCGCTTAACTTGGAGATATGCGTTTTTACACGCGCGATTTAATTGAGAGACTTTAGACCCTTATTTTGGGACAATTAAGAGTGAATAATATTAATATGAATACAAGTGCATGAGAGATTTAGTGCACTAGTGAAACAAATGCAAGAGGAATTGAGCGCGAAACGCGCGCGTGCGCGCCCGAGAGAGAGTTGACTTTTGCACCAATTCTAGCCACACAAATGAAGTTTCCTTAGGAAACCAAATTTAGACCAAAACACTCTCTCTCCTCCTCACAAAGCAGCCGGCCATCCTTGTGCAAAAACAACTCAAGTTCTTCAAAATTTTCCTTCACAAAATCTTCATCAATCTTCATCCAATTTCTTCCAAATTTCACACACACTTAGCTTAATACTTGGAGATCACATTAAGCTACAAAGGAGAGCTGCAATCCACGGTTTTTTTGGACAAGGAGGGAGCCGAAATTCTGCCTTTGTTCATCACACAAGTAGGTGATGATCCAACCTTCAAATCTTGATTTTTGGAAGTAGAATTTCACGTATAAACTCTTGTATGCATGTGGGTAGTCTTGTTTATGGTGGATTTTTGTTGTGTGGGCTCTATGAACTCCCACTTTTGATGGAAGGACTGATTTGATGATTGATGATGAAATTAATGGTGGTTTAGTGTTTAAATTAGTGGATTAATGTTGTATTGTTGGTAGAAAATCAAAAGAGGTGCTTGGAGCAAAAGTGACCGTTTTACCCCTGTCTTGTCCGACCACTTTTGTGCAAAATTTTGAGGTTCTAATGCCTTATTTATGTTTTTTACATGTTATATTGGTTGTTTAAAAAGTTTCATTGAAAAATAACTTGATTTGGTCACTCAAATGTTGAAATTTTGAAAGGTTAGAAAACTGAAATTTTGTTCCCAAATTGCCCAGGAAGTCTTCTTGTTTCGGCCATAACCTGTTGCTCCGATGTCGAAATTGATTGCCATTACATTTCCAGCTTTCCGTTGGTATAAAATGCATGTCCTGGTTCCATTTGAACAAGCCAAACCATTCGTTTGAAATCCACTGTCCTGTTTCGTTGCTTCCTGGAAGGCAGCACATGAGCTGCAACTTGATGCTCATGAATAAGCTGGTTATGGACAGATTTTGAAAATGGTTTCTTCTGAGAAAATATATCCTTATGAGTCTATTTTCTAATGCCACCAACCACGTTCAATTGCGAGTTGAATTGAGTGATTTATGATCGAAATTCAAAACTGACTTTGTGAACGAAAACAGTGTTTTGGACAGATTTGAAAATAACAATGACTTGGGACTTGTTATCCGGAATTTTGGTGATTAATTACCTACAAAATGTGTATTGGATACCTCTTAGACATTGTCTATGCACATGGACTATGCTTGAGGTACTTTGTTGGCCAATCGTTTTGAAAACGGAAAACGGAACATACAAGGCAGATTTGCCTTGAAGTTCTTGGAGTTTTCATGATTTCGTTAACTAACTTTCCGAATGAATTTTCCTGTGAAATTTGGTAGAGGAATAACCCTTATATGGTAGGATAAACCTGCCAAATTTGGTGCCATTTCAAGTTCGTTTCGATGTTCAACCGATGTCCCAAAAACAGTGATTTAAATCTGGAAAATGGTAAACAGGTTCCAAATTTCATCAACTTTGAGCTATCGTATCTTGGTGCTCAAAACTCCGATTCTTGTTCCGCTAGCTTTTTTTAAAACCTTGTTTGCAACTCTAATTGAGTTCCAAATTTCAAAGACTGGTTCGCAATGGGTGAATTTTGCCGAATTTCCAAAATTGGCCAAAAACCAACCCCGAAAGCTGTCTTCATGTTCAAAACAGCAACTTTGAGCCAATTTTTGAATACTTTCCGTCTGGAATCATGGAAAAGTGTATTCTATGAACTTTTAGTACTTTGGAAGAGGTTTCCAACGGTACCATGTTTTCCAATTTTTGACTTGTAAAGCGTGAGATACGATTTTTCTAATGTATCGTATCAAAACTGAAATTTTTTGAATTCCAAGGAAATGGAGTTTTTCAAGTACTCCTTATTCTTTCGATATTACTTGAACATTTTATACTTGATTTCCAAGATGAAAACTCAATTTCTCCTGTACTTTGAAACCCCACTTGAGAGTCTCGATTTAGGATAATTAAGGCTCATTTCACGAGACTTTCTAAGATTGTAGTATGGTATGATCTTCTTTAATAGTAGGGGTTTGTGAATGATAGTCTATTATTATTTGCTCAGGCGCACACGAGGACCTTCAAGAGGATCCCACGGTGGACGCTTGAATTTCAATTGAATCTACTTGCTCTTGTTACTTGGTGAGTGTCAAGTGTATGGCTACTTGAACTCTATGGACTTGATTCATGCTTGACTTACCTGATTACATGCTTAGCTTACTTGGTTTTGAAAAATGGAGTCGAGTGTGTACTTTATCGCACTCGTTCTCATTTGAAACAAATGACTCATGCTTAACATGGTTTGCCTAATTTACATGACCTTAAATACATGCTTAAACCTGTCAAATGCTTGAATACATGACATGGTATTCTATGGCTGCATACGTCGTTGGAGTGAATCTCCTCGACACTTACATGATACATAGGGGACGCCCAAACTTATAGGCCGACCTTGGGACTCGAGCCGACATGGGTTTGGTCGGGAACCTTGGTGAGCCATAAGAATTACATGATAAACTTGATCTGTTTGAGAGATCTTGCTTGGCATACTCATGGAGTATAGCCTTCTAAATGTCGTGCGGGGCCAGAGCGGTGTATGGTGGACGAATGAGAAGTAAGTGGTAATCTACGGATTGGAAATATCAACCCGGTTGACGGAGAGTCATCGCGGGGAGATATACGAATGACATCGGTAAAACAAGTGGAACTTAACTCCTGAGAGCTACTATATCCTTGAATTGTTTCTATTTACATTTTGTTGGCATTGTTAATTATTTGCAAGTTATCACTTGAACTGTTACTTGGGTTTGTTACCTGAACTATGTGTCTGCATGTGTGTTCTTAGCCTCACGAGCGTTTTGCTCACCCTGTAGATTTGTTTTCCTTAACAGAACTGGACCGGAAATGAACTTGGAGAAACCCCCCTTTTGTATTTTGGCTTAGGGTTTCTAATGTATATTGACTAGACATTTTGGGTTGTTGTATGTATATTTGGAGTATTAATGTAACTTTTGGGAATCCAGTGTATGGATTGGATGGTTATTGTATATTGTTAAGTCTGGAAGCTTTCCGTACTTCCCTACAAGTTGTTGTATAATTTTGTGTTAAGCTGGAATGAGATCGCTTGAGTTCTGGCGAGAGTTGGGCAGGCGTCCCGCGGATACCCTTTGGTTCGCATTAGGGAGAAATGGGGGCGTTACATCAACCCATCGAGGTGAGGGAGAACTTATCAGTGGAGGAAGTTCCTTTAAGAATTGTGGACCGGAGGGACCAAGTTCTAAGGAGAAGGACCATACCCTACGTCAAGGTGCAATGGACGAACCGAACCATACACTGCGAGAAGTAACGTGGGAGTTGGAGGAGGATATGTGGAATAGATACCCATATCTTTTTGATCAAGGTACGTAAGTATCGATGACGAAACTTTTTGTAAGGCGGGTAGAATGTAAAACCCACGTTCTGGCACATGTGTTTATTATTTTGTTTTTTCCAATTAATTAAAATATATATATAGAAAAATTACTATGGGTAAAAATAATAATGATAATAGTAATTTATTAGTAGGATAGGGTAAAGGATTTGTTAGGGGTTAGTAAGGGTATAAGCGTTCATAATAAACTAAAACTCTTATCTAAACCACCTACTAGTGGGTAGTGCTAGGATTTAGAGTTTTATCAAAACAATAGAGAGAAAAAAAATAACACCATCCCTATCTTTCCTTCATCTGCCTATCCTAGAGTAAGAATCAACTAAGACTAGAAGAGAAGAAGAGGACGTCGCCGTCGAATAACCAGACGATTAAACTCCTAGACCTGTAAGTTCCGAATGCATGCTAAAATTCTTTTTCTCTTAAGTCTATTTAATTCCATGAATTATTTTGAAAATTTCATGTATATATATGCATGATGATATATTTAGGCTTGTAGGAGAAATTTAGGAAAATTTATATTTGGATCAATAGGAATAGGGTGCTAAATTTTAGCTATGGGATAGGATGGAATTGAAATCTTAATTCTGTTAAAAAAAAAAGAGGGCGAGAAGAGGGGGTTGGAGCTGCAGCCCCACCGCCGCTGTTGTGCGCCGTTGCTGAAGCGCAACGCAGAAAATTTGGTGTGTGAAGGCAAAGCTGCCAGCACCTGCTGGCGACATGAAAAAGGTTGGCTGAATAGGACAAAAAAAAAGAAGCAAGGGAGGAAGTCGCCAATGCATGGTTGGCGACTGTAACCATTCCAAAGGTTGGCCGGAAGGGAAGCAAAAAAAAAATTGAAGTCAAGAATTGTGGCACTGCCAAAGCTTGACAAAAGCTTTGGCAACGCCAAGTGAAATAAGAAACAAAAAGGGCCAGGCAAGGACGGCCAAGGAAAAAAAATAGCAATAGTATGATATATATATATACACATTTATATATAATGCAAGTATATTTGGATTCGAAAGATAGCATGGGCTTAGTGGATATGTAGTAAATAAATTGTAGAAATAAATGGACTATCTTCTACAGACTAACGTAGGAATTTTAAATTTCAAACCCAACCTAAAGATAATTCTCGGAGTTAAAGATTAGTTATCTGAAATTATACTTAATTGATTAAGTCTAAGATACTTAAATAGAAATTCAAAACATCTTAATCTAACCTTATTAGATTAATTTAGACAATGTAAGATGAGTTTTAGATTGTTAAATGAAATGCTTAAACTCATAATAATAATAATAATAATAATTAATAAAGAAATGATAGTAATAATAATAACAATATAGATATAGATGAAATAAATTAAGGTTATAAACGAAAATAAAAAGATAAATACAAGTGGAATAAACTAAGACAATAATTATAATAATAAGTCAATATATATATGTGTATACATAAATGATAATAACACCTACACATGCACAAAAGTGGAAGTAAAGAAAAAGATAATAGTAACTGATTAACAAGTATATATAAGTGGTAATAATATAAAATAGCAATGACGAGGATGATAATAAAAATGGATAATAATGAATTATAAATATGTATAGAAAGATAATAGTCGAGATAATAAATATGATTATGAATAATTATTTTCTTCTAAATTAGGAAACTTTACAAAAAGGAGAACTTTCCAAATTAAGAAACTTTTTAAAAATAGAAACTTTCCAATTTAGGAAACTTTCCAAAAATAGAAAATCATCCGATTTGGGAAAATGCTGCTAGGGTTCATATTATGGTCTAGACATAAATCTTCGACTTGCTCAGAGCCTGTATATTTATGTATCTGTAGGAAATATCAACTAATTAGGAAACCTATGCATTTGATAGGTACAACACAAATTTAAAAGATCTAAAGTAGTCCCACTCGAGCAGCCAGACAAAGGTAGGTTGTACTTACTATTCTGAGATTTCAAAGGTGCAAAATGAAATTTTTGTTGTCAATCTTGTTTTGTTGTGTTGACTCGAAATGTATTTGATTAAATACTTTACTTGGATATTTCTGAAAGTTATATTTTTACTATACGAAAATGGACCATGTGAGTGATTTGAAATATTTTGATATCTTAATATATACCAACCAAGCTGTATCTTTTATGAAATCAAAGAACTATGTATGTGAAGTGTGAAAAAATTTTATGACAAGTAAAGCTCAAAATATTCATGGAATAGACGGTAGGGGCTATAGTCCTGTCTAATGGTTATGGTAGTCTGGTATAGAGTCTGGCCGATTGACAAAGTCACGGTAACCTGGTATAGAGTCCGACCAATTGACAAGGTCATGGTAGCCTGGTATAAAGTCCGGCCGATTGATCTATGTATGTAATGAGACCAATCAATAATCATGAAATCTAATGGTCCCCAACCTAGAAGGGGTTTAATCTCTAGACTGAATACTCAGTAGCCGGTCATTACATATACTTGTTATGAACTGATATGAAATGATTTATGAATTGATATGAAGAGACTTATGAATTGATATGAAATGATTTATGACTTTATGATTTTTCATGTATAGTTATCAATAAGATGCTTTTAAATTGTTTGTCACTCTTTACTACTGATTGTGTGACAACCCCACTTCTCCTTAGGGTGAACCCTAGGGTTTCGGCGGGCCGCCTGCCTAACTCTCGTTAGGACTCGACACAAGTCAAATTTAAACTTAAACCTAATCAACGGTAGGAAAACCAATATAAAGAAAAGTCGCTTCCTTCAAATTGTCATTCAATTCTTACATCACAATGTTTCCAAGAGGTACATCAAATTTCCCAAAAATACAACCACCCAAAATTGACAAAATCATTTACATCCAAATTCAGATCAAAATATAATCAAGCCAGCTTCTCCAAAATCTTTCCACTCCGAGTTTCCTGTTAAGAAAAACAAACTACGGGGGTGAGCTAACGCTTAGTGAGGTCAAGAAAAAAAACATATGTACAACCTCAATAATAAAACGAAATAATTTTCCAAGCTATCATTCTATGGCCAACCAACCATTATCATATAAAATCAGAAAAATTCACTAATAAATCAGAAATTTATCAAACTCTACTTTAAATCATTAAATCGTCCACAAAACCACATATTTAGCTACTATAAGTCACTAATTTACCATTATTAGAACAAAAATGGAATTTTTCAAGTAAGGTACCTTATAAACTCAAGAAAGATAATAGCTTAGAGCTTCTTCTCCAAAAATCACTCCACCAAATCCTCCAAACCTACTTAGATAACAATTTTATGGAGTATTTTGCAAAGTGGTTGGCAAAATCTCAAGATTCAAGCAAGTTTGGAAGTTAAAATGAATGTTTCTCTCTTGTTCTTTTCTCTCTCTATGAAGGAGCAAGAATGGAAGATATTTCAGCCAAGAAACAAGATAAGAATGAAGGAAAACAGCCAGTCAAAGTTGGCTGTCGAAGTGCCACGTCACAATCTGGCCGGATTTAGGGCAGTGGCAAATTCCAAATTCTGGCCGGATTCCTGGCCGGATTTAGGGCAGTGGCAAATTCCAAATTTTGCAAAATCGCAAGCCAATCTGACCAGGTATCCAGCCAAGAACTGGCCGGATTTTCGGCCGGATTCTCCAAAAACAAAGCTAACCAGAAATTTTTTCCTTTTCTTCTTCTTCCGGGCGTCACAAACTTCCCCTCTTAAAAGAATGTCGTCCTCGACATTCCAACTTATACTAATCAGATCATAATAGTTCTCGAAAGTTAGTCAAATACTAAGAATCACTCGAATCCCATTTATCTAATAGTAAAGAGCCAATAGATAGTTAAACAAGTAACCAAATACATGCAAAAAGGTTCGATTCAAACAACTAACCCTGAGTTGGACTCAAAGTTCCAGATATTCGGAAAATTCAGGACATGGCTTAGTCTCAAGTCGGAAGTTTTACCCATGGCGGTGCTGAACAACATAACAAGCTAGCACAATAGCTGTACTTCACCAGAGAGTCTTAGTTCAGAAATTTGCCCCTGGTGGTTTGGGACAACACAACAAGTTAGCACATCGGCTATACTTCACCAAAGAGTCTCAGTTCAAGAATTTCATCCCTGGTGGTGCTTGATAACACAACAAGTTAGCACAACGCTATATTTCACCAAAGAGTCTCAGGAATTTATCCCCGGTGGTGCTAGACAACACAACAAACTAGTACAATGGCTATACTTCACCAGAGAGTCTTAGCTCAGGAATTTCATCCCTGGTGATGCTGGACAACACAACAGGTAATGCCCCACCAGAGAGACTCAGTTCAAAAGTTCATCCCTGGCGGTGCTTGATAACACAACAGGCATGCCTCGCCAGAAGAATGGTGGTGCTTGATAACACAATAGGCAATGCCTCGCCAGAGAGGTTCAGTTCAACCGCTACAGAGGAGTAGTAGCCGGTCTACAACCACACATAAAACATATAAGTTCAAAAGCAGGGTCAATCACTTCAAGTTCAAGGAGCACGAGTACGAATAAGAACTCACTCGCCTAGCCTATGCCCAGCAATTCACATTCTCAAGTAGTCACAAAATTCAAATCCACATACAGGTCATATACGAATCAAGCCACTAGCTCATGCATAAAAGAGATACCATATATTTAGGCAAGTCAGGTCATTAAGTGTACGTAAGAGCACACTCGCCTAAACAGGTTCAAGTGTCATGTGAGCTCAGCTTAGTCGGTTTCAGGCAGTTCAAGTATTTCAAATCCCAACACTTACAAATCGGGTGGTGCAAACCTTAATCAAACAAGAAGACTAGAAGAAGGATGCAAAAATCAGAAGTTTTCTCAATAATTCCGGCCACCACCACAATCTATCAAAACCCTAGCCAAAATCTTATCAGACAAGTTCTAGATAACATTCATCATTTCAATGTTCTCATTCGGTTAATTCTCGAGTACAATACGAAATCCTCTGTGCTCCAACCTGTGCTATTACAACTTATCTCAAATTCACTTTTGATTCCTATTCACATCATCATATACTAGACCATGTTCTTTCCAAATTCACAAGCATTTTCTCAGGAAAAGTATCGAGTACTCAAGTACAAGAATCCAAAACTAAGACACTGTACAACTTAGGTTGTACGCTAGTACCAGAATCGATTGATGTACGCTTGGAAGCAACCAAGTCATATCGTACACTTACCACTTTCAAACCAGTCCTACAGTCCGACATCCTAAATTTTAGCCTAAGATACACTACAGAGATCTGAAGCCTAAGCACTGATACCAACTGTGACAGCCCCACCTCCCCCTAAGGCTAACCAAAAGGTTCGACGGACCGCCTGTCTAGCTCTCATCGGGACTTATTACAGTCCACAAATAAATTACAACATTCACATCCAATAACATATGGTACAACCTCAATAATAAAACGAAATAATATTTCCCAAGCTTAGAACGTATACGTACATATATTACAAATCTCAAGTAGTGGTACAATTCTCCGAATAAGACAAAAGTCCTCAGTTCTCGAATAATTACAATATCAATCCCAAATATTACACAAGATGAAACTAAATTCAAACTGTACAGGAGATATTTCATCCAGTCATACTTATAACTCATTACACACGCTTCCTCTGCCTCAAGCCCTGTGGAGGGGGAAAAATATGTTTTGGGGTGAGCTAGAAGCTCAACGAGTGTCCAGTAACAATCAGAAATCAAATAAGCTTCACAATAGTGCATTTAAATGATGTCATGAATCAATGATCAAATGTATGTATATTGCTCTTGTGAGCCAGTGAAGTCATTGTATTTAGAACTCCAACGCTCAAACAGATCCAGTAAATCAAACAGTACAAGGGAGCCATCGGTGCTCCAAATAAATAGTGGTGGAGACGTTGTTTCTAAGCACAAGATTCCCAAGAACTCATCGGAGCCAAATCATGTCATGATACACACGCAAGCACTCATGATATGCAGTCGAATATGCAATGCAAGAAATAATTCGAAAAGTAACTTTGCAAATAGTTAGGAAATCACTCACCAACCACGGCTCATGAACCTCATCCATCATATATCATTGCCTTGCGCAAGTCCAAACCCTAGATCACAAATATCATGTCAAACAAAAGGAATTCTAAAAGCATCAAGTTCCTATCACCTTTTGGCATTTTAATCACAATTGAACCTACACTTATCCGATTGAAACGAATCTTATGGCGTTACGAAGCTAAGACATATACCAACATTTCTTATGAAGACCTCCAAAGCTAAATTATACATATTCATGGTCAAAAATCAAAATTTTAGAGAAAAATGGAAACTGTCCGCGAAACAGGGTTTAAGGGCAGTCAAGGGTATTTCTATCATTTCACATGCTACAGTACTCCAATTGATCTGAAATTTTTCAGGTAGATAGTTAACTCATATATCTACAACTTTTATGTTTTGTCCTAAAGCTAGTTCGATCTAAAACATGGAGATATTTGCAGTCCAAGATGAGTCCAGAAACAAGGTAAAACTGAAATTACACTTCTAAACTAACCTTTGTATATAACCACAAGTACACATACAAATCATAAGATATACCATATATCTACTTAGGCCACTGTAGACACCAAATTTTGAATAATTTGTATGTGGCATCTACTTCATTTTAAATCGCTTGCATTTAGTTCATTGTTGAGTGTTTTGCATTTTTAGTTGTTATTTTTTAGTTTTATTCATTTTTGCCCTTTTAGTTTGTCTATTCATTTTTATTTTGTCATTTTAGGTTTTTAATCACTTTTAAGTTTTAGATTTTAGTTTTTAGTTTTTAGTTTTTAGTTTTTTTAGTTTTTAAGTTTATAGAGTTTTTAGAAAGAAAAGAAAAATCATTTTAGTCATTTTGTTTTTTTTGCTTTCTTGAAAGAAAAATGAAAATGCAAAATCATAAAAAGGAGAAAAAAGAAATTAAAGAAAAAGAGGAAAAGAAGAAAAATTCAAAAATAGGCTTTAATTGGATTGGAAAAATGAAAAAAAGAGGAAAAAGGGAAAAAGGAAAAATTGTTCACCAAAATATGTTTATTTCTTTAAATTCAATCTTTGGGCACTTTAGTTATTTTTATTAAGTTATTTTGAGAGAAAGAAAATGATGAAAAGAGAAAAATTGAAAATTAAAAAATGGCCATTTTTGTTTAGTGTTTTGTTTTGTTATAATTATTATTACCTGGTTTGTGTAATTTTGTTATTATTTATTTTATCATTTCTGTAATTATCAAGTTGTATTAGTTTTCTTGAAAAAAAAAAAAAAAAAAAAAAAAAAAAAAAAAGGGATCGTGGCCTGCAAGCTGCATTTTTGGTAGCTTGCAAAGGGCTAACTTCGTACGTGCCATTGAAGGGCAGGATGAAGGCAGAGGCTGGCCTTCATCCTGACCATTCAGTGGAGGGTTTAAGGGCCTTGGAGTTCCATATAAAAGAAAAAAAAACATCAGCCGCAAGAGGAGGTTTTTTGAGGGGAGAGGATCGACGGGCAGAAAAAGCTGAGCGAGGGTTTTGGAGGGAGAGAGAGCTAACGGCTAAAAGAAAAACTGAGGAGCAAGGGTGGCGAGAGAGAGAGTGAAAAGAAAGCTGGGATAATCTGAGGAATTTTCGGGGAGCAAGGGAGAGGAAAAAGAAACAATGACGGACGGATAGGAAAGCAAAGAAACAGCGAGAGAAAGAAAAAGGAACCAGAGAATCAGAAGGAGAAGGAGCCGTGAGTTTACAAGGGAAACAACCAGAAAGTGAAAAGAAAAAGGAGTGAAACAGAGGGGAAGGGGGAGAAGAAAGCTGAGAGATTCGAGTTGAGAGCAAAAAGGGAGACAAAGGAACCGTGAAGTGAAGGAGGACGACGAAACTGAGTGTGGTTCTTCCATCGCAGCGGTTGGTTCCCTGGAGAAGCAGTCGGCGCTCCACCACGCCTTGGTAGCCCAGACCATCGAACAAAGGAGAGGCCACAGTAAGCTATTCTCCCCTCTAAACTTTGAGTTTAAGTGCTGATTCTTCAGGCTTTCCCAGCATATATATACCTGATTAGACATTTACAAGCTCAAGTCTATGAGTTCCATGTTGCGTCAAAATTGTTTTTTTTCATGCCTGCCGTTGTCTTGCACGATCAGTGGGGAAAGTTTGAAGTCCATTGGTGTTTTGTTCCTAGGTTGAGATTCAATAGCAATCTCCTAACTTTGAAAAGGAAGGATCTTTTGGCCTGTTCATTTAATTTGTCAAATGCAAATCATGAAAAAGTCGCCTGTTTCATTCTATTGTCTGTTGTGGTTTGGATTGTGAAGCCTTTGTCTTGGTTGTTGTTGGAACCTTTTGTTTGGTTTGAAATCTGGGAATGGTTGCTCTGTTCATACATCACATGTTTGCCCAAGCCAAAATTCTGATATTCAGCTTGAGTTGAGAATTTAAGAAAGTTACGGCAGTTTTGTTCTTCAAGTAGTTGCATTTTTCCAGAATTTTCGTGTGGTACCTTTCCAAGTTTCTGGTCATTTGATTGTGATCATCATGTAGTTTTTGTTGCTCAGTAAAGTGGGATATTGAAATGAGAGATATCTAATCAAAGCTTTGTATTTGAATCAAAATCTGGTCTGCACCATGAAAAGGAAAGAAAGGCCGTTGGCTGGAAAATTTTTCAGAATGTTATTCCGATGTTTGCATTCCTTTTTCTCTAATTTTTGTGTTTGAAACCCAGAATTTTTTATGATGCAAAGTGAGAAGTGTAGGCTCTGGTTTAGATTGAAGTTTGATGCTGGGTTCGCATGTTTGGGGGCTAGAGTTCCTGATTTAGGATCTAATGCTTGCTGGAAAATGAACGATTCAGGTTGTCAAACCAGTTTTGCGCGTATGTTTTCCAGAATTTCTGCATGATGTTTTGCTGAGTTTTGTTTGTTTGGTCTGGTTTGGTTACATGGTTAGATCCTTAATCTGAGTTTGGAAATGAAATGCAGCTGGTTTCTTTCTTAGTTAGTTGCAGAAACCTGCGCACAAAGTCTGCTGCAACGAGCTCAAGGCTCTTGGTCATGTTGCAGCAGTTTGCGCAGGTGTTACTTTTCCTTTGCTGCATTTTGTTTTGTTTTATCTTTGTTTACCTGTTTTGAGGTCTATCTGAGGAGTTTATCAAAGCCGAACAAACCAAGACTTGCTGAACCAGTTTCATATGTTTTCCAGAGCTTCCAACTTGCCGAATGTATTTCATTTTTGCACTGGAATCTTGCTAAGTTTCTTTTTTTGTTTTGTTTGTTTGGATGATGATTTGCTGCCTAGTTGAAAGCCTTGTGTTTAGGTTTGAGATCTTAGAAACAAGTTGTGTGTTTGGGTTCTGCTTAATTGCTGATGACTGAATAAGAAAATTGCAGAAGTTTTTCTCACGTTATTTTGCTGCATTAGTGTCATGTTTTATTCGGCAAGAGCTTATAAGTGGGTTTCATCACCTTGTTTGCACATTTAAATTTTGTGTTTGATTCAGTTAATAATTGATAGTTAAAATCTTGGTTTGGTGAATTCGTTTGCATGTTGAAATGGATGAAAGGTTGTGGCTGAATTTTGCAGAAACTAGCAATGAGAATAGAAGCCTTCTGCGTGTTGCTGCATGAATCTGCATGAGAAATGTTTCCAAAAATTGCACTCCAACCCCTTAGCTTTTATCTAATGCTTCCATGGCCCAATTAATTGGAAAACTTAATTAATTTTGTCCTCCTAACATGCCATTTCCTCTTTAATACATCCTGATTTGTTTTGGGTAGATATTTAAGGGGTTGTAGAATGAATTTGAAGGGTCTAATAATTTCTTTTTCCTAGACTTGTAGTTAATTTGATTTTTTTTGGATTCTTTGGCATTTGGTTGTTTAGCTACTAGTAAATTGCTCACCGTTTACCTTTTTGTGAATTTTCTAGTTTGATTTGGTAAGTTTCACCTTAGATTCTTAATTTTATTTTATGTTTTTAGTCCTTTAGTGTTTATAATAGTAATAAATTGGCCCTTTGGACCTCTTTTATTTTTATTTGACGTTTGTTTCCATTTTCTCTGATTTATTTGATAATTTAAGTGGTACCTTGACCTTTTTATTATTTTGGAGGGTAAATTAGTAATTTCACTACGTTAGAGCGTCGCTTCAAGGGAGGTACACTCTATCCCTCACTTGCACTTCATTTGACCCTATGTGCTCCTACGTGTTATGTGAATATGCATGCCTACTCCGCTTTCCTTACCTCCTTGCATGCATTTACTTGCTTTTACTTTTATTTAAGTTTTATGGGGTATGTGTACACCTCTTGGCTTGTAATAGATAGGGTCGGTGTACACCTCTTGGCTTGTAATAGATATGGGGTATGTGTACACCTCTTGGCTTGTAATAGATAGGGCTCGGAGAGCATCTGTCCATTTCCCCTTCCCCTTGGTTGCTTGCTTTTGTTGTTACATGTTAGATTGCTTTAGTAGGCTCTTGCATCTAGTCGAGCATGCTAAGTGCTACGTGCTACGTGTTTACGAGCGTTTTGGCATGTCTACTTGCTTTCATAGCCATGAATGAATGGAATGGATGAATGTACGTTTCCGCTAGTCCAACGCTAGTCGGAATTCATAGATGGGCTAGTCCAACGCTAGACCCAATAGGATTTTTCCTTGGATTTTCATTAATGCATTATCTGCATGATCACCACATATCACGCATTTTTTTTTCCTTAGTTTATCATTTGGTATGTTCCTCAAACCCCTTTCCCTTCATTTTAGGATTTTTGCATATCATGATAGTTGTAGGGTCCATTTGCTTGAGGGTCCCCTTCCGATAAGGGAAACGAGCGAGTGTGGCTACTCGATAGCCTTAGCACGCTAGTTTCGCCTTCTAATCAAAGGGAAAATCAAGTCACGATTTAGGTCTCCCCGTACCCAATATGCATGAATTCCCTAGGCTCATGCATTCTCAATCCACTCTATCATTACACTTTCACTTTTGTCTCATTTGCACACATGCACCTTTTTATCACCTTCACTTGCACACGAACACTTTTTTGTCTCCACTTGCACACGAACCCTTTTATCTTCACTTGCACACGAGCATTTTATCTTCACTCGCACACGAGTACTTACATCTACATTTGCACACCTACATTCTTATCTTATTACTTTTATCATTTTTCTCACTTCACACAAACTCACACTTTCACATGGCATGCATTCCACTCATTTTTCACGTCATTTAGGTTTAGGTGTGACCTCTCCAAAAGGATCATTATTGGGCTTCACAATTAATGTGATTGGCACCACCCAACCTTTGAAGAGAAATTTCCCCCAATCCCCCTAGGTCTAGGTTTTTGCATTCATATAGACATATCCAATACGCGATACATACCTTGGGTAGAAAAATTAGGAAAAATTGGTTTGAGTCGCGCAACTAGCCTTGGCTAGGTCAAAGGGGTGCCTTGGATTCTATCCTTGCCTTCCCCTTTGTCAAACGTGACCCCCGAACCTTTTTCTTTGGCTTACGTGGACTAGGAGTCGTTTTAAAAAGGGTTTTACTACTTTGTCTTTAAAAAACACTTTTTGGGTGACTTGGTACACCCCAAATCTATACCAAGTGGCGACTCCGTTTTCATATTTAAAAAACCCTTTTTAAAATTTCATTTGGCCAAATCGTCGCTTTCCAAAGTCCCATGGCCTTTTTACTTTTCATTTTGCACACGTTCACACCGCATTACACACCACACATCACACATTTCACATTCATTCGAAAAGTGGGGCGCGACAGCCACAATGCCCTTTCAATATGAGCCAATTGATAGCTCCAAAACCAATCACAATTAAGCCCCAATTCGAAACCCTAACATTGATATTGACGTACACAAGTTGGAATTTCCGTAGGCAAGTAAAACTAGCACATATAACCTCAATATTTCACATAACAAAACTATCAAATGCTCTCAAAGATTGGACAACATTTCCCCTTAATTTCCTTATTTTCCAACCTATAAACAACACCAATACCATCTCAATTCAACCACATATTCACATACAAATCATAAGCTATAAAACACACCTAATTAGGGCCACAACACCCTTAAATCTTAACCAATTAAGAGCTCAATAACCAACCATAAGAAAGTCCCAAATTTGAAACCCTAAAACTGAAATTTTTCACACAAATCTGAAATTTTTCGCAAACAACCACAATTAACACACAAAGGCTCTATTTGACACCATATCAAGCTATCATTCTATGGCCAACCAACCATTATCATATAAAATCAGAAAAATTCACTAATAAATCAGAAATTTATCAAACTCTACTTTAAATCATGAAATCTTCCACAAAACCACATATTTAGCTACTATAAGTCACTAATTTACCATTATTAGAACAAAAAGGGAATTTTCCAAGTAAGGTACCTTATAAACTCAAGAAAGATAATAGCTTAAAGCTTCTTCTCCAAAAATCACTCCACCAAATCCTCCAAACCTACTTAGATAACACTTTTATGGAGTATTTTGTAAAGTGGTTGGCTAAATCTCAAGATTCAAGCAAGTTTGGAAGTTAAAATGAATGTTTCTCTCTTATTCTTTTTTCTCTCTATGAAGCTCGGCCAAGAAGGAGCAAGAATGGAAGATATTTCAGCCAAGAAACAAGATAAGAATGAAGGAAAACAGCCAGTCAAAGTTGGCTGCCGAAGTGCCACGTCACATTCCGGCCAGAATCTGGCCGGATTTCCGGCGGTATTCCAAGCCGGATTTAGGGCAGTGGCGAATTCCAAATTTTTCAAAACCCTAAGCCAATCCGACCAGGTTTCCGGCCAAGATCTGGCCGGATTTCCGGCCAAATTCTCCAAAAACAAAGTTAATTAGAAATTTTTTCGTTTTCTTCTTCTTCCGGGCGTCACAAGTACAACAAGTATTAAACTTGCAAAAGAAAAGCAGTCATAATATTCATGAAATTCACAAAAGAAAACAAGACAATCATTAAAGGATACGGAAGCTCTCAGGAGCTAACTCCACACTGCTTTGCCAAGGTCTTGGTCCAAAATTTCAAGTGTTGACACTCTGTCAACCGAGCAAGTATCAAGTCCGTAGAACCCCACTTTTCACCAAATTTTTGTCCACTGTCACACCCCCTTCCGGGTCCGATCGTCAAACAAGTTTTTGATATTATTCGAGTATATCCAAGTCAAGTATATGTCCAAGGTTCACCAAACTCCTCAACCAAGCCCTTACTGGCTTGAGTTGAATGACTAGCCATTGGTTTTGGGCGTCCCCACAAGTTCAAGTATAAGTCGATGAAATTGCTCTCAAATCAATGCGAAGTCAATCACAAGTATAATTGTCAAGTACGAGCAGATCAATTATCAAGTCAAGTAAAAGAGAACGAGTGCGATAAAGTACATACTCGTCTCGACAAGTCCAATTCATATATTCAACAAGAAGTAGTTCAAGTATTATGCAACAAGTCATGCACTTGACACTCACCAATTTTAAAAGTAAGTGAGGAAGAAATTCCTTTAAAGTTCCTCGCCAAAATTCCTTTCGAACCCCTCTTGAGCACCTGAAAAAATATTAACCAACCATCACTCACGGATATCCTAGGTCACTTGGCATACAAGGAAGAAAATTCATTTGCTTAGAACTTAGGACAACACCTCAAAAGTGTTTTAATCCATCGAAAATCGAGATTCAAAAATGAAGGTTTAAAGTCACAAGAGAACTTGTATCATTCATGAAATCAAGTTTGAAACGAACTACCAATCTCAAAAGAAAGCTGGAAGTTCTTAAAAGTTCATTTTGTTGGAAACCAGAAATTTTCAGCTTTATGCGACAACACTTGAAAAATCATATCTTGAGTTTGGTAAGTCCAAAAATTGGAAAATTTATATCATTAGAAACTAGATTCAAAGTACTAAAACTTTCCAGAAGAAACTTTTCCCAGATTCCAATCATAAATCATTCAAATCTCAGCTCAAACTTGCTGTTTTATGAAAACAGGGCAGAAACTGCAGCAAAATGCAGGAACTTGCTGTCTTGATTTTCAGTCAAACAGGGCAGAAACTTGCTGTCTTGATTTTCAGTAAAGTTTGAAAATGCAGCAAAATTCACAAGAATTGAACTAGCTTTTGAAATTTATAACACAGAAAGAACTTCAAGTCAAGTTTCAAACGCAATAAATGAAACTCAATTTGTATTTTCCAACACCAAGATATAACAGTTTTAAGAAAACTGGTTTTTGCAACCTGTTCTGCAGATTTTCAATAATAAAGCTTCAGCACAATGTCAAAATCAGGCCATAACTAACGCTACACAAGTCCAAATTGGGAATAGTTTATGGCATTAAAAACTAGATTCAAAATGCTATAAATCGTGAGAAGAAATCGTGTTCAAATTCTTTTCACAAGAGGGACGAAATTGAGCCACAAGATGCAACTGTATAATTTTCTCGGGTAAACAAGTGAAGCAAATCAGTCCACTTTGCCGGTTCGCTACGGCTCACTCAAAATGAATTAGCAGGGAAATTTTATACCGTTGGAAAGCTCTTGGTGTCTAGTTCCAAATGCCATAAATAGAACTTGATTTTGACTTTTGTACAAAGATTTATACACAGTCAAAGAGCCCTTGGTCGGCTGGCCTGGCAACTTTACCAGTTTTCTTTCTTTTCTCAAACTCAAGTTTTACCCAACCAATAGAAACAATTTTTGAAAAATAATTTTTACACACACAATACAACATATAACAAGCATTTTTGTAGCCATTTGAGCAACAAAATTCAAAATTAAAGCAAGGGAACAAGACAGCAAAATTTTGGTCAGCCCCTCCCATTGATTTCTTCAAGTTTTCTCTCCATTACCAAGCCAAATATCAAGCCATAACTCACAAGATTAGCAACCAACAAGCAAGAATCCTCAAGTCCTCTACCTAGAAGTTCACCCCAAGGCCACTACCTAAGATATAAAGCAAGAAACAAGGGTTTTCTCAAGTCCTCTAGCTTAGGTTTTTGGTTAGGGTTTTCAAATCCATGCAAAACAACCACTAACCATTACTAATCCTTGTAAAAATTAAAGATCAAAAGAGATGAGCTTGTTACCTCTTCAAGTTTCTTGAACCCTAGTTGGAGACAAGTTTTTTGTTTTACCAACAATCCACCAAAAACCTCCACAAGATAGCAACTTTCCTCTAGCTAGAGCAATATCCAAAGGTCTTGAGGGTTGGGTGTGGATCTTTGAGCAAGATTAAGGCCAAAAGTTGAAGTTTTTTCTTCATTCTTCTTGAGCTCCAAGTTCGGCCAAGAGAGAGAGAGAATGAGGGAAGATGAGGTTTTGATTTGTGGTGTAAAGGTAAGAAGAAAAGCTAGCCTTTTGTTTGGTGAGAAAGTCAACTTTGAATAGTGGTGTAATAGTACCATGCACTACCAATTTCCTTCTTGTTTGCTACACTTAAATACTAGTCCTCCAAGGTAGTTCCTCTAGCACTACAAATACTCATTCTTACTAGTCTAAAATTGATTCTCCAAATCTCCGATTAGTCGCGCCGGTGCGACTTTTGAAAAATTTTGACGCGTAAACGATAAAAGTATAATTTAAGTAAAATTCATGCTAAAATAATAAAATTAAATAACACCAATGCAAATAATTTTAAAATAGGCTAAATTAAGAATAAAAATATGAGTCCTCACAGATTGTTTTATAAATGACGTCACTTTCATGATTATGGATGTGAACGATATGCAAATGATTTGATTTATATCTATATAAGTATCTATAAAGTTATGAATGCATGGTCCAACAGAGGGGTAATACTACCTACTAAGCGATTTGTCGCTCAACCCACTTTTTACCATCTTTGCAGATTCTCAAGAGTATGAGTTGATTTACATAAAAGACCCTGAGGATGACTTTTATTAGTTTTTAAGTGAACAGAAGTTAGCAAGCTAGCTACTTCTAATTAATTTTATTTACTTTCTTTCCGCTGTTTTAACCAGAGAATAAATGTACGAACTTATTGGATATTCGTAGGCTACCTTTTATATGATGTTTGTACTGCACTTTATTTAGTCATATTATTTAGTAGTTTTAAAGTTTAGTCTAGTTAAATGTTACTTTGTATTCTTGAGCGGGACTTAAGAATACGGCGAATGTCACGTGACGGACGCGTGCGAACTCGGGACGTGACAGAAATGCTTTTTCCTTTTTTGTGTTTAAGGGAGACGATGATCGTACTCAAAACTTGTCAGCTATGGGCATGGCCATTGTTCCGATTTGAACCAGGAATTGGACTGGAATCGAACTACTTGAAATCAAAATCGCAACCAGAAGCATAATTGAGAGCGAAAATAGGGCGGTGAACCTACAATTAAAATAGAGATTCCAATTAAAATTCTTGAAAAATCAGAAACAACAATTAAAATTGCAACCAGAATCATAATTGAGAGTCGAAATAAGGTGGTGAACCTTGAGAGAGATTCCAATTAAGATTCTTAAAAATCAGAAACAACAATTCCGTTTCGGTTCAAACCGTTACATAAAAGAAAAAAATATGGGTCACATGGCAAAAGGCACTTAGTTACCTCATATTTTCCTTTGTTTTATCACCATAATTTACTTACATAATTCATTGAATACTTTTAAATTTCACCAATATTAGTTGTAATATTTCTTATATAGAATTTGTGAACCTTTCATAGAATTTGTCTTATCTTTCTTTTCCTTGTTTGCTAATAATAACATGAAAGTTTTGTTTTTCTTCTAAATTTATTATTTTTACTTTCTCCTTATTTGGTTGATTAAGTGTAACTAAAAGGAATTAGAACCGTAGTTGGAAAGAACTGTAGTCATAACTAGAAAAATAAAATTTTTGAAACCAAAACCAAAACCGTATTTGTATGTTCTAGAATTGGAACTAGAGGTTCCAGATTTGCAACCATCATGGCAAGATTCAATTTGAGTTTCATTTCAAAAAAATTAAAATTAGTGGTTCTGAATTCGTAATTGATGATTCTAGAACAAGAGCCATGCCTAATCAACCTAATGAAGGACAATCAAGCAAATACTAGATATTTTGTTCCTCTATATTGTACTAACAAACATTTGCTCAACTACCTCCCGAGCAAACCAAGTAAAAAAAAAAAGAAAAGAAAAAGAAAAAAAGGCATCCCCATGTCATCAAATCCAACCAAACTAAAGACATCTCCGTCTAAGCAAAACAAGCAAAAAAATAGTAAAGGAGAGGAGAAGTTTAGTCCATTTAACCAAATTTCTCAAAAAACCAAAAAAAGACTCATTCTATCCCTGTAAAAGCTTGTCATTACCCAAAAAAAAAAGACTCGTTATTTCACTTATTGCTAATTGTATCCCAATAAAAGCTCATCACTTCACCCAAACTTGTCATTTGTCAAAATGGGTTTAGAATGCTTTCTACAATCCAAATCAGACGAAACTAATTTCAAAATAATTTGATCAAGTCACATCAGCTTAGTTTGATCTTGAACATTCATTTTAACCTTTTTTTTAATTCTGAAATAAATGATCTAGATCGACCGAATTGATATGGTACAATCTAAACCAAAAGGAGTTTGGTGCACCAACCCTTTATCCCACTGAGACTCTTCAAGCCCCTTCTATAAGCCCCTTCTATATGGTAGGTGTGGAGAGGCCAATTCGCCAAGGCCACATGTCAGTTCGGACAGGTGACATGTCAGTTCATGCAAGCTAGGTCTGACTTTTACGAAGGCTAGTTCGGGCAAGACCACCGCCCCCTAACTGGATGGGCTGAGTGGGCCGGAGCTCCCAAGCCTTTGGGAACCAGCAAACCGAGTCCAAAAAGGAGTCCACTACTAGTAGCCTATTAGGGCTCATAATCCTATAAGGAAACTACTATCCAGAGTCCTATAAATATAGTACAACGGGATAAAACAAGGTACAGCATCTACAGTAACTATACTATTGCTCTACTCGTAGATATCACTGATTTGACCGTCGAAGTAACTATTCATCCCTTTGCAAGTCAGTTCAGGACCACCTTACTGGCACCAGTTCGCTCATTCTCAGTTCGCTCAGCCCTCTGCTGCTCTGTTCGGATCGTGCTCTCGACAGTCGCATCAATTCACGCCGTTTGTGGGAAAGCAATTCTTCTCTTGCAAAACATGCCGAGGACTAGATTTCACAGGAATGCTGATGAACCCAAAGGGAACGAGCGGAGCGATCCCCAAAATCCCTATCAAGGACCAACCCCTGATGAGGAGGAGGCTGAGCCCTCGCGGATCCTGCCTGAACAGCTGGTACAGGCGGTGGCAGAGAACCTTCCCACTTTCGAGACAATTGTGAACTACTTGAAGGGTCTGGTCGGAGATCTGCGCGACCCAGAGCCGAGGGGCAAGAAGGTGAGAAGATTGGAGCCGTCAGAATCTAGGATGGGGAGCCTCAGTCCCTGACAAAAGCGGGCACGGAAGGAGCCCCCTCACGAGCAGATAGAAGTTCTGGAGTCCTCTGGCGGGAACTCCCGAACAGACCACCATGAATCCTTTCGGGGAATCCCTCAGAGGGAGTACTCTCCGAGGAAATGAGAGTATCCAGTTCAGGATGAACTGGACCTGTTATTAGATCCGGAGGGGAACAAGTATTCTACCTCCCCCTTCGTGCCAGACATCGAGAATTACCCCTTACTCTCTAAGTTCAAAATATCAAGTATGAAGTCCTACAATGCGACTACGGATCCGGAAGATCATCTATTCTCATTTTTTACTCACATGTGCCTACAAACGGCTGCTGGTGCAATCCGGTGTAAAACTTTTCCTATGTTCCTCGAAAGAAGGGCACGTCAGTGGTTCCAAGGGTTGTCCCCACGGTCTATTCGGTCCTTTGCTCAGCTCGCGCGTCTATTCGCAGCTCAGTTCGTTTCGTCACGAGCCTTCTCCAAGAACACAGCTCACCAGATGACAATTCAGCAAAAGTGAGAAATCCCTGTGCTCGTACATGGTGTGGTTTAACGATAAATCCCTTTAGGTCAGGGACGGGGATCACAAGGTCGTCATGGCCGCCTTCATCAATGGGTTGCGCGTGTAGAAATTGTACACCGAGTTCATCGAAAAACCTCCCAAGTCTGTTCGGGAGATACTGGACCGTGCTCATGAAAGAGCTAACACCGAAGAAGCCCATCGTCTGAAAAGCGAATAGGAAAGACTGAGGGACGAAAAGAGAAGAAAGAACATGGACCTGAGGGACGCACGAGGAGGTCAGGCATAGAAGAATACCATCGACCGTTTGCCAAGGAGCAGGCTCTTCGAATAAGAAAGGGGATGGACCCCTCTAACGACACCAAGAGCTCAGGTCCTCGCGGTGATGGAACAGGAAGATCTCTCTCAATCTCCCAGAAAGCTGGCCGGTAATAAGAGCAAGAAGGATCAAAGTTTGTATTGTGCTTACCATCGGGGTGTAGGACACGATACAGAGGACTGTCGGGATCTCAAGAAAGACATTGAAGAGCTGATCAAACAAGGACACCTAAGACAGTTCATACGGAACTGACGAATTGAACAGAGGCGAAGGGAGTACAAACGAGAAGGTATGAACTACTCACGAGACCGACCCCGGAGTCGTAGGGACCGAACTCACGAACAGGAGACTCAGAACTTGGCGGGAGTAATCAACACTATAGCGGGAGGACCTGTCGGAGGTGATAGTCATGCAGCTCGATGAAACAACTACCCACTCCCTAGTGGAGAGAATCCGAGTAAGCGGTTGAAAATGTACGAAGAAATCATCTATGAACCTGATGATGCAGTTCCTCTCGTTTCTAATAACCATGAAGCTATCGTGATAGAAGTCATAACGTGCAACTATAAAGTGAAAAAGGTGTACAAAAGGTGTACATAGACAATGGGAGCGCCATTGACATGTTATATTACAAGACTTTCAAAGAGTTGCAGTTGGAAGACAAGCAGCTCATCCCAATCCGAACTCCCTTGATTGGTTTCGCAGGACCACCAGTAAAACTTGAGGGAATGATAACTCTCATGGTCACAGTGGGGGTGCCGCCGAGATGTCGAACTATCCCGATGAATTTTGCGGTGGTGAAGGAGCTATCATCGTATAACATGATCCTAGGGCGGCTTACCCTAAACGCACTTCGAGCTGTCTGGTCAACTTTACACCTTAGTATGAAATTTCCCACACCTACGGGAGTAGCTGAGATGCTAGGGGATTCAGAGATGACTCGGACCTGCTATATCGCAACTCTCAAGGGTAAGGAGAAGCTGGTGGCTCAAACGACCTACTTAGAGCCTTGGGAGCTAGCAGGGAAGAAAGCGAGACTGGAGATAGATGAGGGGCTGCTTGAACTACCGATTAGCAAATGACGATCGAATCGTGTGGTCAGGGTCGGTTCATGCTTGGGCTAACAGACCAGGAAGGCGTTCGAATCCCTTCTGGCGGAATATGCTAAAATTTTCGCATGAAGTGCGGACGATATGCCAGGAGTCATGCTTGAACTGGCTATCCACAGGCTGCACGTAGGTCCCAACGTCCGACCTGTGCAGCAGAAGAAGAGGAACTTTACACTAGAACGGAATGAGGTCGTCAAGAAAGAGGTGGACAAGCTATTGGAGGTTAGGATCGTAAAGGAGGTCTACTATCCGACTTGGCTGGCCAACCCGGCGCTAGTGGAAAAGGACGACAAGGTTTGAAGAATGTGTATGGACTTCACCGATCTGAATAAAACCTGTCCAAAGGATTGTTATCCCCTGCCCCGGATAGACCTACTTGTGGACTCAACTACGAAATATGAGATCTTCTGTTTTTTGGATGTCTTCAAAGGGTACAACCAAATAGCCATAGTTGAGGAAGATTAGGAGAAGACCTCATTCATAGAGTACGGTACGTATTGCTACGTCGCCATACTCTTCGGACTAAAGAACGCAGGGGCAACGTATCAGAGGTTGGTGAATAGGCTGTTCATCAACCAAATAGATCGAAATATGGAGGTCTACGTGAATGACATGCTGATTAAGAGTAGAACTCAGAAGCAGTTCATCATGAATCTTAGAAAAATCTTCGACATCCTTCGGAGGTCACAGATGAAGTTGAACCCCAAGAAATACACTTTCGGAGTCAGGTCGAGCAAATTCCTAGGGTACATGATATTCAAAAACAGAATAAGAGCCAACCCTGACAAGGTGAAAACCATCATGGATATGGCTCCCCTCAAAAACATTAAGGAAGTACAACGACTAGCTGGTAAGATGGCGGCCTTGAACAGGTTCCTATCGAAATTGGTAGATCGAGGTTCCCCCTTCTTCAAAGCTTTAAAAAAGAGGTCCCCAGTTCGAGTGCACCCCTGAGTGCCAAAAGGCATTCAACGAACTGAAGGCTCACATCGCCGAACTGCCAACCTTAACTTCTTCCAAACAGGGTAAAACTCTGTTCATCTACTTAGCTGTGGGAGAAGAGGCAATCAGTGCGGTATTAGTTCGGGAGGAAGGCAAGGCCCAGAAATCGGTGTATTATGTCAGTCGTGCTCTGCAAGGGGCTGAGACCTGATATTCTGCGGTAGAGCGATATGTCCTGGTGCTTGTTCACACAACTCAAAAACTCAGGTCATATTTTCAGGCTCACCCCATCATGGTAGTGACCGATCAGTCCTTGAAGCAGATCTTGTCTAAGCCTGATATGTCAGAGAGAATGGTCAAGTGGGTTGTAGAACTGTCCGAGTACGATTTTAGTTTCCAGTCCTGGACGGTCATCAAAGCCCAGGCACTAGTTGATTTTATAGGTGAAAGAGTTTCCTTCGGGCCGCAGAAGACTGAACAGGCCATGGAGGAGTCAAACGCTGAACAGCCCAAGGAAGCGGCCGAACTCGCTATTCCGACCTGGACTTTATATATTGACGGAGCCTCAAGCAAGGAGAGGTGTGGAGTTAGGCTCCACCTCATCAGTCCCACGGGGGAAGAGCTAGCCTACGCCTTGAGATTCGACTTCAAAGCATCCAATAATGATTCTGAATACGAGGCTCTGATCACAGGAATGGAAGTGACTAGAAAGATGGGGGTCGAATTGCTAAAAGTCTAGGGATTCGCAGCTGATAGTGAATCAGGTGTTGGGGAATTACGAAGTCAAGGAAGAGCCATTAAAGAGGTACGCTGCCAAGGTGCATGAACTGAGGAGCCTGTTCAGTCAGTTCATTCTTGAACAGGTTCCTCGGAGTCAGAACAAAAGAGCTGACGCCCTATCCAAACTAGCCTCGACTTCCTTTGGCACTTTGAACAAGCAAGTGTTAGTGAAGATCGTTAAAAGGAGGGCGTATGAATACCTGGACACAGCAGTGATTCAAATGGTAAACTCATGGATGGGTCCTATCGTGCGGTATTTGGCTAATGGGGAACTCCCCTTGAATAGGGGAGAGGCCCGAAAACTCCTCCTCAAATCTCAAAGATATGTGCTCGCGGATGGAATGCTATATAGGAAATCGTACCTAAGTCTGTAGTTGAAGTGCGTGACACCTGAGGAGGAGGATTACATTCTACGTGAAATACATGAGGGCATTTGCGAAAATCATGTTCGCTCGCGGGTTCTGGCCAAAAAGGGGATACTGTCTGGGTATTATTGGCCTACTATCTTCCAGGACTCGGCTGAACGAGTAGCGAAATGCAGGTCATGCCAGCTGCACGCGCCAGTTCAACACGGCCCAACTCAGGAGATGGTTCCCCTTCAAAGTCCATGGCCATTTTTCCAATGGGGAATCGACCTGCTCGGACCATTCCCTTGAGCTCCAGGAGGTTACAAACACTTGGTGGTGGCAATAGACTACTTAACTAAGTGGGTGGTAGCCGAACCACTCAACACCATCAGCAGCAGGTCGGTCCAAAAGTTCTTCTAGAAGAACATAGTCTGTCGATTTGGCATACCACGAGCTTTGGTCTCGGACAACGGCCGACAATTCGTCGACAACCCTTTTCGGGATTGGTGCGTCGAACTCAAGATTCAACAACATTTCACTTCTGTAGGACACCCTCAAGCTAATAGCCAGGTGAAAAATATCAACAGAACTATCCTGCACAGCTTAAAGACCATAATAGAGTCTGCCCAAACTGGATGGATAGATGAACTGCCTAGCATATTCTGGACTTATCGAACTACACCCCGAACTGCCACCCAAGAAACTCTATTTGCCTTAACTTGTGGAGTGGAAGCAGTAATTTCGGCAGAGATTGGCTTGCCATCAAACAGGGTCCAGAATTTCATAGTCCAGGATAACGAGGGTGAGATGCGATTCAACTTAGACCTGCTCGAACAGAAGAGGGAGGAAGCAGCCATAAGGATGGCCAAGTACAAGGGGCAGATCGCATGACACTATAATGCTAAGGTGAGACATCTCTCTTTTAAACCAAGGGATCTAGTTCTTCGGAAGAAGTCAGTAAGTCGAGTCCTGGGCACGAACAAATTGGATCCGAACTGGAAAGGTCCCAACGTGGTAAGGGAGGCAGATCAAGCAGGGTACTGCAAGTTAACTCATCTCAATGGAGAGGAAGTCCCGCGTACTTGGCATAATTCGAATTTGAGAATTTTCCGTTAAGAGTTCATTTACTTTGTTCATGTATGGTTTTTACTATTCTACTTCAAAAAGCCCGAATAAGCGAATTAGATAGAGTTCAGTTCGCGCAAAGACTATTCGCACAATATCACAAGGAAAACACAAATGAAAGTTTGGTTAAGTGTTGAAAGGCAAGAGAATTTTCATTCATAAAGATTGAAATTACAAAAGAAGAGATTGTACAAAAACGAACTGATCCTTCTCAGTTCGGCACCCTACTCTACATCTTACGCTATGTTCTATTTAGTTATCCCCTTGATTCTCGAGGGAGGTCGCAGGCAGGGAGGGATCAGCCACGAGATCAGTCAGTTTGCATCCATGCGCATACCCCTCCACCAGCCGATCTACCTGTTAGAGCGCATGGGGGTTGTAGCTAGAAAACCTCCTAAGGTCGAATCCTGGCAGATTCAAGGCTTGCACATCGTTCATTACCTGCGTGTACCTGATCTGCAGAACCGGGGTGTTCGGGATGGCCAAGTCATTTAGGAAGTCCTCCGACCTCTTAAATTCCTAGACACCCAGCTGGCGACCCTCTTCCCGAGCAGCCTCGATCTGACCAGCCAGCTCGCACACCTTCTTTTGCTCACTCTCCAATTGAGCAGTCTGGTCGGCACTCTTATTCTTCTCCAGATCGCAGTTGGTATGGGCTTGCGCAAGCTGCTTCTTCAAGAACTCCACCTCTACTGCAGCAGAGTTGAGCTGGTTTGATAACTTGTCCTTAGCCGCCTCAACTTGAGACAGCGTTTCAGACATGCTCTCGAATCTCTTGGCCAGCTCGGAGCCAGTAACGTTCAATTAACAGTTCAGACACGAGAATCAACATTTCGAACAAAAAAAAACTGTATTGGAAAGGATCGAGCAGGGAGTTTGGGATCGACTTGAGCCGTCCCCAGATAATAATGTTGAAGTAGCTCGGAGTTCGGCGCCACCCTGATGAAGTTGTAGTCGTGGGGAAGAACCGTGCCTCGAAGAAGTTCTCGAACTACATCTGGATATTGAGCTCAGTCGTTAATTGACAACCCCCACTATGGATAGAAGTGCATTGGGTTGGGGTATGAGGTCAGCTCGGTCAACTGCTCTAGGGAAACTGAGTTCCTGAACTACCACATCTGAGAAGGAGCTTCCGAAGAGGTCTGCACCTCAGCGGTGTTAACCCCATGGTGGTCGAACTGGGAAAGATCAGGAGTAGGTCCTCCCTTTAGAGTTGGAGAAGAAGTTGTCTCAGTTCGGGCCCTCTTGGCCATGGACTTCTTTCACTTCTTTTATCCGTGCTCCTCAGCAAGGGACGACTAAGCTGGAGCCGGCTGAGGAGACAGAGGAGGAGCTGAACTAGCTGGTGCGGTGGAAGACGCAGGGGTAGGCGTGCTCGAACTGCCAACTCCATCCAGGGATAACAGCTGCGAGAATCTCTTCACTACAAGAAAAGCAGGGAAATGATCAGTACTAGAGCTAACAGAACCCTTCAGGTCACAAAAAAAAAAAACATTAAGGCATAAGTATTTACGGGTGGCCAGGTCATCGGGGGAGAGAGATCTGAGGTCGAGGGCAGGAGCAGACACGTCTGCTCGGATCAGGCTAGCAGCCCAGAGTTGGGCGTTATTTAACTCCTTCACGTTCAGCCTTATGTCCGAACTGAGCAGGCGGTCCAGTTCGGTTTCAAACAGAGGAGAAGGAACAGGGTCAGTGACCTGGGTCTCCTCCCTCCAGGTCAGCGGGAGAAACCCAATGTTCTGCACATAGAAGAATTGGGTTTTCAATGCCCGAATTGAGGAAGGAACACCAGCAAACAGCTTGCGGGTGGGATACTTCGCTCCACTCCTACGAGCGAAGTAGAACCAGCTCGGAACATGGCCACTGATTTTCATATGGAAAAATGACCTAAATAAATCGGAGTAAGGGATTTCGAGAACTCGGCATAATATGAAGAAACCAAGGATAGAACGAACTGCGTTGGGAATGAGTTGGGTTATTCGGATGCCCCAGAAAGTAAGGATTTCAAAAAGGAAGTTGGGAATAGAAATGCAAAGACCAGTTATGAGCTGATCCTTATATATGGCCACAAACCCAGGGGAAGGTCGGCAAGCGTACTCCCCAGGTCGGGCAGCCTTAGCTTCGAACTTGACGGGAATGTAGTATTTTTCCACCAGTTCGTCCACACCCTCCTGCTCTAGGATAGGAGAGATCACATCGACTTCACCGAAGTCGATATTGGTCCCCCTGGAAGTCCCTGCCACAGCCTAAACTGGAACTGCGTGGGTGGCAGCCCCCGCTACAGGCTGGGCAAGCTGTTCGGGCAGATTCACCATTTGAACAGGAGGACGAGCAGGAGAGGGGACGTACTCAGACCCTAACGAGCTAGGAGAAGAAGAACTAGAAGGGAAAGATGAGAATATTATTTCTACTGGAACAGGTCAGGCTATCCTACGCTTAGGAGATGAACTAATGATGTCAAATCGTTTGGAAGAAGACATAAAAGAAGGGAAAGGAGACTTACTAGTGAAAGATGAAAAGGTAGCTCGAGCGTTAGGTGCTGCCCAGAAGGGAGCACGAACTGACTCCTGACGCCTAAGGACAGGACGCATGAACAGACTCTTGAGAGAAGTAGAAACGTACGAACTGACTAAAGGATTGGGAGATTGAATGAAATGAAGAGGAAAGTATGAGAATGATGTCTGGTGGGACCTATTTATAGAGGACCACCAAAGCGGGAAGATGAAGTGTCCCGAATTAAATTTCGAATTTAATACCAGCAACCGCTACACGACGTAACAGTTGAACTAGTAACTGTCATTATGGAACGACGTGATGATTGGAGTGACGGTTACGTAAACAAATGTGACGGTTATCCCAACAAACGTGGCGATTACAAAACTGTGGGCCCCACACCGAACTGACGCACCTCTCGAAATTTGGTCTAGACTCATGCGACTTTTTAATGACTCTAGACTCCAAGGGGGCTAGTATGGAAGGGCCAATTCGCCAAGGCCACTTGTCAGTTCGGACAAGTGACATGTCAGTTTGCGCAAGCTAGCTCGGGCTCTTACGAAGGCCAGTTCGGGCAAGACCACCGCCCCCTAACTGGTGGGCCTAGTGGGCTGGAGCTCCCGAGCCTTTCGGAACCAACAGACGGAGTCCAAAAAGGAGTCCACTACTAGTAGCCTATTAGGGCTCATAAATCCTATAAGGAAACTACTACTCAGAGTCTTATAAATACAGCACAACATGACAAAACAAGGTACACTATCTACAGTAACTATACTATTGCTCTACTCGTAGATATCACTGACTTGACCATCGGAGTAATAACGGGGAGCTAGTCCCGCTGTTCATTCCTTTGCAGGTCAATTCGGGACCACCTTACTAGCACTAGTTCGCTCATTTTCAGTTCGTTTAGCCCTCTGCTACTCTATTCAGATCGTGCTCTCGACAGTCGCATCAGTAGGAAATTACCTTAACTCGCATGGCTATTGGACACACTATATGATCAACGACATGATCCACAAATGATGCTTTTGACCAATTTTTTTTTTCAAATTTCTTTGCTTTGGACTTAAACCAAATAAGAATATTTTTTTATATAATTAAACCAAATAAGAATCTAAGTCCATACCACAGTCGTCAAAGTAAACCAAATGGTACATGATTCATGATCGAATCCATACCAAACTCAAAAAACTAACCTTTCATATAACTTTCGGACAGACCACAAGTCCGCATTCACGTATGAGTTTTGAGGGAAACTCCAGACCAAACTTAAAAGAAATTACCTGCCAAATATATGTGTAAGAAGAATTTCCCCTCCCTATTTACAGCCTCTCTCCACTTATTACCCTTTTTGTCCGTTTTACCTTTACCCTCAACACTTCCTAGTTCCTACTGCGCCCCTTCTTCTTTCGCCACCGCCCTCAACTCCAGCAACCCAAGTGCAGGGACTGATCGACCCCGTCTGAGTTTTTATTAATTCCCTTTTCCCCCAGGTATATTTCCCTACATGCCCAAGAAATTCTTTACTTTGTTTCTGCAAAAAGCTTTCGTAATTCAGGATAAGGGGATACGTTGCAGTTCACTGTGGCAGTAGGAATTTATGTTCTTTATTGATATATAGCAGGAAGTGAATTAGTGCTAATTTAGAGTATTCTTTATTCTTGACCCTCTTAAGGATCTGAATCTTGTTGCATTTTGCAATTATGCCCTAAGATGTGAATTGGGGATTTTCTTTCTTCCTTTTTTTTTAACGTTGTTGTGTGTGTGTGTGTGTGTTTTTTTTTGGGTGGGATCTGTTATGATGTTTGAATCATGAATTTATACAATTCTATGATTCACTAGTTCTGGCTGTCCAGTGGAAATGTTGTACTTGTGATTCAGTGGTGGATGGACTGATAAACAGAAATTTCTGAACCCCTTTAATTTGTGCGTAAGTTTTACTCTAGATTGTCTTAACATGGCCGCGAGTTTTAATCCTATAGACGTTCATGATGATTTCGTTTTTTTCTCTTGGTTTTTGAAATTAATTGTCTATGATTTCCTATTTGTTTCTATTGTGTCTTAGTAGTGAATGTGGAAAATTGAATGCTATGTTCAACCCAAAGGTAGAAGGGGCTAAGAGGAGGGAGGAGGGAGGAGGGAGAATGACAAGGGTTTCTGTATGATGACTAGCTTAGCTTAGCTTCTTAGAGTACAATAGCATATTAGATAGTAACAGGATATTACACTTCTATTAAACTACGTGTCTTGATACTAATGAGAAACATAAAATTTTTGAATCTTCAAAGAACAGGTATTACTTGTATTCTGTTAAAGAAGTAACTTATATTTGTAATCTCACTCTGATTATTCTGTAATTGATGGATTGAAATGTTAGTATTGAATGATGGGATATTTTTATGTTCTTGCATTAGATTTGTTTCTCATTGAATTTCCCCTCCTCCTGGATGGTGAATAGTATCTGTTCTCGTACAATATGTAGAATTTAATGGTAACAGTTTTTTGATAGGAAGTTAGTTGTGATGGACCCAAATTTGAAGCTGGCCAGCAGTAGAAGCTCCGCCAGTCCCAAACAACTGCATATTGCTGATAGTAGTGATATGATTAGCAACTTGCCTGATGCTGTTCTTGGTTGCATTCTATCACTAGTTCCAACAAAAGATGCCATGAGAACAAGTGTCCTGTCAAAAAGATGGAAAGGACTGTGGCTTTCTGTTTCGCATTATGTGTTTGATGAACATTCTCAAGGAGACAGGATGCTGTTTGTGAACCTTTTGAACAGAGTGATTCATCGAGAAACATATATTGATAAACTGTCAATTTCATGTCGTGACTTACATGATCCATTGCTTCTTCATTCGTTCCTGTGCAATGTTAGAGAGCTTAATCTTAGTTTTTCGGAATTTGATGGCCCATTCAACTTTCCTAGTTCTGCATGTTCTCTTGAATCTCTCATTTCTTTCAAACTGAAGCTATGCTATAATGTTCTCAAGCTTCCATCTAATATCTGTTTTTCCAGTTTGAAGACCTTACATCTTGAGTGCATAACTTTTCCAGATAATCCTTCAAATCAGCAGCTATTTTCAAATTGCTGTATGCTTGAGCATTTAGTTTTGGATAAATGTAGATGGACAACTCATAATAATGTCATCCATGCTCCCAAAGTTAGGAATCTAACCATACATGACGAGTTGATTGAACGTTTTACCATAAGCAAGTTTGTGATCACAATCATTGGATCAGAAATTCAATTCCTTAAATACAAGGGTGGTCTTGAGAATGAATATATCCTCGCAGACCAGCCATCATTAGCTGTAGCAGATATCCATGTTGCTGAGGTGCCACGTCTCTTTGACAATGACAGAATCGTTGCCTTCCGTGCATTTCTCCTTCTCACAAAGCTGAAGAATGCAAGATGTCTAACAATTACACCTGATACTGCTGAGGTATTTATTATTTCCCCTCTCGTTTCTTGTGCTTATTCGAGCCCCTTCCAGGACATGTTCTAAAATACATTCTCAAACATCATTTAGTTATATTTGTTACTTTGCATTGTGCCTAAAATTTTTAAGTTGATGCTTGAAATTTTTCTGTGTTTCTCCCTTTTAGGTCATTACCAGTTATGAACGTGAATGTCCTATGCCGTGGCCTGATTTCAACAATTTAACCAAACTGGAAATTACTGAATCTTCAATGGATTTAACTTGTGATTTGTTATTATTGCTCATCAGTAGAGCAAATTGTCTGCAGTCTCTTGCATTTTCCCAGGTACTTAAACAATTAGGATCCCCAATAAATTTTTCATTTGCTTCAAAAGAGCAATATTTCTTTTCTTGTTTTAAAAAAAAAAAAATTGACTGGTTTTTCATGCAACTAATTAGGGAATCTTTGTACCTGAGGATGAAGACTGGGAGTGGGATCATGTTCCTGAGTGCTTCTCAACACATCTTAGGAATATCCATATTGGGGATCTGTGTGGATATCCTTATGAGCTCTCTATACTAGGTTTTTTCTTGAAGCACGCAATGGTTCTGCAAAAGATGGTTATATCTTTTTCGGTTGACATGACAGAAAGCTTAGAGAAACAGGGGGTCATACGTGCAAAGTTGCTAGCGCTGCCGAGAGGCTCAATTTCATGTGTAATTGACTTCTGCTAAGTTTTTAAAGCTCACAGTTTGAGTTTGCAAGGAAGCTGTTTACATTTGCCTAGGGGCGAAGGATTTTTGCCTGATCTAATATTACTTTGATAGATGCATCTCTGGAGTTTTCGCATTGCAGTGGAAGCCAATGTACCGGGGGGCCTCAGAAATTGTTTGCATGTCTCTTTGCTTGGTGATGATGTGGGTACATTTGCCAAGGAGGCAAAACTCAAAATAGTTATGAAAGAAAATGTGATGTCCCCACCCTAATGCTCAGTTATTTTTCTCCTTGTTCATTTCTTACACCATTCGATTGCATTTATAAATTAGATCACAGATGATGTTTTGAACAAATAGCAAAGACAGAAAGAAATCTCCTGGTATGGTCATTTTGTACCAACTTTCGCAGCTTACTTGGGGGTAGCAACCCTATATAGCCCATTGGAGCTCAGTGTACAAATGACCTGAACTTGTATGTGCAAAACATTAGTACATTCTTTGCTTAGATTGTAGAATAGGAAGGACATACGAAAAGTAGGTTGGCAGTCTGGTCAAGAAGTTGGCAACATTATCGAGATGCGATGGTTATATGTCTACCTTTACACACTAGCCAGCGTATATGATAAAGCCAGGTTTAGCAACGCTGATGAAGGGAGTTCACTAAATATTATCAGGACTCTGCGAAATACGGTCCAAAAGCAGGTTTCACATGGTATGTATTTCAATCTTTTTTTTTCTTACAAAACTGTCTCTTTCCTTTTCCTGGGGGCCGGAGGCTTTAAATCTCAACAATCGAGAGAATTTCCAAGTACTGCCATCAATCTCAACGAGCAAGGCTTTGGCCTCCTCAATCAAGCTATCAATGAGCATGCTCAACCAAAATTTGAGCTCGAGTTTTTGTTGACTGAGCTTGAGCAGCACGAATAACATGGCGAGTTTGAGCTTGAGCTTGAGCCTATATATATATATATATATATATGACTCAAAATCTCTTCAATCTAATCGTACTTCAAATATAAATATAAGCATTTGATTTGTTAGTGCGACATGTTCATCATATATCTTGTTTAACACACATAAAATATTAATTCTAAAAACTTCAACTCAATTGAGTTAAGTTTAATCGAGTTTGAACTCGAAATTGACTTAGATAAACAAATGATTAAGCTTGTATATGAGTTCAAATTTTAGGAGTTTGGTGGGCTTGAACTTTAAGCGTTTAGTTTGAGTTGAATAGTGCACGTTGGAATTCAAATCAAGTCGTTTACATCCCTAATTTTTACCAATGCTACTGAAGAGAGGAAATATTTCTAGCTGAAATAGCTTGACAAGCTGAAGTTAGCCTACATTTTTTCAGCTGATATACAGGTCTGGATTAAGTTAACTAGCAAAACCTACTTAATTGCTAGTCTACAAAGTACCATCCTCAAGACACTTTCCACCAAAGTATTAGAGTCCTGCTAAAGTATTTAAGACTCCTATAAAGTACTACGGTGGCATATTTTTGTCCTTTCATCTATTTATACTTTCAGAATACCTCCTCAGCCATAAAGAGAGTCAATTTTAGGTACTTCTATGCTGAAATGATATGACCCAAAGGGATCCAGTCCATGTCAAATGCCCATGGGTGAATTTTTGACATTTTATACTACTAGGGACTTAAGTCAAAATATGAAACATGAATTGTAGGAGTCAATATCAAAACTTTAGAAAGTGTAAGGGTAAAAAAAAATTTTAAAAAAAAGAGGGACTCAATTACATTTAATAAGTCAGTAATCTTCTAGTAGGGTCATTATAATAGTTAAAATCTAGCCCCTGGGTACATTACCAATCCTATTATAATAGGGTTAGAAGAATAGTACTTGCCACATGTTCACATACTTGACTTTAATTATCATTATAACGTTTTTTGGGACATTGCTTGTATCTGGATCATTATAACGTTTTCGTTAAATTTAACAAATTTTGTCACCTTTACAATTTAATTCAAAACATGAGGTGTCATGTTGTACGTTTTGAAACAACGGGAGGTTTTTGTGTGTATTAGGTTTACCACAGAGAGTTTTTTTGTTTTTTACCTTAAAAAAATATATAAACGAGGGACAAGTAAATAATAATTAATATGAAAAAAGAAATTAAATAATAATTAATATGAAAGGGACATTTTTTGCTCTAAAAATTAAAGCAGAAGGGCAATAGACCTATTTATTGAGTTAAAGGAAGTGCAACTGAGAGTAAAGGTTAAGAGGGTTTAATACTTTTAACCCTTATAAGACAAATAAAGTTTGCTTGCAAACATTTGTACCATCTACTGCTTCATGTCTTCACTTGGAAGTACAGAGTCAAATTTACCTTGACCAGTGAATGTGGTTAAATAAAAAAATGATCCATCAAAATTAAAATGGAAGATTTGTCTAAATACATATAATACTTTACCAAAATGTCAATACACTGGTATGATTTTTCCAAAATGTCAATTTGCCGTATAATTTTATCTTGCACCAAAGTAACCATAACATTTCCAAAACGCTCGATGAATGCGGAGAATAGATAACCTAATATGCACTTATTTTATTTTATTCTATTTTTTTTCTTTGTTTAAAAACGATCACTTAAGAACTACCCATATTGAAGCAAAATGCAATTCGAAAATTTCGAAATGGTCAAATGTCAGTGCAAGTGATAAGCACGCAAATATCATAAATATCAACCGAATTAATTTACTGTACTCTATTTGAGCATAACTATGCAACTCTAGTTTCATGGGTGTTTTGTAACTGTATGCTTGTATTAAGGACTCACTTCACTTTGCACCTCAAAATTTTCCAGTAAATCTCATTTTGTACCATCAACTTTTATTTTAAACACATTGCAACTCAAAATTACCAATTGCAGTCACATTACATGTCTAGAACACCTTACATACAAAATTTGCCAATTCACATTCAAGTAGTAATATTATGTGCAATTAATGAAAGTATACAAATATATCTTGTCCATTCAGAGTTGAAAAAACTCATTAATCTTTGAAAATCTAAAAGAAAAAAAAAAGAGTGAAGGCATAATCTTTTATCACTTTCATTAACAGTAAAACTCATTGGGGAACCTAAGGTAAAAAAAGCCATTGAGGGTGATTAGGAGTATTTCGACAGGATTAAGGCGCAAAACTTCTAAATAAGGAACTAGATGCGCAAAGTGGAAATTACTGCAAAATTGGAGGGTGTAAAGTGCAGTTAATCTTTCTGCAAAATAATCAGAGATTAATTATCCTAGTTGCTAGCCTCGGCGTGAGGCGTTTTTGTGATGTAGAATCGCTGCGGAAAGGGATTAGTTGCTAATAATCGCATTGGAAAGTGATCAGTTGGAAAATAACTAGAGTAAAACTGATAAATACTGAATATTCCAGCAAAGGCTAGTAGTGATCTAGTGTGCACGAATCACCGTATCAACCTTAATCCTAGTTGCAATGGTGTTCAATTTCGCATTCAACACATGAATCTAGCAGATGATCTATTTTGTGGGTTATAGATATCCATAGATTTTGGCTAAATTGGAGAAAGCTGCAAAGGCCATTTATTTTCGTACGTAAATCCAAATTTTGAATGCGCACGGCTTAAGGTTTCCATCTCTGAAATATAAGCTCATAAGCATCAGGCTACTCAAACAGATCCTTTGTTGCTCAGCCCGCAATTGTGTCAAATTATCTATTTAGACCATATTTTCAAAATCAGCAACTGGACTCACTCTGTCTAGAGAGCTTAAACCCCCAGACAAATGCTTTTCTGTCGGAACCAACCAGCTACTAGTAACAAACACTTACCCAGAGACTGACTCCAGATAAAATAGAGGCCAACTATTCTAAAAGCTAGATATGAGAGCACTCATTCGCAAGACACATTAAAGGAATGATAGCGTTTGATATCCTTTGAAACCAAAATAATTAACCATCCACAGCAATATAAAGATCTTTCTCACTCATTGCAGCGACCTAGTCCAGCAAATAAAAGTACTTAGAACTACAGCAACAAAATTGCAGAAATCAGTCACAGGCTTACTCATATCCAATAAGACCAAACATGTTACATAAACAAGTTGGGTTTGGATGCCTTGTATGTGGTCTTCAGCTTTCGGCTAGGTGGCCTGACCTTCTTGAACACTAAGGGGAACCTGATTTTGGAGTTATGGAACTGCTTGGTACTCTCCCTCTTGCAAAGCTTAGCAGGAACAGTGGCTGTCTTGATGATCTGAATGCAGTGATAACGAACCCTGTGACGTGAAGCCATTTCAGTGTACATCTGTTCAACAGCACCATTCAAAGTGGTATCACGGTACTCCTTGTACATGTTGTGATAGCCAGTTCTACTCTGATACCTCAACCAGATTCCATAGTTCTTAATTGTGGTTGGGTTCTTCTCAAAGATCTAGAAAATATTATGCAAAAAGACAGACAGAATATGTCAATTTCCATTCTCACAAATGTAATATTTGCACTGGAAAATGAACGACCAACAGCAACAGAAACTTTCAGCAAAAGAAAAGCAGGGAAAACATTTTCCTTGTACTTTTTTCTCAAGCAGCCCCTTGGTGGGTTAACTAGAGGTAAAGATTTTTATAGCTCTTCCTGTGTGAGATCTGGTAATTGAGAACTAGCCATACTAAAAAACAAGACGTGTGATCCTATCAAGCTGATAATCCATAACAAATTAGAAACCAAAAGGATCAGAGAAATTATTAATCGACACTAATTAAACAAAAGACTGATCAGTCAATAGCAACAATTATCAACTTGTAAGACAAGTATCTGTTGCAATGCTACATACCGTACTAAGTTATCCACGAAAATATATATTCTTCAGATTTAAGCCTGATTACATTTTTATTTCCCAATATACCTCATACAACTCAGACAAAATGATAAAGGCTTTTGCCTATAAGATAAATCAATACCAAAATACTTGGTACAGCCAAGTCGCCAAGAATGAAACACAAGAAGCCTCATGAAAGCACCAAAATGTAAACTATTGAAGCAAATTTGAGTGCACTGTTAAGCAAAATTTTAGGGTCTCTAACTCAGACAAATATCAAACTGGAAAAATACCTCATTGATAGCAAGAACCTGGCCATTGCTCTTCTTAACCTTCTTAAGCTTCCTCAGAAAGTACCTTTTCACATCAATCCATCATAAACCAAATAATCAGAAAATGATTAAAAAAACATAAGTTCCGAACTGCATCAGAAGAAGACATCTTTTACAACTGGAAAGGTCAACAACTCTCTTGTAGCTATATAAACTACACTAAACCCATTTTTCTACATTAACATACCAACACTTTAAGCAATATCAACATTACAAGCTGTTCACATTTACATGCATTTATCATACAACAAGAACACCTATCTTCATATAATAGAATTCTGAGTGCTGATGATCCAAAGAAAAATATTGACCATCTCCAACCCAAAATTGGGCAACCAAAGTCTATGATACCCACCTCCCCTGTTCCTCTGATTAATACTATTTTCACCTTTTCTACACTAGTGGACCAATTGTCAAGTTATCCATGCCAAAAGAAAATTTAGAACAATGGCAAAAATCAGTTACTATAAACAAATAATATCTTAAACAAAGCAAGTCCTGCCACCAACCCCCACCCACCCTCAAACACACACAAAACCCAGATTACAACCCATGGTATCTGAACTACCACTTTGAGCTCATATCACTCAAACCCTTCAAAGTTAAAAAGCCAAACAAAACATTATCAACTATCCATGCATATCTCAACATGTGTAAACCACATTTGTGACTCAAAAAGATTTCAAATACAAATGCATTTCCCACATAAAAACCTCAATAATTCCAATCTCAACTGAAAACCAAATTCCACTAGTAACAAACAAATCCACTATTACCAAACATCCACAAAACTATTCTGGTACACACATTTCAGCTATAAATAATGTTACACCTTAAACAAGAGTACTCTTTCTCAGTAAAAGAATAGCTTTATAATCCCAAAATACGCACCAAAACTTGGACTTGGCGCGGACTTCATTGGTTGCCCAAAGTTTCATGCGGTAGATCTTGGGATGCTCATCGGTCTCCGACGGCAAAGCTCTGCCGACCACCTGGTACTGATGAAACTACACCCACAAACACACAAATTCCAAAAACACATCAAATAACTCATAATTTCAAAACCCTAATTTATCAACCGGCCAAATCCAGGCAAAAAACCGTCAATAAACCAAAAAATCAGTAGATTTAGGGTTTCTAAGAACAGAAAGACGGTAAACGAACCCTGTAATTCACCATTTCAGCGCTCTCCTCTCTCTCTGTGCACTGTGTATGTGTGTACCGGGGTGCGTGACGGCGAGAGGCGTTTGAAAAAGAGAGAGAAGGGTTTTGTTAGGGTTATATAGGAGATGCGGAGGCTGATTACTCAGAAAACCCTACGCGCCGTTAAAAATCGGGTTAATTACATTTACCGCCCTCAAAGTTAGGCCAAATTACAAATTGATCCTGAGGTTTGACCATGTTACTTTTGTCCCCCTATCAGTTGCACCGTCCAAATGTTAGTTAACAAACAAATCAAAATGACACAAAGTACCCTAGTGCTAAAAGAATTGCAATACAATCAAAGAATCTAGAAAGAGCCATTCTTATGTGAAAATGAAACAAGAAATTCAAACAAAGGTCGTAGAACAGTGGAAAAAACTAACAACCAGATTATAAGGAAAAAGAAAAATATATTAAGATCAAACTTTAAATATGGAACCGAAACAAGGGAAAGAGGACAAAAAATGGGTTTACACAAACCAAGAAAAAAAGAATTAAAAAAAAAAAGCCAACAACAAAGGAACATCAATAATCAAGGGTTTGAAAATTTTCAAATTCTATTTGGTTAAGTATCCTAAAGTATATAAGCATGCAAATTTTTTCAACGTTTTCTTAACCTAATCAAGGGAATAAATTTGTGTGCTACTAGTCAAAAAAATAAAAGGAAAAGAAGATTTGAATATTGAGTAGAAAGATACATTGCCATTGAAATTAGGAGATATTTTAAAGAGTTTGATCAGGACCATTACTCAATGGCCTCACATGGCAAATACTGATGCCAGCAGCAGCATTGAAAAATATGTAGGAAAATTTTATGTCTTTCATTTGAATCAATTTCAACATGCATCATCCTCTTGGAGTTGAATCTATTATACAAAAAGGGAGAACCACGTAATACCACTTCAACACACATATATGCATAAATCAATACAATATAAAATTGAACCAAGTTTGCTTCAAATCTGAGAGTTGGGTCCTTGTTGATTCATTTGGCGTCGCCTGAATAATATTTATAGAGTCATTAAGTCGGCTGACTCTAACTAACTAACTACTGATGACCTCAGCTGACATAAGCAAGATTCTTGCCAACCAACTGTCTAACTAACTGCATGGCTACAAAACTGATCACTGGTCATGTGTAATAACAATCATAACAATCAAAACCAAGATAAAATCAGTGCAGAGAATTCTGGTGCATCAATACCCTCCCCTCAAATTTGGTCCTTGTCCTCAAGGACTGAAATGGGGAAATTGCTGCTGCAAGTCTTGTAAAAACTCCCATGTAGCATCCTCAGGGAAACTATTACTCCATTGAACCAACACTTGAGTGGCAGCGACCCTTCCGCATTTGACCAGACGTCTATCCAATACTGCAACTGGTTCCATCATGAGCTGCCCTTGATGCGTGACCCCAGAAGGAATTTGAGCGTGAAGAGACCCTGCACCTACCTTCTTCTTTAGGACAGAACATGAAATGTGTCGTGAATGCGAACATGTGGGGGTAATGCCAGTTTATAAGCCACTGTCCCTATTTTTGCTAACACTTGAAATTGACCAAAATAGCGTGGAGAGAGCTTCTGGCAATGGTGAGATTTTAGCGAATGCTGTCGATAAGGTTGCAACTTGACATAAACCCAATCTCCTACGCAGAATTGCCTTTCTAATCTGTGCTTATCAGCCATTTGCTTCATCCTATGCTGAGCCTTAGTCAGATTGTGCCTCAATGAATGAATAACCTTCTCTTATGCCTTCAAACTCCTATCAACAGACTCAACAGTTGTAGCCTTAGGAAGGTAGGGAATATGAACAGGAGGAGACTGTCCATACACTATCTCGTAGGGAGTAGATTTAGCAGAAGAATGATAGTTGGTATTATACCAAAATTCTGCTAAGGGTAGCCACAAACTCCAATCTTTGGGGTGATCACTAGTCATGCACCTGAGGTAGTTTTCCAAGCACCTGTTAACAACTTCTGTTTGACCATCACTCTGGGGTGGTAAGCAGTGGACATGTTCAACTGTACATGTTGTAGTCTAAAAAGCTACTGCCATAATGAACTCAAAAATGTAGTCTCTATCACTCATAATGGTCTGGGGTAAACCATGCAACTTGTAAATATGATCCATGAATAGTTGAGCTATAGAAATAGCTGTGTAGGGATGAGTCACAGCTATGAAGTGAGCATACTTGCTCAGCCTGTCTACCACGACCAAAATCACCTTCCTGCCATGTGATAAAGGCAACCCCTCGATAAAATCCATGGAAATGTCAGTCCAAATCTTGTAAGGAATGGGTAATGGTTATAGCAGCCCAAGATAAGCTGCATTATCTGCTTTATGTCTCTAGCAAACGTCACAAGCTGCTATGTATCTGGCTACATTTTTTAACATAGATTTCCAGTACAGAACCTGTTTAAGCTTCCTGTAAGTCACATCCACTCCAGAATGTCCCCCTTGAGAACCAGAATGCCATAATGCAATCAATTTATCCTTCAAGGCTGCATCATCAGCAACCACTAGCTTGCCCTTCCTTCTTAGCATTCCTTGTTGCCATGAATAGTTTGTGTACTGCTGATCATTAGTGCTAACCCTCTGAATCAGTTCCTGAACGTGTGCATCTTGCTGCCAACCTTGTTGTATGTCCTGGATTAATGAGGTAGTTATGGTAACCATTGTAGCCACCACACTACCCTCCTGAGGTCTCCTAGACAAAGCATCTACAACCACATTGTCCCTTCCCTTCTTATACTGAACTTCATAATCAAAGCCCATTAGTTTTGCTATCCACTTTTGCTGCAAAGGAGTGTGTACCCGCTGCTCCATCAAGTACTTCAGACTTTGGTGATCTGTTTTAATAGTAAAGTGTCTCCCTACTAAATAGGCTCTCCATTTCGGTACTGCAGTTACTATAGCCAACATTTCTCTTTCATACACGACAAAGCTTGGTTTTCTGGGACCCAATGACTTGCTGAAAAAAGCCTAAGGTTTCCTTCCTTGCATCAGTACTGCTCCAATTCCACTCCTAGATGCATCAATTTCCACAATAAATTCCTGAGTAAAATTTGGTAAGTCCAAAATAGGAGGATTATTCATAGCCTTCTGTAACTCCTTGAAGGCTCTAGTGGCACCATCATGCCACTGGAACTAGTTCTTCTTGAGCAAATCTGTTAATGACCTTGCAATTTTTCCATAATCTTGTATAAATCTGCTGTAGTACCCTGTGATCCCCAAAAATCCCTTGAACTCCTCAACAGTTTGAGGCATGGGCCAAGTCATGATTCCTGAAATTTTTTGAGGGTCTGCCTGAACTCCTTCAGCATTAATGACATGCCCCAAATAATCGACTTGTTGTTGAGCAAATGTGCATTTACTCCCTTTAACCTTTAGAAAATTACTCCTCAGCAGCTCAGACATAGTTCTAAGGTGCTGCAGATGTTCCTTCCGCTTACAACTGTATATCAGGATGTCATCAAAGAAGACCAAAATGAACTTCCTCAGAAATAGTCGAAAAATGTCATTCATGAGGCTCTGAAAGGTAGAGGGAGCATTGGTCAGCCCAAAGGGCATAACCAAGAACTCATAATGTCCATCATGAGTTCTGAAAGCTGTTTTTTCAACATCCTCAGCCTTCAAATCCAACTTAGTAAAGAACTTAGCTCCAAATAACTCATCCAGTAGTTCTTCTATTAAGGGGATAGGAAATTTGTTCTTTATAGTGGCACTGTTTAACTGTCTGTAGTCAACACACATCCTCCACGATCCATCCTTCTTTTTAACCGACACCACAGGAGAGGAAAAAAGACTTGAACTAATAATACCACAAGCTAACATTTCAGCTACCGATTTTTCAATTTCACATTTCTGAAACATAGGATATCTGTAGGGTCTCACATTGACAGGTTCTGTCCCCTTTTTAAGAATAATTTTGTGATCATGCAATCTTTCTAGAGGTAGTCCACTAGGTTCTTGAAACACATCATTATAGTCATTCAATAGCTGTTCAAGCTCTACTGAACTATTAACCTGATCTCCACCTGTTTCAGCAGCCATAGAATAAAGAGATGGAGATTCTGAGGTGTTTGGCACCGCCTTGATTAGACAAAGTTGTGTTGTCACAATTTGTTCAGGTTTCTGAAGGATCTTTTGCATCTTCTTCCTTTTCACTAACTGCAGCCCTGGTTGTTTCATCCCTCTCAAAACCACCTTGTGTTCATTCCGTATGAACTCCATTCTGAGCTCTTGAAAATTCCACTTTACATCTCCAAGAGTTGTCAACCATTGCATACCAAGAACCAGCTCACACCCTCTCACTGGTAACACCAATAGATCTGCCTTGAATTCCTGCCCTTGCATCTTCCACGTGAATCCAGGACACAGGTCTTAGGTGGTTAATTTGTTCCCATCTGCTACTTCTACTACCAATGGTTCAACCTTCATGATATTGACCCCCAGTTTATGCACCACCCTAGGATGAATGAAACTGTGTGAGTTGCCACAGTCTATAAAAATGTTCACAGTTTGTTTCCCCACATGTCCAGTGACCCTCATGGTTTTGAAGTTTGATACAGACATGCTGGTCATGGCATTGAGGGATATGAGGGCTAGTTTACCTTCACCTACTGTATCTTCTTCCTCAGCTGACTCACTTCCTTCCTCATCCACCAGTTCATCCCAGACTTCTAACCTGTGGAACTGCTTATTACCACACCTATGCCTAGCCACAAACCTATCATCACACCAGAAACAAAGTCCCCTTGCTCTTTTTTCATCCATTTCTGCTCTACTAATCCTCCTGAAGGGCCTCTTAGGAGCCACATCCTTCTGCATTTCGTTGCTGGGTAATGCAGGGAGAGTAGGCACCTGAGGTGATGGCAGTAAGGGCCTCGAATTTGCCCTCCATTTATTACCAGGTATACTAGCATAGGATCGGGAAATGCTAGCATGATCTTGGTAACTCATGGAGAATCTAGGAGGTACCTTCCCCTTCGGATGCATCACCCACTTGGCCTCTTCAATCCTGGCCAAAATCTTGGCATGTTATATATTTTTAGGCATAAACATCCTGACGGATAGCTGAATGTCTGGCTTCAGTCCACTTATGAAGCAGCTCGTAGCATAATCCTCAGGAAGGTCCACCCTATTGAGGAGTTCCTCAAACAGGTCATGATACTCTTGTATAGAACCTGTTTGTTTGAGGCTCTTGAGTTCTCCCATAGGATCATCATACAATGAGTCCCTAAACCTTGCAGATAACTCTTTCACATACTCCTCCCATGATGGTGCTTCACGTGTCAACCTGGATTTCATGAAGATTTGATGCCATCGGAGAGCCTTGCCCTCCAGATTCATGGCAGCTATCTTGACCTTCACGTAACTAGGGGTTTCATCTACCTCAAAAAATTGTTCACTCTTGTACAGCCATTCTCTAAAATCTACTCCATTAAATCTGGGGAAATCTACCTGTGATAATCGAGATGGAATCTGATAACCTCCTCCATTGTTGATATGAGTGTCTGAATTGTGAGGTGAATCATTTCCTTTAGCCTGAGCCTTCTGTGTGTAGAGTTTTATCACGAAACTCCGTAGTGCGACCATTTCCTTTTCAAATTGCTCCTGCTGCTCCCGCAACATTGGTCGAACATGCTCGTCCATTTTCCTAACATCCTGGGACCTAGTGCCCTCTGCCATTGATGATCTGAGCTAGCAAAAACCTGGCTCTGATACCATTGATGCAGAGGCCAGTGGAGATCCAGGTTCCTTGATCAAGAAATTTCAGAGATTGTGGAGAAATAATTTGTAGATCAAGGAAATGAGTATCAGATTTATTGGATTAGAGAAGAAGTAGGTAAAATGATGAATCAGAGCTTTTACAAATGAATCATCAGATGCTGTTCTGCATGAGTAGCTTTCTATTTATAGAGTCATTAAGTCGGCTGACTCTAACTAACTACTGATGACCTCAGCTGACATAAGCAAGATTCTTGCCAACCAACTGTCTAACTAACTGCATGGCTACAAAACTGATCACTGGTCACGTGTAATAACAATAATAACAATCATAACAATCAAAACAAGATAAAATTAGTGCAGAGAATTCTGGTGCATCAACCTCACAAGTGGATGAAGATGTGAAAGAGAAAAATTCTGGTTTCACAAACCAGAAAAATCGACTATTAAGGAGAAGAGACGGATGTTTTTCTCTCATAAGGGCCAGTCGAAATTCTCTTGTTTTTCTCTCTCTAGATTTTCTCTAAAATCTTATCACTTTTATTGAAGTTATATTATTGCTAGCTCAAGCAATAAAGGTATATATTGACAAATATGTTTCTAAATCCTATTGGCAACTCTAATAGTAGTTCCATAAGGACTAAGAAACCAATTTTCAATACAACTCTTATTTTAGAAGACTTATTCATATTTGAAACATAAATTTTTCAAGTTTAATTTGTCCTACGAATTAAACCATAAGTTTTACAAACTTATCATTCAAGTCTTGAATATCTTTTAATCTTGCATAAGAAACTCTTAATTTATGTGACCAATTAGCTTCTTGACTACGTTGGTAATAAGTAAAAATTAGAATTCTTAATGGTAAGAACTAGATAAATTAAATCACTTTAATTTATTATTGATTAAATTTAGTCAACTAATTTATATTTATATATTAAGATTAGTTTCTAGTAAAGTATTATGACCACCCAAGTATAAAGAATAGTCAAGTAGATGATTGCACCTTCCCATGCACGTGTACCATATAATTATTATTTTTCACCATTCTTATCTCGCATTAATCTAGAATATGGAGTATGTACCAACTCTAATGTGATAAATGATTTCGTTCTTATCAAAATATAACACTTGTTGAATAGACACTTAGATACAACTATCAAAGATCTTTCCACTTAGTTAGGATACCTTGAGTTACATTTAACAAGTAGCCATTAATGAGATAACTTCTCTACTATTAGAGGTGGTGAATTATTATAGATTACTTACTATCCTTCCATCCAGCCTCTAATGATATGTTTACCATATTACGATATAATGGTCAAAAGAGTTAAAGCATAACAATCTACACTCAAGATACAATTGTAACCTTAAATAATATGGTTACTTACACACAGGACATTAGAAAGAATATATAATTGGTACTCAAATAGTTATCCATATGAAATTCTCTATGCAGATCAATCCAGTGAATTTGATCATCTTATCAAGCACACGTAACTAGTTTTGATGTCACTACTTCATAGTAAATGAGATCTAATACTTTTTCAAAAGGAAGAAACATGGTATGTGCTAGTCTATCCATATTAATAATGTACCATCTATTAATACTATGACCAGAGATTTTTAAGAATAAACTCTAGTTAAATGTTTCTCAATATCATAACACTTATGATTACATTTATCTAGTTATAAGTTTATTCTACAGACTTTAACTATTTAATTGAAAGCACAATACAACTAATAAGATAAAACACCATTCATTATAGATAAATAGTTAAAACAAATTGATAAAACCGTTGGGCTTAGGGCATATATATTAACAATCTCCTACTTACACTAAAGCCTAACATTTTCACATACTATCATGCTTAATCTGGGAAAGAGTTTAAGTAATTGGACCAACCGTAGGAACTCACTCTATTTCACTTTTAAACCTACGAGTAATTTTATAGATCAAATGTTAGCACCTTAACAAGCTTTTGGATCAATGATGAGACCTTAGTTCATTTGCATGAGCAAACTCTCCATAATTATTACAAAGTATTGGTCTTGTAATGACGTGAACAAAATTAAGTTCAAAGTTGAACTCTATTGATTCGAACGGCTCGACTACTTCTTCTCAACTAGCAATTTATTAAGGTATAATTGTGAAATATTCAATTGTATCTTGCTTAAAACTTTTTCAACATAGAACTCCCTTATTATATGTGAAAGCACAATCACTTGCAAGATAGTATGCAAATATATTCTCGAACTTCCAATTCTAATCCTGGAAGTATCAAGAATAAAATCCTTAGTTCGCTTGAACAATTTAAGGAAATTCTTGATTACTATCCATCCAATAACTTTCGCTAAATCAACTAGAATAAATGCTCATAACACATAAAGAGAAGTAGACGTGGGGTTTAGTATATTAAAAGGATTTTTTTATAAGAGATAGATAAGAATCCTGTGAGGACTTGCAAATTCCTTATATTTTTCTCAAAAAATGCCTTTTTATTTAGAAATTATTCATTTATTATAGCCCTACTACCCAATCATCCCACTATGGGTGCAAATGAACCTAGGAAGTAGGGTTTCACTCTTCGTTTTCAAGATTGGAGCAAATTAGGGTTTTCACGATTTTTTCGCCGGATGATTTTTCGGTACGGAGCAAGGATCAAATTTGGTGATTAAAAGTGACTTTTAGGTGAGAAATAATATGTGATTAGGAGCAATGACATAAGGTTAGTGAATAGGAAGTAAAAACCCTAGTACGTGTGTTTTAAGGAAAAACGGCGCGACCCGACGGGTACTGCGCACCACCGATTGAACGCACCACTTGACCACCACTTTCTTACCATATGAGCTCATTAATATTTGAGCAAAATATCCCCCTCATACTGTCTTTTGTAAACTTCATTTCCGCACTCGATATTAGCTTAATTTTTGTTTTTGTATTGTCTTGAGCCTATGGAATGACTATTGAAATGAAATTGTGTTATGGATAATTTTGGGTTTGATTGAGGAAATAATGAAGCCATAAATGGCTGAAAAATTAGGTAAACACAAAGGACGTGCTGCCCAAATTTTCGCTCAAGGACTAAGTTTCTATTTGAACTAGTATATTTTCGTTTGGCAAATACTATGACCGTTTTTCCATTTTAAAACATAGTCCTTCTTCAATTGGAAACTCCAAATGTTTACTTACTCTTATCAAATAAAGAAAAGTGGTTTAGGGTTTTCTTGGGTGTTTTGACCTCCCTTTTTCATGGATTTCATTAAGACATTTAGTCTATAATATCTACTTGAATATGAGATGATTTTGAACCATGAAAACGATTCCGAAAACAGTATTTCTTAGCCTTTTCTAGTTGGATTCCGACTTGTCTTTGGTTCAAGTGTTTCCATTGGAAAATTTTAGAACCCTTTTGAGTTTGGTTTTACATTTGGTCTATGAAACCCTAGTTATTTTTGTCCAAAATGTCCTCATTTCACTTTAAAGTCTTTTATACGTTCTACTCATCATTTGTAGAGTTCTTTGATTTCACCTAATTGTTTGTACTAGATGAGCTGTAATATTCTTTCTCGTTTAATTTAGGTTTTCTCGGTGACTGAGGATAATATCCGGAAGGATATTTTACCCGTTGTTTTGCGTACATAGGTGAGTGTTCCTTGTTTGTTATATTCTCCATGACTTCATGACTTGTTGTTGTTGTTTGATAATGTGTTAAGTGTTTTCAATGATTTCCAAAACGAATTTTCTAGGCGAGTGTGTACTTTATCGCGCTCGACCGAAATAAAACGTGAAATTTTCAATGATTTAATGATTGAAACATTAGTTGCACATGATGTAATCCTTTTGGCTGAATTGGGCCCTGCCCTTCGTTACCGATCGACTCGAGCCAGAAGCGGACTCGGTCGGACGATATGGTGACCCTGGGTGAATTTGGTATACTCGAGTATTACCTTGTAGTCCGGCCACGTCCGGATGGGTGGAGTCCGGCCAACGTCCGGATGGGTGGAGTCCGGTCAACGTCCGGAAGGGGATGAATGAACGAACGAAGGCACGAGGGTTTTACTTCTCAAAAAGGAAATTTTCAAATAATTGAAGGAATAAGGGGAAATGTCAGGGGAACGAACGAACGAACGAATAGCTCCATGTGAGCCCGTATCCTTTTAATGAATGTGTTACTATCGCTTTCCGTTGTAAATATTTCTTGAATTATTGATACTCCATGTTTAATGTATTGAATTGACTATCTGACTATGTGTTCGGAACCTCACTGAGCTTTTAGCTCACCCCTTTAGTTTTGTTTTCCTTAACAGGGGACGGCGAGCAGGATGAGAGCATAGATTAGCCTAGTCTAGTTCTTTTGTTTTTTATAATGGTTCTCGCCCTAGTGCTTGGCACGGGCTGGACGTATGAAGGATTGAGAACCTTTGTATATTCGATCTTTATACTCCCTTTTGGGATGGCATGTATATAAGTTCCGCTTTAAGTTTGGATCGTTGCCCTATTTATTCTTGTGATTTATTCCGATTTTAGTTGAGGTCTGTAGTGAACGACTGAGTCCCGGCGAGAGTTGGGCAGGCGACCCGCCGAACCCTGGGGTACGCCCTAGGGGGAGGGGGGGCCGTCACAAATCCCTTCACAAAACAATACGTATTAAACATCTTTAGTATGATGTCTATATACTTTTAAATGACTAACAATCATAATCTATGTTTATAGATTCTTACTCTTACAGATTAGATTATTTCTCCTTTCTTTCATGGAGAAAATCTTGGATTGCAATGCCTATTATTTTGGAGCATAGGTATGTTTTTTTCATGATTAATATGTTACTCACATATATAATAAAGAAATTATAAAAGGTCCTACTAAATTATATATAATTACAAGTTCCATCTATACTTTTGATAAAATCAAAGTCATTAATTAACTTATCAAAAAGGACATCAAAACTTTTAGAAACTTGCTATGTTGGTATTACAAGATGTAGAAAACTTTAATTTGTGTCATGTACACAACCATTTATTGTTTTCATTTGAAGAAAGTGGTTTTAACATCTTTTCTTAACTAGCAAATCTAAATGTTAAAAGGACTCTTTAAAGATAATTTCTTACCTTTAATAGGATTTCTGTTAACCAACCATGCTATATATGTAATAATTTTATCTTTCATATTAGTCTTTACTCTAATACCTACTTGCATCCAATAGGCTTTTAAACCTTTGGGTGAATCGATTAAGGCTAGTATGTTTTATCAAATATGAAATTCCTTTTAGATTTTATGGGTTTCCACCATCTCTAAAAGTAGTAGTTATGACGACCCCATCTCCCCCTAGGGTGTACTCCAGGGTTCGGCATACCGTCTGCCCAACTCTTGCCATGACTTACTGCAGATCCCAATCAATAATACTAAAATCCTTCAATACAACATTTACATGCTACAATACAAAACGTCTCAATATTCAAACTAAAGTACAAGCCAAAAGAGAAGAGTTTCAACTAGTACCATAATACAGTGTGTCGGCCAAATATAAGTTCAAGATTTCCTATTACAGACTATTATTATTCTCATCTCTCATCCCTGTATCAAGTTAAGGAAAACAAATAAAGGGATGAGTTAGAAGCCCAGTGAGATTCCAAGAAAACAACAAGCAATCTATCAGGCATTATAACATTTACATGATGGCATGATCACGTATTCCAAGAAGCGAGTAAATCCAGAAAATTCATTAAACAATGTACAGTAAATAATACATTTACATAAAAGGATACAGTCTGCTCTCGGGAGCATGTTCCGTAGCAACTTGTTCAGGATTCGTTGACACTCCGTCAACCATGGAATTATAATGTCCATAGATACCTCCGATCACCGCTTATCCCCATTCCTCCGATCATCCCCCTATACCGGGTCCGAGCTCTAAAGATAACAGTAGACTCGAGTATACCGAATCTAGTGGAATAAATAATAAATAGTACCCTTGGTTCGTCAATTTCCTCGACCAAATCCTTGCTAGCTCGATTCGACCAATTAGCCAATGGTATTGCCATTTTACTTGTTCATGTCACTTGTCACTTGTAAATATTGCATTCACTTATTTAAGTCACTTTGTTGTCCAACCTACCCGACCTCGTTAAGGCTGATCTCGGATAGGGGTTCCAGCCATTACCCAAGACTGTCCAACTTACCTGACCTAACTAAGGCTGGTCTCGGATAGGGGTTCTAACGAAAGGCCCAATTCAACCAATGTGATAAAGTACACATCAAACCTACACTCATCCACAAGCACATCGTTCAAGTTCGCAGTCAAGATCATGGAATTCAAGTTCACGGAGGTTGAATGCGATAAAGTACACATTTGCCTATGCAATAACACTTTAAGATATCTAGTAATTTCAAACAACAAGTTATATTTCGATCAACAAGTCACATAAAGCATCAATCACGTAAATCACATGGTCTACATGTATATCATTTCACTTATAAATAGGATCAAATTAGAGCAAGTGCGATAAAGTATACGCTTGCCCACCCAAGATCAGGGCAATCGAGTTTAGCATTTCAATAGTAGTCAACCAATCAATCATGTATCAAGATAGCATTTTAAGTATTCAACAAACTTATCAAGATCACATGTCAATCAAGCAACAAGTCCTAACGTGCAGTTGGAACACTCACCAATTGATCACAATCTTTTCACTTCAAACCCTAGTTCTTTCTCTTGGGCACTCTCAAGTCCTGTGGTCATATAATATATCAAGAGTCTATCAACACTAAACCAATAGAAATCAGACAATTGGAGTTTCAAAGCTTCACTTAGAAGACACATGAAGTTGCAGATTTAACCCCAGTATAGCTTCCAAACTTACAAAGGTTTCTTATTCAAATCAAGGGGAAAACCACATGCATGATAGATCTATGTCTCAAGCAACATATAGAGTAAACGTATGTTAATTATAGGCAAGAATCCCACCAAAAATCCACATATAAGCTATCACATACCCAACTTTCTAAAGAGCAAGATTTGCTTCACCAAAACTCTTTGTTAAAAGCTCAAAATCAACATACATATGAAGAGCAAGGTTTTAACAAGTGCCTTGAGCAAGAGTAAGTGCAAAAGTAAAGCAAAAACACCCTAAAAGTAAACTCAAGCCCTTCTCTTGCTCAATCGGCCAATCAAGCAAAACTTAGCAACACTTAACCACAATTCCTCTATCTAAACTTCCGAGTTTTACCTTTATTCGCATGGCGAAAACACAATATGTGAGGACTAAAATATTCTCCCTAAAATATTTGTCTTTTAACACCTCTTATCGCATAATTTCTTTTGCACAATTCTCCCTCTTGTCCACCAAATTTATTGCACACACCTCCCTTGTTGGTCACACTAATATAATGCAATACGAAACTCAACATGCACCAAGTTAGATAAGGTAATAGGATAAAAATCATGACTCAACCATTAAAGCAACCAAGAATATAAGACAAGTAAGTTAAACTAACGAAAGCATAGAAAACGAATTTTTGAGTTCTCACACTCTCTCTCCCTTAAAAGAATTTCGTTCTCAAAATTCTAACCTTTGCTCATAAAAATTCAGGCTATGCAGACATTGGAAGTCCTAGACACTCAATCTTTGCTCTAACCAAAAGTCCTTACTTACAAATCACAAAGTGAGAACTGCTCAAACCCAAGACTAGTTTGCAGAAATTGAATCTTGGATACAGATTTAACTCTAAACAAACACAGCCTTTACTATCACTAGTTCAAACATCAGACTCCAAGTTCAATAGTTATAACTGAGATACAACTTACTTCATAAAACATTCATTACACCTTTTCCAATAGATACAACTATTTCAGGTAAAATATCACCAATTGCTAATTTCGACTATTACAGCAGATTCACCATACGTAATTCATTTGTTTTGGGTTGTGTCTCACTTGATGTTCAAGTTTGTCGCATCTAAAACAGGCACCCATTCTTTCTTTCCTTCCTTTTACTATCCTTCATAACAAGTTCATCTTCACTAATCTTTTTACGTTTCCCTTTGGTATCACGGGAGTTTCCTTTATTACTTTTCACTTGGTTGCTAGGAATGTCTTGAGATGCAACTTAAATAGTTGAATGCACCACTTCAACCTTATTTTGCAACTCAGCCTGTATCTCTTCGTATTTTTTTTCATTTCCATGTCCTTGTTTAGTAACTCAGTTTTCTCCGTATACTCTGGTTTCCATTGTCCTTCCCAGTGTTCAGCCAATTTCTTTTGAAACTCTACCTCTTTTTGAAGAATTACTATTTCCTCTTGTATATCATTCAAATTATTCAAATCACTTATTCATTTAAACTCAAATGACAGCCTGCCAGGCAAATCAGAGTATCGGAATGAGTAGCTAATCATAAAGTGAAATTCTAACCATCTAACTCTTAAGTTCTTTTGCCTTCAAGCCAACTGCAACATACTATGACACTCCCACTAGTGCCTTTTACAATCTTTAATCAGGGCGATCATTCTAATTTCACCAAACATTTTCCTCAGTATCTCCACCCATAATCCAACACTCTCAATCTTAGATGATTTCCATCCTTGACTTTCTATCAAAGTACTAATCAATAACACAAAAGTGTCATGCATGTTTCATCATAAATGAGCTGCTCCTCCAAACTTGAAAATCACAAAAGTCACTCACCTTTCCTTTTGGTACCCTACAATATCAAAGATAGCGATCATATCTAATATTCTGAGATAAATACATTTATAATTTCATCAAACGCAAGTAAACACATAATAAATTCATGCATTCATAGGAGAAATTAAATAGGTCTCCAGTACTAGAACCTTCAACATTCACAACAACCATCAAATTTCACATTTAGCCTCCATCTATAGAAATCCTAGCCAAACATTTACTAGATTAGTCCATGACGGCACTCAACGATCCAACTTTTCGATCGGTTCAATTCTTAGGTCCAATATTAGAATCCTTCGTGCCTTGTTCTTTACTATTAAAACTTATCTTAAATTCAATCGTGATTTTGACTCATATCATACTGCTATAAACTATTTGGTACTTGAGTACAAGAATCTGAAAATAGGATAATTTACAACTCGAGCCGGCCGGTCCCAAGAGTAAATCAACCACATTTGAGATTCCTACCCGACGTATATATCTAATTTTCCTCAACACTAGTAATTCGTTCCACACTTAACAAACAATTCCCCACAGTCCGATAACCCTCTCCCAGTTTGACCTCATTAAGAGTTCTGATACCATCTATGAAGATCCCAACTCTCCCTAGGGTGTACCTCAAGATTCGGCGGACTGCTTGCCCAACTCTCATAAGAACTCACTACAGATCCTTTAGTACAACATTTACATGCTACAAAGCGTCCCAATATTCAAACTAAAGTACAAGCCAAAATAGAAGATTTTCAACAGCTAGTACAGTGTATCGGCCAAATATAACCTCAAGATTTCCTATTACAAACTATTACTATCCTCATCTCTTTCATCCCCGTACCCTGTTAAGGAAAATAAATAAAGGGATGAACTAGAAACCCAGTGAGATTTCAAAAAAATAACAAGCAATCTATCAGGTATTATAACACTCACATGATGGCATGATCACATATTCCAAAAAGTAAGTAATATCCAAATAACTCATTTAACAAAATCCAGTTAATAACACATTCACGTAAAAGGATACAATCTGCTCTCAAGAGAAGGTTTCATAGCAGTTTGTCTAGGATTCGTTGACACTCCGTCACCCATGAAATTATAATGTTTGTAGATCACCATTTATCCCTAGTCCCGTTCCTCCGATCATCCCCCTGTATTGAATCCGAACTCCAAAGATAATAGTAGAGGTAATACTTGAGAATATTGAATTTAGTGGAATAAACAATAAACAGTAGAATAAATAGTGAAATAAACAATAAATAGTACCTGTAAGGGTCGAAGACAACCTAAGAGGGGGTGAATTAGGTTGATTAAAAATCTAATTAAGTTATGGACACTTTTTGCTCAATATAAAATTTACTCTCTTTTTTAACTGATCACACAATGAATCAATTAATGAATAAATAAAATCACTTGAGATAAGTAGAAGAGATAAGCAATGTAAAGATCACAAACGTAACAATAAGTAAATAAAAAGAAAAGAATTGCAAACCAATTAACTACCCAACTCCTCTTGAGCTTGTAGATTAATTCAAATAAACTTTTTCAAGTTGATGAATTACAATCACTATTGTGTACAAAGGAAGGTTCACCTCCTCCTTGCCCCGAACTCCACTCGGTCAAGTTAGGAAGTTTTACTATCCCTCAGGACAACCCTCACAGAGTTACACTCATGAAGTATTCACTCACAAATGAAAAGCTTACAATGAATCTTACACCACTAAGACTACAAATCTTCCTTGGAGAGTGTTTTCTCACTAAAACTACTCTAGATCTTTTGTATCTTCAGTGTGCAAAAGTTATTTGAAAATTCTTACCATACTCTATTTATAGGAGACCAAGAAAGTGTTTCATTAATGCTTCTAATGGATAGAAAGTAGCTGAACAGTCAACTAGTCGTTGGAGTATCGGACGTCCGATACTACACAAACATGCGTCCAACAGCAAGCAGTGAGTTTGCAAAATCTTCTTTAATTCTATCGGACGTCCGATATTGTCTTTGTGAGCGTCCAACAGATTTCGTCGAGTTTGAATGATCCCTATCGGACGTCCAATGCTTGCATTCGATCGAAGTCAATGAGTTAGGGGAAATGTCTTATTTCCTTTGGACGTCCGATGGTGGAGTTCTTCATGCGTTCGAAGTTGCGCAATGATTATCGGACGCCCGATCTTGTCTTTACAAGCGTCCGACAGCTTTCAGTAATCTTTGTTCCTTTCAATAGCACTTGATCTTTGAATTTGATTTGCTTCATAGCTAAAAGTATATTTTGAAGAGATATTAGTATCATCTATATGTTTTGTAAACATCAAAAGATAGGGACTAAGATTAACAATCTCCCCCTTTTTAATGATGACAAAACAATGGATGGAAGAAGAAATAATTGAGCCATAAGCTCCCCCTTATTCAATGCATCAAAAAAGTTTTTAAGTGCCAAACTTATAATCTCAGAAAACTCTCCCTTTCACATAGCATCCATTTCTCCTCCTTTTTGTCATCATAAGATGAGAGTAAAAATCAGCAATAATAATCCAGCAACAATAATAGAGAATCCAGTATTCCAGAGAAATGATATCAGAATTCAACAATCACCAACATACCAACATTTACCAACATATCACAGAGAATTGATATCAAAAGAAGTATCAAACAGAGAAATAAAAGAAGTATCAAACGGAGAAATAACAATCAAAATAATTATCAAAACAAATCATCATTAGATCAGCATCATTCATTTCTCTCCCTTTTTGTCATCATAAAAATTCAGTCATATTCAAAAATATCAAGGAAAACTCAGTTCAAAATATCAGAAACATCAAAAGAAAATTGCAAAAGAACATTATGAATAAGAATCTCACCGATCTTACCAATATCTCCTACTCCAATTATTTTAATTTTTATGTCATCTCCAAATGTCACTTTGTCACTAGATTTTGGCTTGAATTTGATGAAATGTGATGGATCACAGGTCATGTATCTTGAGCACCCACTTTGATTCCTTAGTAATGTTCACCAGATTCACCTACTCAAGAATTCAAGAACTAATATTTGGTACCCTTTAATTTTTGGATCCTTGAGAATTAGCATCATGTCTAACTATCCACATGCATTTGATGCCTTTTCTCATGTTTTTTCTCACATACCAATCACTTTTCATGTGACCTTTTTGACAACAAAAATTACACATAATCAAAGAGTTATTTATCTGAACAGGTTTAATAAATCTTACTTGTTTTCTCTTATAAACAGCAAAATCAATTGCAGCAGAATTTATTTTCTTCTCATAAGTGCCAAAATGAGGTTTTTTTCCATTTTCTTGAAAGCAGTTTTGTTTCTTATATTGGAGTAATTCATTTAAATTATCCATTCTTCTTTTCAGATCATCTTGTTCCTCTTTGAACATTTCACAAGACCTTGTTTTTGTATCAAGCTTATTTTATAAATCAATCTCATTCTTTTTCAAGAAATCATTTTCAATTTTCAGCTTCTTATTTTCTTGAATAAGACGTGTATTGTCTTGAAAAAGAAAAGGATACAGTCTGCTCTCGGGAGCATGTTCCGTAGCAACTTGTCTAGGATCTGTTGACACTTCGTCAACCATGGAATTATAATGTCCATAGATACCTCCGATCACCGCTTATCCCCATTCCTCCGATCATCCCCCTATACCGGGTCCGAACTCTAAAGATAACAGTAGACTCAAGTATACCGAATCAAGTGGAATAAATAATAAATAGTACCCTTGGTTCGTCAATTTTCTCGACCAAATCCTTGCTAGTTCGATTCGACCAATTAGCCAATGGTATTGCCATTTTACTTGCTCATGTCACTTGTCACTTGTAAATATTGCATTCACTTATTTAAGTCACTTTGTTGTCCAACCTACCCGACCTCGTTAAGGCTGATCTCGGATAGGGGTTCCAGCCATTACCCAAGACTGTCCAACTTGCCTGACCTAACTAAGGCTGGTCTCGGATAGGGGTTCTAGCGAAAGGCCTAGTTCAGCCAATGTGATAAAGTACACATCAAGCCTACACTCATGCACAAGCACATCGTTCAAGTTCGCAGTCAAGATCATGGAATTCAAGTTCACGGAGGTTGAATGCGATAAAGTACACATTTGCCTATACAATAACACTTCAAGATATCTAGTAATTTCAAACAACAAGTCATATTTTGATCGAGATCAGTGAGCCAGGGGAAATGTCTTATTTCCTTCGGACGTCCGGTGGTGGAGTTCTTTATGCGTCCGAAGTTGCGCAATGATTATCGGACGTCCGATCTTGCCTTTACAAGCGTCCGACAACTTTCAACAATCTTTGTTCCTTTCAATAGCACTTGATTTTTGAATTTGATTTGTTTCATAGCTGAAACTATATTTTGAAGAGATATTAGTATCATCCATATGTTTTGTTAACATCAAAAGATAGGGACTAAGATTAACAGTACCCTTGATTTGTCAATCTTCTCGACCAAATCCTTGTTGGTTCAATTCGACGAACCAATCAATGGGGTTGGCATTTCACTTGTTTCGGTCGCTTGTCACTTGTAAATATTGCATTCATTTGTTTAGATCACTTGGCTGTCCAACCTCCTCGACCTCGCTAAGACTAATCTCGGATACGGGTTCTAGTCATTATCCAAGGTTGTCCAGCGTACCCAACCTCGCTAAGGCTGGTTTCAGATAGAGGTTCCAGCGAAGGGCCAGATTCAACCGATACGATAAAGTACACATCAGGCCTACACTCATGCACATGCACATCATTCAAGTCCATAGTTAAGATCATGGAATTCAAATTCACGAAGGTCGAGTGCGATAAAGTACACACTCACCTATGCAATAACACTTCAAGATATCTAGCAATTTCGAGCAATAAGTCACATTTCGATCAACAAGTCACATGGTCCATATGTATATCATTTCACCTGTAAATAGGGTCAAGTTAGGGCAAATGCTATAAAGTACACACTTGCCCAGCCAAGATCAGGGCAAGTGAGTCTAGCATTTCAATAGCAATCAACGAATCAATCATGTATCAAGATAGCATTTCAAGTATTCAACAAGCTCATCAAGATCTCCCAGGGTCACTGGAATATTCATCTTCTAGCTCAGTTCCTTTCGCGGGATATGATGGCTTCTGTGTTGGGGAAATCGGTCCCCACTGAACATTCTGCGGATGAGGTGGTGTGGATGTCGGAGAGTTCTAGGAAATTTTCGTTAGCTTCGGCCTATCATGAGGTACGGCATGTCAGCAATACTTCAGTCATGCTCTCTAGGGTTTGGCAGCGTCCAACCCCCGTCAAGATATCGTTTTTCATGGTTCGGCTTCTGATGGGTCGTCTGCCCTTGGATGATGTGCTCTGTACGTTTGGGTTTCATGTTCCGTCAAAAAGTGTATGTTGCCTTTCCCCGGCGGCGGAGTCCATTGAGCATGTGTTTGCCACGGGTGAGGTAGCTAAGGCAATATGGGCATTCTTTGGGAGTTTGTGTGGCATCTCTAGCATAGTCCCGTCGGTGCGGGGCCATTTGGCTTCTTGGTGGTTGGCAGGGCATCGCTCGGAAAGGCAGAGGGTTCTTTATCATACTCTTCCGAGCATACTTTGTTGGCATATTTGGAAGGCTAGGAATAGAGCAGTCTTTGAGGGTATTCAACCGCATCCCCTTTCTATTTGTCAGGATATTTTTCTGGAGACCAAATTGCTTCTTGAAGGACAGTTCAAGCAGTATGTTGGGGCTCGGTCGTTTCTGCAGTTGTGTGATTGGTCGTCTCAGTCGGGGCAGCGTTTCAAGATCAAACGTGTTTGTTGGGCACCAGCTGTAATGGATGCGCTTACCCAGAACACGGATGGTTGCTCCAAGGGTAATCCTGGGCCATGTGGTGGTGGAGGAGTGCTACGGGATCCGTCGGGGCGCCCTTTGGTGGGATTTTCAGCTTTTTTGGGAGTAACATCTAGCCTCCAGGCAGAAACGCTAGCCCTTCTAATTGGCCTTTAGATATGTGTTAAAAAGGGGTTCACGAATGTTAGCATTCAACTGGATTCTCTGGTGTTGGTGGGGATTCTGCAACGCCGACTTCATTGCCCGTGGCAAATTCGCTTGGAGGTCCGGCAAATATGGAAACTGGCAGGAGATCCGCCTAGGCTTTTCCATTGTCTCAGAGAGGCGAATTAGGTGGTAGATACTTTGGCTAATGTTGGGGTGGCACACCCCCACCATGCTATTAACTCTATGAGCATTGGAATGAATGGCCGAGGCTGGCTCGAGGAAGGATTAGCCTAGATAGCATGAGAACTCCTTCTGTTAGGAGAGTGCGAACATCCTAACGCAAGCAAAATTATAATTGGTTTCCTTTGTATTTGAGATTTATGAATAAAAGCGGGGGTGGCGTCCCTTCCCGTGAACGGGGTTAGCCAAAAAAAAAAGATCACATGTTAATCAAGCAACCTAACATGCAGTTGAAACATTTACCAATTGATCATAATCTTTCCACTTCAAACCCTAGTTCTTTCTCTTGGATACTCTCGAGTCCTATGGTCATATAATACATCAAGAGTCTATGAACTCTAAGCTAATAGAAATGCGACAATTGGAGTTTTGAAGATTCACTTAGAAGACATATCAAGTTGTAAGTTTAACCCTGGTATAGCTTCCAAACTTACAAAGGTTTCTTGTTCAAAACAAGAGGAAAACCACATGCATGATAGATCAATGTCTCAAGCAATATATAGAGCTAACATATGTCAATTATAGACAAGAATCCCACCAAAAATCCATATATAAGCTGTCACATACCCAACTCTCTAAAGAGCAAGATTTGCTAAACCAAAACTCTTTGTTAAAAGTTCAAAATCAACATACATATGACGAACAAGGTTTTAACAAATGTCTTGAATAAGAGTAAGTGCAAAAGTAAAGCAAAAACACCCTAAAAGTAAAACTCAAGACCTTCCCTCGCTCAATCGGCCAACCAAGCAAAACTTAGCAACACTTAACCACAATTCCTCCATCTAAACCTTCAAGATTTGCCTTTATTCGCATGGCAAAAACACAATAAATCATAACTAGCATAGCATGTGTCATATGGTATATATTCTTGGCAAGAAAAATTATCAAAATCACACATGTACAAAGCTTTAACTAAGCTATTCACTTCATGTTCCAAAATTGGAAATTGACAAGATAACTTGAAAACAACATGAAATCTTCCATAGAAGTCCTTCCTTCTCATTCTTTATCAATATACATCAATTAAACTCAAAACCTAGTAGGGAAACCTAGTAGATCATTAAGTAAACCTAGTCAATCATCATACATCAAGAAAACCTCATAGATCATCAAGTAAAACATCAAGAAAGATAGGTTTTCTAACAAAGTTTACCTTTTTTTTCACAAAACCTTAGATGGCAAGCAAATCAAGAAGTTTACAAGGCTTTCTTCCTCCAAGAACTTCTCCAAGAGCTTCCTTCCAAGTTTAACTCAAGGATTGATGGAGTAAATTAGGGTTTCTCTCTTGTTTTCTCACTAATTAAACAAGGAATCAAGGCTAGAAATTTCGATTTTTTTCCTGTCCCTTTCTCTCGCTCTAAATTCAGCCAAGATAGGAAAGAAAAAGAAGAAAAAATGGTGAAGAACTAAAGCTTTAGTTGGATAAGAATATGGCTTAGTCTTGATTAAGAAGTTGTAGTTGTTTGACAAGTGGCAAGATAAGGATTAGTCTTGGTGGTCAAGATGTTGTAGTGGCTTGACAAGTGGCAAGATATGGAGTAGTCTTGGTGGTCAAACATTTGTAGATCTTAACACTTGGCAAACCAAGAAGTAATAACTATCCATTTGTCTCTCATACACTAAAATATCCAACTCTCCTCCAATTATCTCTTAACACTTCTTGTCGCATAATTCTTTTGCACAATTCTTCCTCTTGTCTACCAAATTTTTTGTACATACCTCCTTGATTGGTCACACTAGTGTAGTGCACTACGAAACTCAACATGCACCAAGTTAAATAAGGCAATAGAATAAAAATCATGACTCAACCATTAAAGCAATCAGGAATTTAAGGCAAATAAGTTAAACTAATCAAAAACATAGAAAACGAATTTTCAAATCCTCACAGTAGTTATTTACAATCTATTCATAAGTCACCTGGGTATTATCTTATTCATGATAAAATATTATATTCCTCCATAAGAAATCAATATTTCTTAAAAGTTAGATATACCCTATTAGACGAATGAAAACCTTGCATACTTTAGACTTTCCGTTTGTGCCTCATTGTCATGATTTGTGAGCTGTAATTCCATCTTATGTTCATTATTATCATCTTGTGTCACTTGAATTTCATCTAGTTTTACTTTTTGTCTAGTTCCTACTACCTTGTCTAGAATAAACTATTCCAATAATTGGTAATACTAGAGAAAATATCTTTTTTCATTGAGACGATGGAAGTAGTATTCTCATGATTTTTCAAGAACACTCCACAAGATGACGTTAATTGCATCTTAACTCCAATTAGTTCAATTATGCCCTCTTCACAAGTAAGGAAACTCTATATCTCATATGGTATGAATTGAACATCCTTAGATGAAATGCATTTAGTGTATAGGAGACAATTTCGTGTACAATAAACCCCAAATTGCTTTGATAAACTCGAATGGCTTATGATCTCATAATATCATATAAAGTGTGATTCTTTCTCTAGGACACTCTTTTGGTGTCTAAGAAAAAAATTTTGTTTGAGAACCTTATTTTCCTTTAGCTATTTTAATCCTTGGTTTAAATATTTTTCACTTTGATCAAATTTAAGTGTTTCAATTTCTTTGCCAATTTATTGCTTTTTCAATCTTTGGGATAACTAATTTTTAGATGTTAGAATGGAGTAAAATTAGTACAAATTTGGTTAATTGCCTTTGGATTCCTCTATAGGACATAAGATGTTCTATTGCTTTTGTTTTATCTATTTTTGCTTTTTTTATTTGTATTTCTATGGGAAATTTTTTTTTTATTTTAAAATTTCATATTAGTTAGCAATATAATTAGAAAGGTCACGTATAAATTACATGATGTCAAACATCAATATTGTTATATAAAATTCAAACAAATTCTCAACAATTGTCAAAGAGTTTTGACAAATCTTATCTTAAACATTTTATTTGCTGCAAAAGGGAAATAACTATTTTAAAGCTGGGCAAAATTTTATTATTAAAAAAGTACAACCAATTATTAACTAAACTCACAAATATCCTAAATTTTGGTGAATAAGTAAAAGAATATGTAAGGATAATTTTGACATCCCAATATGTTGGGTCATTTTAGATAAATTTGAAATGAGCACTTGAAGGGGGAAGAGTTTTCCAGCTTAAATGGTCTATAAAAATATGATAAGAGAATGAACAACTTGGAAAGGCCTCTCGATTCTAGGCCATTCCTGCGTACCAAATGAGAGGCAAAGGAGCTAGTGTATGCAATATTAGTGTAAACAAGATTCATTCATATACATATACATATATATAATATGAATGTATATACCATCCATGTATATATTTGTATACACACATATACATATATACATATACCTATGTATCTATGTATTGCGTGTGTACAAATATGTATACATATATGTATATATATATACATAGATACATGAACATAATGTATGTTTATATACATACACACACATATGTATGGATGTATGTGTATATAAACACACAGTTATATATGTGTGTGTCTATATACATATGTATGTATGTATGTATTATGTATATATATGTATGTGTGTGCATACATATATATATACATACACACACATACATATGTATGCATATGCATACATATGTATGTGTGTGTATGTATATATGTATGTATGTGCATGTATGTGTGTGTGTGCACATATATATGTATGGAAATAAACAAATTAGTGTGTAGATCAAATATTATATAAGAGTTTAAGTTCATTGGCTTTGCAAATGGTTTTGAAACTAATTCATTTAAAAATAAAAAAGAATGGCATAAATTGTTTACTATGAATACCCCTATGAGACTCTCGTCCCACATCGGAAGTAGGAAGGGAAATAATTAGTATATGAGCTTGAGTCCATGGGCTATTAAGTAACTTGGATTAACCATTTTGGGATCACAGTTTTGGTCCAAAGTCACTTATGCTAGCCTGTGAATTAGGGGCACTATAGTTGATATTAGAGAGAATCTCGTGTGATCTCTAGCCAACTTGACTGTAGGCCAATGGTATTATGGTTCCCACTATGCAACCAGAGTGCAAGGAACTAAGTAACATGTTAGACAATAGCTTTATCTAGAGCCTGTACGAGTCACTCTAGAGTTCATATATGACTGAGTAGCCAATTTGGATTCTAACCAGATTTTATGAGTACGCAAAAGTCTTAGGATAGGTAAATATGAGACTCCCACCTTACATCGGAACTTAAAAAGAAAAGGAATTAGTATATAAGCTGATATGATATGAACTCCATAGAATCCTATGAAACCCCAACAATCCAAATCATAGGAAAGTCTAAGAATTAGTTTGGAAGTAGGAATCCTCAACCCTAACACGAAGACCTTGATATTATCTCGACTCGTTGTGCAACATGACATGTGAGGACTCATGTTTTTATTCTTAATTTTGTCTCTTTTATAATTATTTGCCCTAGTATTATTTAATTATACTATTATTGCATGAATTTCCCTTAAATTTGCGTCAAAAGTTTTTCGAAAGTCGCACCGACGCGACTAATTGGAGATTTGAGGATTTAATACTAGACTAGTAAGTATGAGTAATTGCAGTGTTTGAGGAATTACCTTGGAAAATTAGTGTTTAAGTATAGCAATCAAGAGAGAAAGTGGTAGTGCAAGATACTATTGTGCCACTATTGAAAGTTGACTTTTACACAAACTTAAGGCTAGCTTTCCTTCATCTTTCCACCACAAAAAACCAAAGGCCATACACTCCCTCACACTCTCTCTTGCTCGGCCGAAACTAGAAGGAGAAAAGGGGGAAGAAAAGCTTCACCTTTTAGCTTCAATCTTGCTTGATCATCATCATCCAACCCACAAAAACTTTTGGATTCTTGCTCTAGCTAGAAGGAAGGTACCACCTTGTGGTGGTTCTTGGTGAAGTGTTGGTGGAAAGTCTTACTTTCAACTACAGTTTAGGAGCTTGAAGAGGTAACCACTTCATCCTTCTTTAATCTTTTAATTTTACCAAGATTAGAGGTTGAATTTCATGAGTTTGAAACCCTAATCAAGGAGTTAGGCTAGAGGACTTGAGGAACTTTTATTTCTTGCTATACATCCTAGGTAGTGGTCTTGAGGTGACCTTTTAGGTATGGACTTGAGGCTTCTTCCTTGATTGTTGTTGTTTGTGTGATGAGTGACTTGATATTGGCTTGGTAAGAGGAGAGAAAGTTGGAAGAAACTCATGGGAAGAGCTGGCCGAAACTGCTGCCTTGTTGCCTTGCATGGATTTCAAATTTTTGTTGCTTATATGACTGCTAAAAAGCATTTTATATGTTGTATTATGTGTGTTGAAATTGTCTTTCAAAAATCATTTCAATCGATTACATAAAACTTGGGTTTTGTAGAAAGGAAGAAATCTGGAATATAGCTGCCAGGTCAGCCGACCAAGGGTACTTTGTCTGAGCATAAATCTTTGCACAAAAGTCAAAATTGAGTGTCGTTTGTGATATTTGAAACCAGGCACCAAGAGCTTTTGAATGGTATAAGATTCCACTGCTAATTCGTTTTGAGTGAGCCGTACCGAATCGACAAAGTGGACTGACCTGTTTTACTTGTTTGTCCGAGAGAAACTGTGTAGCTGCATCTTGTGGCTCAATTTCGTCCCTCTTGTGAAAGGAGTTTGGAAACAATTTCTTCTGATGAATTATAGCATTTTGAATCTAGTTTCTAACGCCATAACCCGTTCCCAATTTAGACTTGTGTAGAGTTAGATATGGCCTAATTTCAAAACTGTGTCAAAGCTGGTAACTGGAAAAAAATGTTGAACAGGTTGCAAAATCCCGCCATCTTCAAACTATTGTATCTTGCTGTTCAAAAATACAAATTTAATTTTGCTTATTGTGTTTGAAACTTAACTTGAAACTCTTTCTGTGATATAAATTTCAGAGGTTAATTCAATATCTATGAATTTTGCTGAATTTTCAAACTTTGCTGAAAAACAAGACTGGTTCTACCCTGTCTTCATGAAACAGTAAATTTGAGCTGAAATTTGAATGATTTTTGGTTGGAATCTGGGAAAAGTGTTTTCAGAAAAGTTTTAGTACATTGAATCTAGTTTCTAACGGTATAAATTTTCCCATTTTTGGATTTGCCAAACTCAAGATATGATTTTTCAAGTATTGTCGAGTAAAGTTGGAAATTTCTGATTTCTTAAGAAATGAACTTTTATGAACTCCCAACTTCTTTTTGTGATTGGTGGTTCATTTTAAATTCGATTTCATGAATGATACGAGTTCACTTGAGACTTTAAATTCTCATTTTTGAATTTCGATTTTCGACGAGAAAAACTCTTTTAAGGCGTTGTTTTAAATTTAAAGCAAGTGCATTTTCTGTGACGTCCTCACTTTTCCCCAAGGCGAACCAAAGGGTATCGGCGGGACGCCTGCCCAGCGCTCACCAGGACTCGGTACAATTCTCATTCAAGCTTATTACAATGATAACTAATATGACGAGATAAAGTAATAAAGTGAAGTCGCTTCCATATATATAAATATCCGGTCTTACACCACAATTCAAGATACAGTCACTTTTCCCAAAATATACAAACTTTCATGATCGTCTAGTCAATTACAATCAAAATCATAATACCAAAGTGCCTCAAGTCGGCGGTTCCTTACTACTTCTATTCCAGTTCCTGTTAAGAAAAACAAACTAATGTGGTGAGCCAATACTCAGTGAGGTCAAGAAACACACATGTAGGCACGTAGTCCATGTAACAGTAATAATCAGTAAGTAAAGCCATAAAGTTCAAGTAATTAACATTTCAAGCAGGTAAAAGTAAATAGAAACAATTCAAGGATATGGTAGCTCTCAGGAGTTAATTTCCACTTGCTTTGCTAACCTCGATCGAATACTTTCCCGCGATGACACTCCGTCAACCGGATCGGTATTTTTAAGTCCATAGATCTCCACTTTTCTTCACAGTTCCTTCCACCATACAACTCCCACCGGGCCCGAACTGCTTTAAAGGCGCTACTGCACGAGTAGGTCAAACAAGATCTCTCCAATAGATCATGCTTATATAGGTTGTCTCATGGCTCACCAAGGTTCCCGACCAAGCCCAAGCTGGCTTGAGTCCAAAGTCGGCCAATGAGTTTGGGCGTCCCCAGTTCAGTTCAGTTCAGTTCAGTTATGAGTCGAGGAGATTCACTCCAACGACGAATGCAGCCATAGCATATCATTTCATTTCATTCAATCATTCAATACATTTCAATCATTCATTGCATTTCAATCAATTCAATCATGATTCATTTAAATGAGAACGAGTGCGATAAAATACACACTCGACTCAACGGTTATAGTCGTTCTATGCATAACTGGCAAATCCAGATAATTTCAACTAGACATGCACTTGACACTCACCTAGTCAAAAAGGAGAGTATGTTGCACAATTCGAGTACTTAGGCGTCCGTTGTGAGGTCCTCTTGAAGGTCCCCTTGAATGCCTGAGCAAACAATAGGTATCTATTACACACTATCACTTAGAATCTCCAATTATCAAGGAAGATTGCACACTTATACAATCTAAGAAAATATCATGAAAATGAGTCTTAATTGCTCAAAATTCAAGGTTCGAAAGTGGTGTTTAATAACACAAGGAAAAACTGGCTTTCTTCATGAAGACAAGTCCAAAATGGTCAATTAGTATTGAAGGATAGGGAAGAGTTTCAAAAACTCAATTCCCGTCAAGTTTGAAAATTTCAGATTTGAGGTACATTCTTGGAAAAATCATATCTCACTCTTCATAGATCTAAAATTAGAAAACTTGGTACCGTTGGAAACTAGTTCCGAAGTACTAAAAGTTCCACTAAAGTTCCAAGAATATACAAGGCAATCTTGCCTTAAGCTTTCGTTTTCCTTTTTTTTTGGAACCTTTGGCCAATGAAATCATCTCAAACATGGTTCATTTATGAAGAAAAGGTCTAAGAAACATCCAACATACATTTGGTAGGTGATTGACATCAAAATTTTCAAAATAACAAGTCCCAATTCAAAATAAGCCATTGGCTAGCCCAAAATTAGGGTTTTCTTTCTCTGGTGCAGGTCTGTAATTAGGCCATAACTCACTCAATTCAACTTGGAATTAAGCATGATTGGTGGCGTTGGAAACTACATTCATAGGGCTACAATTTATCAAAAGAAATCATTTTACAATTCTGTCCATAGCTAGCTCAAATTCAAGCAACAAGTCCCAGCACCTCATTGACTCTCTAGCAGAGTAACAAAACAGGACATGTAAATTTGAAGAACTGTTCCGGTTCCCTCAAGTCGAATCAGGGGATGAATTTTATGGCGTTAGAAAACTGAAAGTGTCTAGTTTCAAATACCATAAATGGAACTCGATTTTGACATCGGAGTAAAGAGTTATGGTCATTTAAAATTCGCTGCCAGAGTACCTCTATACACGTTTTCCAGGTTTGAAGAATTTTCGATAATGCAACTTTTGGCCGACCAAATCAAGTGATTTTTGGTGAAAACATTCCACACAACCTATACAATATATCTACATCAAAATCAAGGCAATTTGATCACAAAAAAAATTGCACTAAGGCTGCGGCAAGAACAGGGCAGATTCGGCCCCTTCCTCCCTTTGGTTTCCTTTGAGTTTCTTTCCACTTTTTCAACATATAACCACTAGTTTAACACTTAATCAACATAAATAACATCCAAAATCATCATATCAGTCCAACATGTCCATTGTGGGATTTTATAGAGCCCACTCACATGATTTTCTGTAACAGCCCCACTTTCCCCTAAGGCGAACCAAAGGGGTGAGCGGACTGCCTGCCCAGCTCTCGCCAGGACTCACGATGCAGACTAGAACTATCTATAGCGATCCGGAACTTACGAACGAGCGTAAATGAGTCAAAATGGTAAAATAACCCAAAATTTTAAAACAATGAAATCCGAAGTCGGCCATGAATAGTGACCGACCCGTCAGAACCCAACCGAAATAGCCAACAAACATTCACATCTGAACTTTAGCGTTTACAAATCAAAATGACATACAAAAGTTTTCAAAAGTTAATATATACACACGGTTTGCCAAATCAAAAGAGAAAACGCCCCAAAAGTACACTTAGGGTTTTAATACATGAGCTATACAAAAGATATGTTCAACTAGCTCAATTTGGCAGCCATTTGTCAAATCCAGACCAAAAGGGTTTATTTTCCTGTAAGGAAAACAAAAGGAACAGAAAGGGGTGAGCTTGCGCTCAATGAGATACCAAACAGATAGCATTAAAATCATAGCATTTCACATTTAACAAATCAGGTACACATGTCAGAGGTAAAGCAAAAGAACCAATGATTCAAATCAGAAGGATACGGGTGGCTCTCAGGAGCCAAATTTCCCAGCGCAGTACTTGATCCAAACCGGTTGACTCTCCGTCAACGTATATAGAACCAACGCGTCCGTAGACCCCTCTTTACACCGAATTCCGTCCACCAAACACCCCTTTACCGGGCCCGCTCACCGTAACCGAACAGAAATGGTAATACTCGAGTATACCCGGAATCAAGGGTCTCAATACCCAAAATCCCCGAACAGACTACCGTGGTTCGTTATCTAATCGTCCAGGCCCTTGCCGGCCCGACTCGAATAACTTAGCCACAGGATTGAGCTCATAGGTCATAGAAATCCGAACAGATGCAGACACAGATAACAGATTCAAATTTTGCATAGTAAATTGGCATATGAACAGACTAGAGAACGAGTGTGATAAAGTACACCCTCGTCTCGAACAAATAAACAGATTGCAGAGCAGAAATCAAGTTAAACAGCAATGGAGGGGAGTGGTACACTCACCGGCTCAACTTCAAAAGTTTTTACTTCAGATTGGCCTTAATCGCCAAGAAACCCTAAAATAATCAAAATAAACCAATTGAAGGTTTCATATCCAAAATCGAGTAAACGGAATGCACAAGTGAGGCTCGAACTACACGTCGTACGCCTTGCCCAAAAATACTAATGCAAGGGTGCAAAAACATGATTTTCTTGGAAACAAAAGATAACATGAAGACCTAGGGTCAACAACCCAAAAGCCCTTCATTTCCATCAAAAGGCAAATCCAACTTAAAGAACCAAACGGCCTAGAAAATCGGACAGCATTTCCCCTAAATTTCTTACTTTTCCAGCCATTAAGGCTTCATTATTTCCTCAAATCAGCCCCAAACATTTTCACCCAAAGGTCATCTCATTTCCCAAAAGCCGTACAGGGCTCAAAGTGGTACAAGTACAAAAGTTAGCTAGGAAATGACCGGAATAAGAGTAAGCCTTAAAACATGCAAACAAGTAACAATGAGACTCGATAACGAATCATAAAGCCATGCCAATCACAACCCCAATAGGGTTTCATATACATATATAAGCATAATAGCAAACAGAAAATCAGAAAATATAACTCATTTGATCAATCAACAAAAACAGGTTTGGCCTCCGTATGCGGTAATGGCACAAAATGCGTTACGCTTATCGGATGAGGGCGTAAGACCCACATCTCGAAGCTAAAATACAGGGCTAGCAAAAATGTAGAAGGCCTCTCAGTCCAAATCCTAGCACAACTAGGTCAAATGTGCCAAATACTAAACCAGAATTACCAAAACAGGTTTGCAAAACACACAAAACTGTAATGAACACAACTCAGTCTATACAAGTCCAAATGCCGAAATTCCAAAGGTATAAGTTAGCTAAGAAATCCAGATACATTTCATCAGAAGACACCAACTTCAAAATCCAAACCAATGCCAGTCAAAATAGACAATTACTATCGCAGTTCGCACATTCTGTTCACCCAGAACAGCAACAGTAAAAACGGCATAACTCACTCTACACTACTCCAAATGCCCTGAAATTTTGCAGGCACTTCAAACTCATCAATACCTACAACTTTTATGTTTTGAGCAAAGTCCAATTCGGCCTCTATCTATGACCTAAAATTTCGGACAGAATGTTCAACCAAGAACCCTAATTTTCCAGAAATTCTTCCAAATTCAAAATTGATTGCAATTTCCTATCATATGCACCTACTAGAGCTAAAGCCCCTTATCAACAACCATCAAAAACAACCACACCATCAAGATCATATGAAACCAGAAAATTCATCATAAAATTGAAAACTTCACCAAAACACTTCAAATCAAGAAACAAGTCACATAATCCATCACTTTAGGTCCCATTAAGCACCATATAAGCATCAATAAGTGTAGTGGAATGTTTAATCATCACTTACCTAAGAAATAAGAGAAGAGAGTTGTAGACCACCCTAGCTCTTCAAGAAAACTTCACCAAACAACCTCTATCACCAACTAGAAAGATTTTTATGGAGTAGAAATGGATGTAAGCAAATGTTTTTGGGTGATTTGCACCAAGTAGTAGCTAGAACTTGAAGAGTTTCTTCTTCCTTCCTTGCACAAGAGGTTCGGCCAACAAGAGGTAAGAAATGGTAATTTTTTGTGCATTTTTGAGATATTTAACCAATTTTTGGTCAAAAGTCAAAATAGTGAATAGTAAATCTTAAGTCAAACCACTAAGAGGGTGACACTTGTCACCTCATTAATGCAAGCTTATCACTTCTTATACCTCTCACATCAATCAAATCTCACTCTCTACTTATCTCTTACCACCCGATAAATTTTACACAGTATCCGGAATTTAACCTAATTGGCCGAATTTTTCCGAACTTTTCGCACTAGTGGGTCCCACGTCCGATATACGTTCTTAATTTCTCAAAATCCATTCGATACTAGAAAAATCATCTAAAAACTATATTTACTCACAAAAATTATCTAGAAAATTTTCCGGATACAGAAAGTGCAGAAAACAAGCCATAGAAAATAAGAAAGCCTAGAAAAATAATAAAACCTAGAAAATGGAAAAGTTACGGGTTCTCACACTCTCTCCCTCTTAAAGAAATTTCGCCCTCGAAATTTTCTCTTCAAAATTTAAAGTAACCAATGGCCTGTACCTTCTTCGTCTTCAGAGTCAGAAGAAACGAGATTCTTCATTCCAGTCCTTTTTCCACTTGACGGTCCAGGGTCGGTCTTGGTTGGTTGCTGGGTTCCTTTCTTTTCACGCGCTTTACCCGGGAAATGAGCAATTCGATGCTCGGCGCTCCCACAGCACAGACATCTCCCTCCTCTTTTCCAACAATTCTCTTCAAAATGATTGGATTTTCTACAATAGCCACAATATGGTAGAGGAATTGGGGTCTGATCTCCTTGTGAGATATCCCTCAGTGGTCCTTTTTCCCTTGAGTTTCCTCCCGGCGTATCCTCCTTAAGTGTCTCCAGAATTGTCACACCCCTCACTCCACGACCCTTCTTCGCCAAGGGCCTACCTTGCTCACCCTGTTCTGGCAATTTTCCCCTTTTCTTGCCCCTTTTCTTGGCATAGAAGATCGTCCCCTGTGGCCTTACAATTCCTGCCCTTTGAGCTTCCTCTGGCGTCCCCATAGAAGTATTACCTTGTGCCATTGCTACAGTCTCCTTGGAAATCTCTTCGTATTTCCTCTTTAACTCCATGTTTTGGTGTAAAAGCTCAAGTTTCTCCGAATACTCTTGCTTCCATTGCCTTTCCCAGTACTCGGTCAGCCTCCTTTGAACCTCTATTTCATCTCGGAGAATCGAAATTTCCTGATACGGATCAATCCAATGTGTCATCTTACGGAAGTGCTGGAACTCGGGTACTAGCCTGTCGGGCAAAACAATGAGTCATAATACATTCCTAAGTACAAGTGGCATTCTCGATCCTCGTACAGTTATTGTTTCCCTTTTCTTCTCTTGATTCTTGGCCTCGCTTAGTTCCACGGCCACGACCACGTCCACGACTGCTTATTCCTTACATATATATATATATTATATATATTTTTTTCTCTCTTTTCTTTTTCCCCTTTCCCCAAGGTAATTCAACGCATAACCACAGTAAAGTGACAAAAGTAATCAAATTCTAGCACATCAATTACACCAATGACATATGCATATATAACACACCATGTATCAAGAAAACGGTTAATCAGATACACCAATACATGCCAAATTAGACAGATAATCCTATGCACAATACTCAAACCACTGTTATGTCATAGCGGTATCAAAGCAAATCAAGAGTAAAGGCGATATAGTCCCAGACCCAATTAAAATAACCCCGTCCGATCCCTCACGTCACTTACCATGCAAACTAGATATCCAATAACCTCATGGACTCATTCCAGCCAAACAAAGCCTATTCATGTTCCCAATATGCAAATCTCACATACTTAACACCGTTTCAACTCTGGAGTACTCAGGCACAAGAATCCGAAATAAGACAATTCACCTCTCGAGCTGGCCAGTCCCAAGAGTAAATCATCTATTTTACAGATTCCTACCCGACATACATATCTATCTTCCTCGAATCCCATGGTAAAGATCTTTACACTTATGGCATGTCTGGTTCATAACTTACGCTCAAACGAGCACTTAGACATATTCATGAAATCAGGACCATACACCACTTGGCCCAAGCTCATTCCGCGCAGAGACCACGCGAAGCAGGCTCTGATACCAATTGTAACAGTTCTCAGGGTCACATTACAGGGTACCTATCAGCTTGCCACCCGCACGCGGGCATCCCCTACGGAGAGTTTCGCTTCGTGACTCTTCACGAACGAGAGGCTCGGGGCTTTTCCAGTAAAAGGACGTAGAGTCCCAACCGTCGGCATATGGCTCTGATACCAATTGTAACAGCCCCACTTTCCCCTAAGGCGAACCAAAGGGGTGAGCGGACTGCCTGCCCAGCTCTCGCCAGGACTCACGATGCAGACTAGAACTATCTATAGCGATCCGGAACTTACGAACGAGCGTAAATGAGTCAAAATGGTAAAATAACCCAAAATTTTAAAACAATGAAATCCGAAGTCGGCCATGAATAGTGACCGACCCGTCAGAACCCAACCGAAATAGCCAACAAACATTCACATCTGAACTTTAGCGTTTACAAATCAAAATGACATACAAAAGTTTTCAAAAGTTAATATATACACACGGTTTGCCAAATCAAAAGAGAAAACGCCCCAAAAGTACACTTAGGGTTTTAATACATGAGCTATACAAAAGATATGTTCAACTAGCTCAATTTGGCAGCCATTTGTCAAATCCAGACCAAAAGGGTTTATTTTCCTGTAAGGAAAACAAAAGGAACAGAAAGGGGTGAGCTTGCGCTCAATGAGATACCAAACAGATAGCATTAAAATCATAGCATTTCACATTTAACAAATCAGGTACACATGTCAGAGGTAAAGCAAAAGAACCAATGATTCAAATCAGAAGGATACGGGTGGCTCTCAGGAGCCAAATTTCCCAGCGCAGTACTTGATCCAAACCGGTTGACTCTCCGTCAACGTATATAGAACCAACGCGTCCGTAGACCCCTCTTTACACCGAATTCCGTCCACCAAACACCCCTTTACCGGGCCCGCTCACCGTAACCGAACAGAAATGGTAATACTCGAGTATACCCGGAATCAAGGGTCTCAATACCCAAAATCCCCGAACAGACTACCGTGGTTCGTTATCTAATCGTCCAGGCCCTTGCCGGCCCGACTCGAATAACTTAGCCACAGGATTGAGCCATAGGTCATAGAAATCCGAACAGATGCAGACACAGATAACAGATTCAAATTTTGCATAGTAAATTGGCATATGAACAGACTAGAGAACGAGTGTGATAAAGTACACCCTCGTCTCGAACAAATAAACAGATTGCAGAGCAGAAATCAAGTTAAACAGCAATGGAGGGGAGTGGTACACTCACCGGCTCAACTTCAAAAGTTTTTACTTCAGATTGGCCTTAATCGCCAAGAAACCCTAAAATAATCAAAATAAACCATTGAAGGTTTCATATCCAAAATCGAGTAAACGGAATGCACAAGTGAGGCTCGACCTACACGTCGTACGCCTTGCCCAAAAATACTAATGCAAGGGTGCAAAAACATGATTTTCTTGGAAACAAAAGATAACATGAAGACCTAGGGTCAACAACCCAAAAGCCCTTCATTTCCATCAAAAGGCAAATCCAACTTAAAGAACCAAACGGCCTAGAAAATCGGACAGCATTTCCCCTAAATTTCTTACTTTTCCAGCCATTAAGGCTTCATTATTTCCTCAAATCAGCCCCAACATTTCACGCCAAAGGTCATCTCATTTCCCAAAAGCCGTACAGGGCTCAAAGTGGTACAAGTACAAAAGTTAGCTAGGAAATGACCGGAATAAGAGTAAGCCTTAAAACATGCAAACAAGTACAATGAGACTCGATAACGAATCATAAAGCCATGCCAATCACAACCCCAATAGGGTTTCATATACATATATAAGCATAATAGCAAACTAGAAAATCAGAAAATATAACTCATTTGATCAATCAACAAAAACAGGTTTGGCCTCCGTATGCGGTAATGGCACAAAATGCGTTACGCTTATCGGATGAGGGCGTAAGACCCACCATCTCGAAGCTAAAATACAGGGCTACAAAAATGTAGAAGGCCTCTCAGTCCAAATCCTAGCACAACTAGGTCAAATGTGCCAAATACTAAACCAGAATTACCAAAACAGGTTTGCAAAACACACAAAACTGTAATGAACACAACTCAGTCTATACAAGTCCAAATGCCGAAATTCCAAAGGCATAAGTTAGCTAAGAAATCCAGATACATTTCATCAGAAGACACCAACTTCAAAATCCAAACCAATGCCAGTCAAAATAGACAATTACTATCGCAGTTCGCACATTCTGTTCACCCAGAACAGCAACAGTAAAAACGGCATAACTCACTCTACACTACTCCAAATGCCCTGAAATTTTGCAGGCACTTCAAACTCATCAATACCTACAACTTTGATGTTTTGAGCAAAGTCCAATTCGGCCTCTATCTATGACCTAAAATTTCGGACAGAATGTTCAACCAAGAACCCTAATTTTCCAGAAATTCTTCCAAATTCAAAATTGATTGCAATTTCCTATCATATGCACCTACTAGAGCTAAAGCCCCTTATCAACAACCATCAAAAACAACCACACCATCAAGATCATATGAAACCAGAAAATTCATCATAAAATTGAAAACTTCACCAAAACACTTCAAATCAAGAAACAAGTCACATAATCCATCACTTTAGGTCCCATTAAGCACCATATAAGCATCAATAAGTGTAGTGGAATGTTTAATCATCACTTACCTAAGAAATAAGAGAAGAGGAGTTGTAGACCACTCTAGCTCTTCAAGAAAACTTCACCAAACAACCTCTATCACCAACTAGAAAGATTTTTATGGAGTAGAAATGGATGTAAGCAAATGTTTTTGGGTGATTTGCACCAAGTAGTAGCTAGAACTTGAAGAGTTTCTTCTTCCTTCCTTGGACAAGAGGTTCGGCCAACAAGAAGTAAGAAATGGTAATTTTTTGTGCATTTTTGAGATATTTAACCAATTTTTGGTCAAAAGTCAAAATAGTGAATAGTAAATCTTAAGTCAAACCACTAAGAGGGTGACACTTGTCACCTCATTAATGCAAGCTTATCACTTCTTATACCTCTCACATCAATCAAATCTCACTCTCTACTTATCTCTTACCACCCGATAAATTTTACACAGTATCCGGAATTTAACCTAATTGGCCGAATTTTTCCGAACTTTTCGCACTAGTGGGTCCCACGTCCGATATACGTTCTTAATTTCTCAAAATCCATTCGATACTAGAAAAATCATCTAAAAACTATATTTACTCACAAAAATTATCTAGAAAATTTTCCGGATACAGAAAGTGCAGAAAACAAGCCATAGAAAATAAGAAAGCCTAGAAAAATAATAAAACCTAGAAAATGGAAAAGTTACGGGTTCTCACACTCTCTCCCTCTTAAAGAAATTTCGCCCTCGAAATTTTCTCTTCAAAATTTAAAGTAACCAATGGCCTGTACCTTCTTCGTCTTCAGAGTCAGAAGAAACGAGATTCTTCATTCCAGTCCTTTTTCCACTTGACGGTCCAGGGTCGGTCTTGGTTGGTTGCTGGGTTCCTTTCTTTTCACGCGCTTTACCGGGCAATGAGCAATTCGATGCTCGGCGCTCCCACAGCACAGACATCTCCCTCCTCTTTTCCAACAATTCTCTTCAAAATGATTGGATTTTCTACAATAGCCACAATATGGTAGAGGAATTGGGGTCTGATCTCCTTGTGAGATATCCCTCAGTGGTCCTTTTTCCCTTGAGTTTCCTCCCGGCGTATCCTCCTTAAGTGTCTCCAGAATTGTCACACCCCTCACTCCACGACCCTTCTTCGCCAAGGGCCTACCTTGCTCACGCTGTTCTGGCAATTTTCCCCTTTTCTTGCCCCTTTTCTTGGCATAGAAGATCGTCCCCTGTGGCCTTACAATTCCTGCCCTTTGAGCTTCCTCTGGCGTCCCCATAGAAGTATTACCTTGTGCCATTGCTACAGTCTTCTTGGAAATCTCTTCGTATTTCCTCTTTAACTCCATGTTTTGGTGTAAAAGCTCAAGTTTCTCCGAATACTCTTGCTTCCATTGCCTTTCCCAGTACTCGGTCAGCCTCCTTTGAACCTCTATTTCATCTCGGAGAATCAAAATTTCCTGATACGGATCAATCCAATGTGTCATCTTACGGAAGTGCTGGAACTCGGGTACTAGCCTGTCGGGCAAAACAATGAGTCATAATACATTCCTAAGTACAAGTGGCATTCTCGATCCTCGTACAGTTATTGTTTCCCTTTTCTTCTCTTGATTCTTGGCCTCGCTTAGTTCCACGGCCACGACCACGTCCACGACTGCTTATTCCTTACATATATATATATATATATTTATATATTTTTTTCTCTCTTTTCTTTTTCCCCTTTCCCCAAGGTAATTCAACGCATAACCACAGTAAAGTGACAAAAGTAATCAAATTCTAGCACATCAATTACACCAATGACATATGCACATATAACACACCATGTATCAAGAAAACGGTTAATCAGATACACCAATACATGCCAAATTAGACAGATAATCCTATGCACAATACTCAAACCACTGTTATGTCATAGCGGTATCAAAGCAAATCAAGAGTAAAGGCGATATAGTCCCAGACCCAATTAAAATAACCCCGTCCGATCCCTCACGTCACTTACCATGCAAACTAGATATCCAATATCCTCATGGACTCATTCCAGCCAAACAAAGCCTATTCATGTTCCCAATATGCAAATCTCACATACTTAACACCGTTTCAACTCTGGAGTACTCAGGCACAAGAATCCGAAATAAGACAATTCACCTCTCGAGCTGGCCAGTCCCAAGAGTAAATCATCTATTTTACAGATTCCTACCCGACATACATATCTATCTTCCTCGAATCCCATGGTAAAGATCTTTACACTTATGGCATGTCTGGTTCATAACTTACGCTCAAACGAGCACTTAGACATATTCATGAAATCAGGACCATACACCACTTGGCCCAAGCTCATTCCGCGAAGAGACCACGCGAAGCAGGCTCTGATACCAATTGTAACAGTTCTCAGGGTCACATTACAGGGTACCTATCAGCTTGCCACCCGCACGCGGGCATCCCCTACGGAGAGTTTCGCTTCGTGACTCTTCACGAACGAGAGGCTCGGGGCTTTTCCAGTAAAAGGACGTAGAGTCCCAACCGTCGGCATATGGCTCTGATACCAATTGTAACAGCCCCACTTTCCCCTAAGGCGAACCAAAGGGGTGAGCGGACTGCCTGCCCAGCTCTCGCCAGGACTCACGATGCAGACTAGAACTATCTATAGCGATCCGGAACTTACGAACGAGCGTAAATGAGTCAAAATGGTAAAATAACCCAAAATTTTAAAACAATGAAATCCGAAGTCGGCCATGAATAGTGACCGACCCGTCAGAACCCAACCGAAATAGCCAACAAACATTCACATCTGAACTTTAGCGTTTACAAATCAAAATGACATACAAAAGTTTTCAAAAGTTAATATATACACACGGTTTGCCAAATCAAAAGAGAAAACGCCCCAAAAGTACACTTAGGGTTTTAATACATGAGCTATACAAAAGATATGTTCAACTAGCTCAATTTGGCAGCCATTTGTCAAATCCAGACCAAAAGGGTTTATTTTCCTGTAAGGAAAACAAAAGGAACAGAAAGGGGTGAGCTTGCGCTCAATGAGATACCAAACAGATAGCATTAAAATCATAGCATTTCACATTTAACAAATCAGGTACACATGTCAGAGGTAAAGCAAAAGAACCAATGATTCAAATCAGAAGGATACGGGTGGCTCTCAGGAGCCAAATTTCCCAGCGCAGTACTTGATCCAAACCGGTTGACTCTCCGTCAACGTATATAGAACCAACGCGTCCGTAGACCCCTCTTTACACCGAATTCCGTCCACCAAACACCCCTTTACCGGGCCCGCTCACCGTAACGAACAGAAATGGTAATACTCGAGTATACCCGGAATCAAGGGTCTCAATACCCAAAATCCCCGAACAGACTACCGTGGTTCGTTATCTAATCGTCCAGGCCCTTGCCGGCCCGACTCGAATAACTTAGCCACAGGATTGAGCTCATAGGTCATAGAAATCCGAACAGATGCAGACACAGATAACAGATTCAAATTTTGCATAGTAAATTGGCATATGAACAGACTAGAGAACGAGTGTGATAAAGTACACCCTCGTCTCGAACAAATAAACAGATTGCAGAGCAGAAATCAAGTTAAACAGCAATGGAGGGGAGTGGTACACTCACCGGCTCAACTTCAAAAGTTTTTACTTCAGATTGGCCTTAATCGCCAAGAAACCCTAAAATAATCAAAATAAACCATTTGAAGGTTTCATATCCAAAATCGAGTAAACGGAATGCACAAGTGAGGCTCGACTACACGTCGTACGCCTTGCCCAAAAATACTAATGCAAGGGTGCAAAAACATGATTTTCTTGGAAACAAAAGATAACATGAAGACCTAGGGTCAACAACCCAAAAGCCCTTCATTTCCATCAAAAGGCAAATCCAACTTATAAGAACCAAACGGCCTAGAAAATCGGACAGCATTTCCCCTAAATTTCTTACTTTTCCAGCCATTAAGGCTTCATTATTTCCTCAAATCAGCCCCAACATTTCACGCCAAAGGTCATCTCATTTCCCAAAAGCCGTACAGGGCTCAAAGTGGTACAAGTACAAAAGTTAGCTAGGAAATGACCGAATAAGAGTAAGCCTTAAAACATGCAAACAAGTACAAATGAGACTCGATAACGAATCATAAAGCCATGCCAATCACAACCCCAATAGGGTTTCATATACATATATAAGCATAATAGCAAACCAGAAAATCAGAAAATATAACTCATTTGATCAATCAACAAAAACAGGTTTGGCCTCCGTATGCGGTAATGGCACAAAATGCGTTACGCTTATCGGATGAGGGCGTAAGACCCACCATCTCGAAGCTAAAATACAGGGCTACAAAAATGTAGAAGGCCTCTCAGTCCAAATCCTAGCACAACTAGGTCAAATGTGCCAAATACTAAACCAGAATTACCAAAACAGGTTTGCAAAACACACAAAACTGTAATGAACACAACTCAGTCTATACAAGTCCAAATGCCGAAATTCCAAAGGCATAAGTTAGCTAAGAAATCCAGATACATTTCATCAGAAGACACCAACTTCAAAATCCAAACCAATGCCAGTCAAAATAGACAATTACTATCGCAGTTCGCACATTCTGTTCACCCAGAACAGCAACAGTAAAAACGGCATAACTCACTCTACACTACTCCAAATGCCCTGAAATTTTGCAGGCACTTCAAATCATCAATACCTACAACTTTTATGTTTTGAGCAAAGTCCAATTCGGCCTCTATCTATGACCTAAAATTTCGGACAGAATGTTCAACCAAGAACCCTACTTTTCCAGAAATTCTTCCAAATTCAAAATTGATTGCAATTTCCTATCATATGCACCTACTAGAGCTAAAGCCCCTTATCAACAACCATCAAAAACAACCACACCATCAAGATCACATGAAACCAGAAAATTCATCATAAAATTGAAAACTTCACCAAAACACTTCAAATCAAGAAACAAGTCACATAATCCATCACTTTAGGTCCCATTAAGCACCATATAAGCATCAATAAGTGTAGTGGAATGTTTAATCATCACTTACCTAAGAAATAAGAGAAGAGGAGTTGTAGACCACTCTAGCTCTTCAAGAAAACTTCACCAAACAACCTCTATCACCAACTAGAAAGATTTTTATGGAGTAGAAATGGATGTAAGCAAATATTTTTGGGTGATTTGCACCAAGTAGTAGCTAGAACTTGAAGAGTTTCTTCTTCCTTCCTTGGACAAGAGGTTCGGCCAACAAGAAGTAAGAAATGGTAATTTTTTGTGCATTTTTGAGATATTTAACCAATTTTTGGTCAAAAGTCAAAATAGTGAATAGTAAATCTTAAGTCAAACCACTAAGAGGGTGACACTTGTCACCTCATTAATGCAAGCTTATCACTTCTTATACCTCTCACATCAATCAAATCTCACTCTCTACTTATCTCTTACCACCCGATAAATTTTACACAGTATCCGGAATTTAACCTAATTGGCCGAATTTTTCCGAACTTTTCGCACTAGTGGGTCCCACGTCCGATATACGTTCTTAATTTCTCAAAATCCATTCGATACTAGAAAAATCATCTAAAAACTATATTTACTCACAAAAATTATCTAGAAAATTTTCCGGATACAGAAAGTGCAGAAAACAAGCCATAGAAAATAAGAAAGCCTAGAAAAATAATAAAACCTAGAAAATGGAAAAGTTACGGGTTCTCACACTCTCTCCCTCTTAAAGAAATTTCGCCCTCGAAATTTTCTCTTCAAAATTTAAAGTAACCAATGGCCTGTACCTTCTTCGTCTTCAGAGTCAGAAGAAACGAGATTCTTCATTCCAGTCCTTTTTCCACTTGACGGTCCAGGGTCGGTCTTGGTTGGTTGCTGGGTTCCTTTCTTTTCACGCGCTTTACTCGGGCAATGAGCAATTCGATGCTCGGCGCTCCCACAGCACAGACATCTCCCTCCTCTTTTCCAACAATTCTCTTCAAAATGATTGGATTTTCTACAATAGCCACAATATGGTAGAGGAATTGGGGTCTGATCTCCTTGTGAGATATCCCTCAGTGGTCCTTTTTCCCTTGAGTTTCCTCCCGGCGTATCCTCCTTAAGTGTCTCCAGAATTGTCACACCCCTCACTCCACGACCCTTCTTCGCCAAGGGCCTACCTTGCTCACCCTGTTCTGGCAATTTTCCCCTTTTCTTGCCCCTTTTCTTGGCATAGAAGATCGTCCCCTGTGGCCTTACAATTCCTGCCCTTTGAGCTTCCTCTGGCGTCCCCATAGAAGTATTACCTTGTGCCATTGCTACAGTCTCCTTGGAAATCTCTTCGTATTTCCTCTTTAACTCCATGTTTTGGTGTAAAAGCTCAAGTTTCTCCGAATACTCTTGCTTCCATTGCCTTTCCCAGTACTCGGTCAGCCTCCTTTGAACCTCTATTTCATCTCGGAGAATCGAAATTTCCTGATACGGATCAATCCAATGTGTCATCTTACGGAAGTGCTGGAACTCGGGTACTAGCCTGTCGGGCAAAACAATGAGTCATAATACATTCCTAAGTACAAGTGGCATTCTCGATCCTCGTACAGTTATTGTTTCCCTTTTCTTCTCTTGATTCTTGGCCTCGCTTAGTTCCACGGCCACGACCACGTCCACGACTGCTTATTCCTTACATATATATATATTTATATATTTTTTTCTCTCTTTTCTTTTTCCCCTTTCCCCAAGGTAATTCAACGCATAACCACAGTAAAGTGACAAAAGTAATCAAATTCTAGCACATCAATTACACCAATGACATATGCACATATAACACACCATGTATCAAGAAAACGGTTAATCAGATACACCAATACATGCCAAATTAGACAGATAATCCTATGCACAATACTCAAACCACTGTTATGTCATAGCGGTATCAAAGCAAATCAAGAGTAAAGGCGATATAGTCCCAGACCCAATTAAAATAACCCCGTCCGATCCCTCACGTCCTGCAAACTAGATATCCAATAACCTCATGGACTCATTCCAGCCAAACAAAGCCTATTCATGTTCCCAATATGCAAATCTCACATACTTAACACCGTTTCAACTCTGGAGTACTCAGGCACAAGAATCCGAAATAAGACAATTCACCTCTCGAGCTGGCCAGTCCCAAGAGTAAATCATCTATTTTACAGATTCCTACCCGACATACATATCTATCTTCCTCGAATCCCATGATAAAGATCTTTACACATATGGCATGTCTGGTTCATAACTTACGCTCAAACGAGCACTTAGACATATTCATGAAATCAGGACCATACACCACTTGGCCCAAGCTCATTCCGCGCAGAGACCACGCGAAGCAGGCTCTGATACCAATTGTAACAGTTCTCAGGGTCACATTACAGGGTACCTATCAGCTTGCCACCCGCACGCGGGCATCCCCTACGGAGAGTTTCGCTTCGTGACTCTTCACGAACGAGAGGCTCGGGGCTTTTCCAGTAAAAGGACGTAGAGTCCCAACCGTCGGCATATGGCTCTGATACCAATTGTAACAGCCCCACTTTCCCCTAAGGCGAACCAAAGGGGTGAGCGGACTGCCTGCCCAGCTCTCGCCAGGACTCACGATGCAGACTAGAACTATCTATAGCGATCCGGAACTTACGAACGAGCGTAAACGAGTCAAAATGGTAAAATAACCCAAAATAAAAAAAAATGAAATCCGGAGTCGGCCATGAATAGTGACCGACCCGTCAGAACCCAACCGAAATAGCCAACAAACATTCACATCTGAACTTTAGCGTTTACAAATCAAAATGACATACAAAAGTTTTCAAATTTGCCAAATCAAAAGAGAAACGCCCCAAAAGTATACTTAGGGTTTTAATACATGAGCTATACAAAAGATATGTTCAACTAGCTCAATTTGGCAGCCATTTGTCAAATCCAGACCAAAAGGGGTTTATTTTCCTGTAAGGAAAACAAAAGGAACAGAAAGGGGTGAGCTTGCGCTCAATGAGGTACCAAACAGATAGCATTAAAATCATGGCATTTCACATTTAACAAATCAGGTACACATGTCAGAGGTAAAGCAAAAGAACCAATGATTCAAATCAGAAGGATACGGGTGGCTCTCAGGAGCCAAATTTCCCAGCGCAGTACTTGATCCAAACCGGTTGACTCTCCGTCAACGTATATAGAACCAACGCGTCCGTAGACCCCTCTTTACACCGAATTCCGTCCACCAAACACCCCTTTACCGGGCCCGCTCACCGTAACCGAACAGAAATGGTAATACTCGAGTATACCCGGAATCAAGGGTTTCAATACCCAAAGATCCCAAAACAGACTACCGTGGTTCGTTATCTAATCGTCCAGGCCCTTGCCGGCCTGACTTGAATAACTTAACCACAGGATTGAGCTCATAGGTCATAGAAATCCGAACAGATGCAGACACAGATAACAGATTCAAATTTTGCATAGTAAATTGGCATATGAACAGACTAGAGAACGAGTGTGATAAAGTACACCCTCGTCTCGAACAAATAAACAGATTTCAGAGCAGAAATCAAGTTAAACAGCAATGGAGGGGAGTGGTACACTCACCGGCTTAACTTCAAAAGTTTTCACTTCAGATTGGCCTTAATCGCCAAGAAACCCTAAAATAATCAAAATAAACCAATTGAAGGTTTTACTTCCAGAATCGAGTAAACAGAATGCACATGTGAGGCTCGACTACACGTCGTACGCCTTGCCAAATAAATACTAGTGCAAGAATGCAAAAACACGATTCCCTTGGAAATGAAAAGGTAGCATGAAGACCTAGGCGCAAACAACCCAAAAGCCCTTCATTTCCATCAAAAGGCAAAACCAACTTAAAGAATCAAACGGCCTAGAAAATCGGACAGCATTTCCCCTAAATTTCTTACTTTTCCAGCCATTAAGGCTTCATTATTTCCTCAAATCAGCCCCAACATTTCACACCAAAGGTCATCTCATTTCCCAAAAGCCGTACAGGGCTCAAAGTGGTACAAGTACAAAAGTTAGCTAGGAAATGACCGGAATAAGAGTAAGCCTTAAAACATGCAAACAAGTACAATGAGACTCGATAACGAATCATAAATCCATGCCAATCACAACCCCAATAGGGTTTCATATACATATATAAGCATAATAGCAAACCAGAAAATCAGAAAATATAACTCATTTGATCAATCAACAAAAACAGGTTTGGCCTCCGTATGCGGTAATGGCACAAAATGCGCTACGCTTATCGGATGAGGGCGTAAGACCCACCATCTCGAAGCTAAAAGACAGGGCTACAACAATGTAGAAGGCCTCTCAGTCCAAATCCTAGCACAACTAGGTCAAATGTGCCAAATACTAAACCAGAATTACCAAAACAGGTTTGCAAAACACACAAAACTGTAATGAACACAACTCAGTCTATACAAGTCCAATTGCCGAAATTCCAAAGGCATAAGCTAGCTAAGACATCCAGCTACATTTCATCAGAAGACACCAACTTCAAAATCCAAACCAATGCCAGTCAAAATAGACAATTACTATCGCAGTTCGCACATTCTGTTCACCCAGAACAGCAACAGTAAAAACGGCATAACTCACTCTACACTACTCCAAATGCCCTGAAATTTTGCAGCACTTCAAACTCATCAATACCTACAACTTTCATGTTTTGAGCAAAGTCCAATTCGGCCTCTATCTATGACCTAAAATTTCGGACAGAATGTTCAACCAAGAACCCTAATTTTCCAGAAATTCTTCCAAATTCAAAATTGATTGCAATTTCCTATCATATGCACCTACTAGAGCTAAAGCCCCTTATTACCAACCATCAAAAACAACCACACCATCAAGATCATATGAAACCAGAAAATTCATCATAAAATTGAAAACTTCACCAAAACACTTCAAATCAAGAAACAAGTCACATAATCCATCACTTTAGGTCCCATTAAGCACCATATAAGCATCAATAAGTGTAGTGGAATGTTTAATCATCACTTACCTAAGAAATAAGAGAAGAGGAGTTGTAGACCACCCTAGCTCTTCAAGAAAACTTCACCAAACAACCTCTATCACCAACTAGAAAGATTTTTATGGAGTAGAAATGGATGTAAGCAAATGTTTTTGGGTGATTTGCACCAAGTAGTAGCTAGAACTTGAAGAGTTTCTTCTTCCTTCCTTGCACAAGAGGTTCGGCCAACAAGAGGTAAGAAATGGTAATTTTTTGTGCATTTTTGAGATATTTAACCAATTTTTGGTCAAAAGTCAAAATAGTGAATAGTAAATCTTAAGTCAAACCACTAAGAGGGTGACACTTGTCACCTCATTAATGCAAGCTTATCACTTCTTATACCTCTCACATCAATCAAATCTCACTCTCTACTTATCTCTTACCACCCGATAAATTTTACACAGTATCCGGAATTTAACCTAATTGGCCGAATTTTTCCGAACTTTTCGCACTAGTGGGTCCCACGTCCGATATACGTTCTTAATTTCTCAAAATCCATTCGATACTAGAAAAATCATCTAAAAACTATATTTACTCACAAAAATTATCTAGAAAATTTTCCGGATACAGAAAGTGCAGAAAACAAGCCATAGAAAATAAGAAAGCCTAGAAAAATAATAAAACCTAGAAAATGGAAAAGTTACGGGTTCTCACATTTTCAACCAACCAAAGTTACTCACATGAAGCTATAAGCTTCTAAGTGTAATTTAACTTACTAAAACTAAGATTCAAAGGTTGGATGATTCACTACCTCTTGCTGTTGTTAGAGCAGAATTTTTGGTCACTTTGAGCTCCAAGAAACCTTGGAAATGGTGCTCCTTTCCTAGTCCAAGATAGTCTCCAAGTTGTTTGCAAGTTATGGTATGAATTTGGAGTGAATTTGATGGAAGAAATGAAGTGATATAGTGAAAGGTTTTGGTCTTCTTCCTCCAATGGAGTTTCGACCAGCATGAGTGAGGTGAGAGGGAGTGAAAATCTGATAATGAAGCTTCTCATGGAAGCTTGGTGGTTAGTGGCCTTTGTGCACAAAAGTCAACTCTCGAATAGTGCGCGTACGCGGCGCGCGTTTCGTGCCCTGTCGCGCCCCATTTTTCCGATGGGAAAATAAAATGAGTTTATAAAAAGATGTGATTTTATTAAAAAAATAAATGAAAAAGGACCAAGAATGGGACTTAAAAAATGCGACGATTTGGGTCCAAAATTTAGTCTGAAAAGGATTTTTAAGAAAAATTAGGAGTCGCCACTTGATATTGAGTTTTGGTGTACCAAGTCACCCAAAAATATTTTTAACAAAAATAAAATATATAAAACCCTTTTAGACAACTCCAGGTCTTTGAAAACAAGAGAAAATGAGTTCGGGAGTCACGGTTGAAAAAAGGGAAGGCAAAGGTTCAATCAACTCAAACCTAAGGCACCCTTTCAACCTAGTCTAAGCTAGTTGCGTGGTTTAGTCAAAATTTTCTTAATCTAACCTTTAAATTTATCACATTTGGATGTTTTCTACATAGATGCAAATAGAAATATCGAGAGGGACAAAATGTTCATTCAAGGGTTTACTTGGTATCAATCGCATTAATTGCGAAGGCCAAAACAATACCTTGAAGGAGTCACGAATATGCAAATGATGAAATCAAATAAACAGAAGAAGCAAATTAAATTCTATACATAGATATAAGTGATCAAAGAATAGGGATGCATCATAATGGGTACGGGAGACAAAAACTCGTGACATAATTTTATCATACAGGGATTAATGGGATATTTAAACTAAAAAAGTCATAATAACCCATTTTCCTGTTCAAAGAATAATTATTCTAATATGAACAAGCGAATGAACTAACTTATTCCACAATTTCTTAAATGAAATGCAATTCTAAATGATATGATTAACATATGTAGAGGGTAAGGGGTAGAGGATAATATAATAGAAAATATCATGCAAATGAGAAAAGATCCTAAAAAATAAAATATGCATGAAAATGTAATGAATATCATACAACAATGAATCTAATGCATGAACCATATACGGGTCTAGCGTTGGACTAGCCCATTTCTAGAAATCCTTACTAGCGTTGGACTAGCAAGTAAATAGAAGGAGAAGCCACAACTAGCGTTGGACTAGTGTGGTGACGTTATGCATTAACAATACATAGTAAACAAATAAAGTATAAATTAAAATAAATAAACACATAAGAGCACGTAACACATAACATGTAAGCATAATATCTAGATGCAAATATCCTAAGAAAAACAGTAACACGTAGCAAGAAGCACGCAAATCACACCAAGTAAACAAGCAAACAAGCCCTAACTATTACATTAGGGGGAAGCCTAATACAATCTAAAAGGGAAATAAAATAAATAATTAAAATAAATACCTAACTATTACAATTGTGACATTTAATTGCCTTCTCAAATAATCAAGAATAAAATAAAATAAAATAAATAAAATTAAAAATGAATCACAATAATAAAAAGAAAAGAATAATAATAAATAAAAGAATAACACTCAAAACATGTGATTGCCAATAAAACACATTGGAGCACATAAGAGGATTTAAAATGATACAAGAAGATACCTCCCTTGAAGTAGTAATTAATGGGAAATTGGATTTGCCCTATTTACCTCCAAAATTAACAAAATCATCAAGGCACCAATTTAAATAACAAATAAATCATAGCAAATGGAAATAAAAATGAAATCAATCAATTGAAACACTTAAATGAAGTGTAATCAATGATTATAGAAGAAAAGCAACTTCTATTTAAGCAATCCAATCTGTTAAGGATCTAATTGCAAAAATAAACAAAGTTTTGGGGGCAAATTATAATTATCACAAAGATATGGGATCATAATTAAATAAAAATAAAGTTCAGGGACCTATTTGCAATTATATTAAGGACCTGATTGAAAGAAATCAAAATATTTAGGGCCATAGAGAAAATGCTCAAGGGTACAGGGACTGATTTGCAATTTCGTAACCAGATTTCTCAGCCAAATGGGCCACTGGGCCATTTTATTTATTTGTTTGGGCCGAAAACCCTCTCAGCCCAACTGAAAATCCAAGAAAGAAATGGGCAGCCCGTCTTTTTTATCACTCAATTCAACTCAAATAAATACATGGGTTTTGACTTCTTAGCCCAACCCAAACCCACAAGAAATAAACCAAAACCCATTTCTAAAACCCAATAAAATGACCCAAATTTTATACCAAAACCCAACCAAACAAATCTCAACCCAAAAACTCCAATTATTTTATCAAACCCAATCAAAATAATAAATCTATCAAAATTATTAAAATATAATTACACCCTCAAATCACAGAAACAACATACTTGAAATGCAGTTAAAATATGAAAAAGAAAATAAAAACTCAATAGGGACAAGACTGGTCCAATTACAAAAGCTTTTGGGCCACAATGTAATTATTTAAAAGTTCGGGGGGCTGAACCGCAAATTTTCCAGATTATCATGCAAAGCTTCGGAAATCAACTTCTGCTACTTTTCCTACAACATTCTGTCGGTGCCCGTGGTTACCGCTGACGGTGCCTCCGGTTACCGATCGCCGGCGATTTTTCCGGTCACCAAAAATTATTAAAACACACATTTTCACTCGATTTTTCGAGTAGATTCCAAATCCGGATTTAGTTTGTACAGAAAACAATTCGAAGATAGTCAAAATGCCAGAAACAGCCACGATTTTTATTATTTTTAAAATACTCAAATTTTCACCAAAAATCATAAAAATTATACTACAACACTCCTTACAATTCCGACAATATAACTATGATTTTATTTGACAAGAAAACAACATAAAAAAAATTAAAATAAAGCAAAACAGCCCTTGAAATTCATTTTTTTCATTTTTCACATTTTTCAAACAATTATCATGCATTCACAGAAATCATTTTTTTTTAAATGTTTATTCATGAATTCCCCAAAAATTCAACAACATCAGTAACAACAACAAACGAAGCCAAGGGACAAACAAACATCAAATCATGTATTTAATTTAATAAATTAAAGAAAGGAAAAAGTTGGAAAAAAGATAAAAGAATAAATACCTCAATGAAGATTGTAGTCTCTTGATTAAAATTTGATGAAATTGCAAGCTCCAATCATTTTTATTGGCCTTGCCCTGTCCAAGAGAAAATTTGAGAGTGAGTGTTTTATTTGCTAAAAAAAACGAGAGGGAGAATCTGAGAGAAAGAGCCGAGAGATTTTTTTTTCTTCCCTTTCTTCTACACAAGTCCGAGAGAGAGGAAGAGAGTTCTGGAGATGATCCAGGGACCTCTGCTGCAAATTCCTTCTCTTTTCTGCTTCTGCCTCAGTCGAGGTCCTCGGAGCAATTTTCTTCCTTCCCTTCTTTTGTTCCATTGCTCCACCGAGAGAAATTGAGCTAGGGATCTCTTCTGCAAAAATTTCTTTCCCTCTCTGTTTTCTGTCCGTAGCCTTCGTCCGAGAGAGGGAGAGATGCGAGAGTGAATCAGGGGCCTCTCTGCAAATTTTCCTTCTGCACCGAGGCCTGAGAGAGGGAGCAAATGAGGGGTGTTTTTTTTCTTTTCGGTCCCCTGAGCTCCCGAGGACCTCTCTGCAGTTTTTTCCTTCGTCTCTTCAGAGCTTCTGAGAAGAGCTCGGGAGAGCCTTTTTCTTTCTGTCCGTTGGAGCTCCAGGGACTCCTCACGCAATTTTGGAGCCTTTTTTTCAATTTCCATCCGTTGCTCCTCGGTCAAAAGATGGGATCATGATGTTTAGACATCATGATGTCCAGGGAATCATGATGACTAGACATCATGATGCCCTTTTTTTTTATTTTCTATTTTTTATTTTTTATTTTTGATTTTTTTTTTTGTTTTCTTTTGCTAAAATAAACCTGCAAATGTAAGAAAAATACACATGAAAATAAATGACTCATCAAATAGAAAATAATCGAGGAAAATATTAAAATTGATAAAAATTTGGTGTCTACAGCTTGCCCCTCTTTGTCTGAAATTTCGAAGAAAGTCAAGACAAAGACGTAGACACCAAATCGCTTACCTGTTTCTTCTAACTGCACCTGAATTAAAATAAACAGGTCAACGCTTGGCTGAAATTATTGAACAAAATGATGCAATAAAGTTGCAAAACACGTGACCGAACTCTTGTAGAGTTGCCTACGTATCCCACCACGGGAATCAGGTCAAACGTAGTTCAAATACAAGTGAACCACAATGAAACCAGTGCATTGACCAACTGTGATCTTTGCAAAGTCAAAAAAGTTTGAACTCTTAGATCTCTAAACATGAAACACAAAATGAATGAGAAAGCACAATTATTAATCAAAACAGTCAAGAAAAGTAACTTGTCACAACTATAAAAACATGCGCGGAGGGATGCGGTTACGCTCCAACAGGAAATCAAATGCAATTGTCAAGAATGGGAGGTAGAAGGGTGCGCGGTGGACGCTGAAACTCACCAACAAGAATTTAAATTGATGCGCGGAGGGACGCGATTACGCTCCAACAGAAAATTAAATTTGTCAAGAATGGGAGATAGAAGGGTGCGCGGTGGACGCTGAGACTCACCAACAGGAATTTAAATTGATAGAAGGGAGATAGAAGGGTGCGCGGTGGACGCTGAGACTCACCAACAAGAATTTAAATTTGTCAAGAATGGGAGATAGAAGGGTGCGCGGTGGACGCTGAGACTCACCAACAGGAATTTAAATTGATAGAAGGGAGATAGAAGGGTGCGCGGTGGACGCTGAGACTCACCAACAAGAATTTAAATTTGTCAAGAATGGGAGATAGAAGGGTGCGCGGTGGACGCTGAGACTCACCAACAGGAATTTAAATTGATGCGCGGAGGGACGGATTACGCTCCAACAGAAAATTAAATTTGTCAAGAAGGGGAGATAGAAGGGTACGCGGTGGACGCTGAGACTCACCAACAGGAATTTAAATTGATTCTTCTGATCTGTCAAGAAGGGGAGATAGAAGGGTGCGCGGTGGACGCTGAGACTCACCAACAGGAATTTAAATTGATTCTTCTGATCTGTCAAGAAGGGGAGATAGAAGGGTGCGCGGTGGACGCTGAGACTCACCAACAGGAATTTAAATTGATGCGCGGAGGGACGCGATTACGCTCCAACAGGAATTTAAATTTGTCAAGAAGGGGAGATAGAAGGGTGCGCGGTGGACGCTGAGACTCACCAACAGGAATTTAAATTGATGCGCGGAGGGACGCGATTACGCTCCAACAGGAAATTAAATTGTCAAGAAGGGGAGATAGAAGGGTGCGCGGTGGACGCTGAGACTCACCAACAGGAATTTAAATTGATGCGCGGAGGGACGCGATTACGCTCCAACAGGAAATTAAATTGTCAAGAAGGGGAGATAGAAGGGTGCGCGGTGGACGCTGAGACTCACCAACAGGAATTTAAATTGATTCTTCTGATCTGTCAAGAAGGGGAGATAGAAGGGTGCGCGGTGGACGCTGAGACTCACCAACAGGAATTTAAATTGATGCGCGGAGGGACGCGATTACGCTCCAACAGGAAATTAAATTGTCAAGAAGGGGAGATAGAAGGGTGCGCGGTGGACGCTGAGACTCACCAACAGGAAATTAAATTGATCTTCTGACTTTTTTGATTTTTTTTTTAATTGAAATTTTTTTTTGATTTTTTGATTTTTTGATTTTTTGATTTTTTGATTTTTTTTTTTTTAAATAACAGATTGGTGGGATAGACCCGGATTCAATGAAATACTGAAAGAAATGAAAACACAAGTCCAATACTATCAAACTGAAAGATTAAAATGCATGTTGCTCAAATTGGTGGATTTGCAATCTTTTTTTTCTTTTTTTTTCTTTTTCAAACTTTAGAAGGAATGAAAGAAACACCCCTTTTTTTTCTTTTTTTTTTTTTTTTTTTTTTTTTTTTTTGAAAAAAAATCAAAAGTGACGAATTTTTAAAACTTGAAGAATACCAATAACAAACTCCCCTCAAGAGATCTGAGAGGTACATACATATGTCACTATCTTCTCGACTTTAAAAAACTCTCTTTTTTTTTTACAAAGCCGATTTAGAATGTATTACCAAAATTGGAGCTCACTTCTTTTGATATTTGCCCCAGTGTAAATCATGTTTAACGAAAGCCATATTTTTCATGCTTTTGAAAAAGCAAAAAAAAAAAAGTGATCATATGATACCAATACCATGTGATTCCTTGTGCTCCTTTTGGCCTTGAGAACCATGCAAGCATGATCTTTTGATGTCAAAATTGCTCTTCAAGAGTTGTGCTGCAACTTGTTTTGAATCTTCTCAATTTTCAAGCATCAGTCAGCCATACCTCACTTTGTACCACAAATCAACTTTTCTAATGACCAGATTTGAATGAATGGCCAGTATCTCAAGTATCAGCAACCCACTTTTCGTTCATGATTCTCTTGTGCTCCAAAATCTCACCTTGATGACCTTAACCTTTCGGATTTTCACAAAGGTCACACCTTTTTATTTTATTTTGTTTTCATTTTCTTCTTCTTCTTCTTTTTTTCTTTTTCATCCTTCTCTTTTTTCTTTTTTTTTTCTTTTCAATCCCTTTTTTCTCTCTTTTTTTTCATTCTTTTGAAGACACCCTTTCAGGTTTTCGACATTTATCAACTCAGAAATGTATTTAAAGAAGGGATGGCATCAGCGCGACAACCCTTCCCATGTAAAAATGGTGAAGGTGTATTGACATCAATTGCCATTTGATTAAGTGATTTTTATTAGAAATACCACTAAGGCGGAGGTCGGGAATTTATGATTTTGATGATGGGGTCATGTGGGGTGTAGAAAAAGTGTTAAGGTTTCAAAGCAAAATCTTCAAAGAGGTTTCAAAAACCCTAAGACCGCATTCTATCAATATTTGCCCCAGTATGGGGGTATTAAAACTGAAAAAATTGCGCCAGTTTGGCTTTTGACTTCTTTTTTTTTTATGACAAATAGGAGATAAAAATTGCCCCAGTATGGGGTTTGCAATCTTTAGGAGGGCTATCAAATGAAAGGTTAAATTATTCTGGAGGTTCAATGGGGAAAACTAGGGATAAGATGTTCAAAGAGAAAAGAAGAAGGCTCGCCTTTGATCCGCCATAGATGGTATTTCAAAAAGAAAAATCACATAATCAGATAAAGAATTTATCACACATGTCTGAATTGATTGGCAGAGGAAAGACCTGTCTATCCAGTTCTGTAAGAATGGATGTTCCTCCGGATAGCACTCTTTGAACAATAAATGGCCCTTGCTAAGTTGGAGCAAACTTTTCTTTATCCTCCTCTTGAATCGGAAGAATTTACTTCAAAACCTTATCCCTCATTTCAAATAAGCGAGATTTATCTTTCTTGTCATAGCCAACGAACCATCCTTTGATGATAGCATTGTCCATGACAAACATTCAACCTCTTTTTCATCAATAAGAGACAGCAACTCAGTGTGCTCCTTAATCCATTTGATTTCTTCTGCCGAGCCTTTGTCAAAATGTGCAAGGACGGGATCTCGATTTTGGCATGTATTACCACTTTCATTTCGAAGCATAAGATGTTGCCCCAACTTGGCAATGTAATCTCCAATGAAATTCTCCCAGAGTTCAATTGCAAAATTTGCAAAATCGAAGGAAAAACTCTCTTTTTCTTT
>NC_040043.1:29869250-29916527 GCF_003713205.1 Coffea eugenioides
TAATTTAATGCATGAAGGGCTCAAAAGGGATAGAACTAGGGAATTAGCAATGTCTTGATTGAAAAAAGAAGAGGGCCTGACTTTTATTCCGTTCCTTACAATAACCCTGAAAAGAAACTTTCATTAATGCGAAATTTATTGCATGTATCTGAATTAACTGACTGAGGGAGACCCTTGTTCATCCATATCTGTGGAACATAGGCGATTTGTGCGGACAAAACTCTTCCCTTTTCTTTTTTTTTTCTTCTTTGTCAAAATTAAAGCCCAAATATTGATGGTAGAATCAAATTTCCCCAACTTGTAGCATTTTCTCCCTTCTTTTTTTTTTACCTCTTTTTATAAAATTCTCCAATCTCCTTCCCCAATGTCGGGTGCGATCATAAGTGCTTTTGAAACGAACCACCAATTTAGGCTCAAATGAGGATGCAGGGGATAAAAGTGTTTAGATTGCAGAAACGATGGCCAAAGCATCATTCTTACGCTTCATGACAAACCAAGAAAATAATAGCTCATTAAGAATCCATTTTCTTTTGACATTTGGAATTTCTTTTCATGTAAGGTCATGATCATTGAGGCTCTTATTTGAAACGAAATTCTTTTTTTTTTTTTTTTATCTCAAATGGGAAAACAAATGATAGGATCTGTATATATAGAGAAACGAAAGCCTAAAGTATCATTCCAAATTTTCAAAACAAATAAGAAATATGTACATTTTTGCTTTCACTCAGATGTGGATTTTAGACACAATGGACATTTTCAAACCAAGGCTGGCCCAATTTACAATTTATCAATCAATGCGACTGATTTTTTTTTTTTTTTTTTTTGAGGGGCCAAATAGTGGTAGGCAAAATAGGGATTGTATAGTGAAGGAGAAAAGGTATCTCATTGGGCCTTTTGGATGGCCTCTCAGTTTGAGTGGCTTCTTTTAATTCCGGGCACTCTTATTGTACAGTTTGGATCACTATTTCTTGTGAATTTCCAGGCAAGAGGTTGAGGAAAAATCAACTTGGTCTTATTTCTTAAAATTCATCATGAAATCTCCAATGAGCAACAGAAAGAATGAAATGTACATGATTATATACAAAACAATAATTGTCTAAAACTTTATTGCTGAAAAAGTTTAAAACAAAAATTTCTCGTTGAATTATAATACAAATGAGAAGAGAAAACTTCTACAAAACCCCACATATACGCTTTTGTCTTCCTTTCTTTTGGAACAAAATGTATAATCAAATCAAATAAACGAAAGTTCCCTTTGAAAAATAATTATAAAGTCTCTCAAAGGCTTTACCCCAGAACTTTCAGATGGATCTTTCATGTTTTCATTGTAGGATCTGTCCAAGAATCAAATAATACTTGTAGTTCTCAAAATTTATCAGACCAAAAATATTATCAGATATAGGAAAAATATTTTTATCTTGTTGAAACAATTTTTATAAATGCAAGGGAGGGGGAAAAAATAAAAGAAAAATACCCAGAGTTAGTAAGCAAAACTGCAAAATCGGTATGCATGTCCTATGGGGGAACCCTTTTATGCCAAGGGTAGGCCTAGCATGAAAAATGCAATCCTCCGGGGTAGGCACCATACCAGACCTGATGGATCCGATCAACTGATTGAGTGAAAAAAATGATTTGAAAAACTTGACCAATTGGAGTGAGAAGAGACATTTGTTTGAAAAATGAGGACAAAGTCCGAATGGATTGCTTGTTTCGATCAACACATAAAATGATATATAAAATCAATTTAGTGTGAAAAACTTATTTTTGAAAGAATTGAAATGTCTCGACTAGTTTATGAAACTTGGATCGAAACGTTAAAAGAAATTAACTGATCAAATGAATTGAATGGAATTAATAAATAAAGCTAGTCAAATGAATTGAATGAAACTGATGATTTATTCAAAAATTGATTGTATTGTCCTAAAAATGAATGAATGGATTGAGTTAATGAAAAAAAATGAATGAATTGATCCAATAGATGAAAAAGAGCTAATGATTTATTCAAAAATGACTTGATTGTCATAAAATGAATGAATTGATAAAATATATTAGATGAAATTGATGAATAAATTGATCAAATGGATTGAATGAAATTGATGATTTATGAAATTAAAAATGAACAAAATTGTATGGAATGGATGGTCTATCCCAAAAAAAAAATAACTCAATCATCCTAGATTTAAAAAATGGAATGGATGAAAATGATGATTTATTCAAAATCGATGGATTGCTCTCCCATTGCGATGCATTAGTTTATGAACCTTCTAAAATCAAGATTTGACCACAATATATTTATTTTTCCAACAAGAAAACCAATTTTGAATTTCTTTAATGTAGTGTCCTTTATGCAAGGAATTTTACCAACTTTAACAAAATGGCCAAAAAATGATTATTAGAGACTCATATTCTAATGTGCAAAAACTATTCTATCATTCTCAATGTCGTTACACGGAGAGGATCGAATCCCACCTTACCTTGTGCACTACCCCTTCGGATGGTACAAAAAAATATAAACGTGCAAGTCTCATTGGATTATATATCCGAGACATAAGGTGGTTTATTCCTAACATGGGATTCCCTATACGGCGTTCCCTCTATAGTTGATGCATGATGCCAATTTATTAAAGCGATTAAATATGCAATGAAATAATTGAAATATGACCTAAAAGTGCCCCCTTTAAATGCCGGGGTAAGCCTAAAATGATGTGCAATACATATGCATATGCAATTGACTAAAATTTAAACATGCTTGATATAAGAGGCGGTCTTATCTTAAACGAGTACCATGTTAGGACTCTTATTTCTAAAGTTTGTGTATGCAGAAAAAGGGAAAACAAGGAGAGGTTAGTTCAACAAGTAACATATAACACATTGTGACAATAAATGATACAAGAATAAAAAGTAAATAAAGCAAAGAAAGAGGGGTAAAATCCCTCCCCTCGTGCTTAGTGTCCCTAACTGGATAGGTTGACTCTTATCTTAGGTAATTTCTAATATGGATGCATGAGGTTTGGCTTACTAATGCATCTAGACTCGATAAGGTTTCAGGCTCCCAAGCCTTCAGACCAAAAAATTAAGGGTCATCAATCCCAAAACCTTCGGTCGGTGGCTTGAGTGATCCCTTAAGCATCGCTATGGGCGCAGAGCACACCATCCGCCTACCTAAGGAAATCGATCCTAATCCTACAAGGAGATGTGGGATGGCGCCCACGAGAAAAATAAAAATAGGGTGAAAAGTAGTGCATGCACGTATGAAGTGCTTCCTTTTGAAGGGAGGGATTATTAAAACAAGCATGGAGGCTCTACGGTGATATTTTCCCCCACCCAAATGCAAAGCGTGATACGAATAAATAAATAAATAAATAAGCCATTCATCCCATACACGTAAAACGAGGAACGATTACGAGTGTGAAATGCAAAACAAAAGAAAAATGCAACCTAAAACATCCAAATATGATAAATAAAAGGGTTAAAAAGAGAAAAGAACAACTAAACCAAGTGCTTGGACTCTCTAGCGGTCCCCAGTGGAGTCGCCAAGTTGTCGCGCCCCATTTTTCCGATGGGAAAATAAAATGAGTTTATAAAAAGATGTGATTTTATTAAAAAAATAAATGAAAAAGGACCAAGAATGGGACTTAAAAAATGCGACGATTTGGGTCCAAAATTTAGTCTGAAAAGGATTTTTAAGAAAAATTAGGAGTCGCCACTTGATATTGAGTTTTGGTGTACCAAGTCACCCAAAAATATTTTTAACAAAAATAAAATATATAAAACCCTTTTAGACAACTCCAGGTCTTTGAAAACAAGAGAAAATGAGTTCGGGAGTCACGGTTGAAAAAAGGGAAGGCAAAGGTTCAATCAACTCAAACCTAAGGCACCCTTTCAACCTAGTCTAAGCTAGTTGCGTGGTTTAGTCAAAATTTTCTTAATCTAACCTTTAAATTTATCACATTTGGATGTTTTCTACATAGATGCAAATAGAAATATCGAGAGGGACAAAATGTTCATTCAAGGGTTTACTTGGTATCAATCGCATTAATTGCGAAGGCCAAAACAATACCTTGAAGGAGTCACGAATATGCAAATGATGAAATCAAATAAACAGAAGAAGCAAATTAAATTCTATACATAGATATAAGTGATCAAAGAATAGGGATGCATCATAATGGGTACGGGAGACAAAAACTCGTGACATAATTTTATCATACAGGGATTAATGGGATATTTAAACTAAAAAAGTCATAATAACCCATTTTCCTGTTCAAAGAATAATTATTCTAATATGAACAAGCGAATGAACTAACTTATTCCACAATTTCTTAAATGAAATGCAATTCTAAATGATATGATTAACATATGTAGAGGGTAAGGGGTAGAGGATAATATAATAGAAAATATCATGCAAATGAGAAAAGATCCTAAAAAATAAAATATGCATGAAAATGTAATGAATATCATACAACAATGAATCTAATGCATGAACCATATACGGGTCTAGCGTTGGACTAGCCCATTTCTAGAAATCCTTACTAGCGTTGGACTAGCAAGTAAATAGAAGGAGAAGCCACAACTAGCGTTGGACTAGTGTGGTGACGTTATGCATTAACAATACATAGTAAACAAATAAAGTATAAATTAAAATAAATAAACACATAAGAGCACGTAACACATAACATGTAAGCATAATATCTAGATGCAAATATCCTAAGAAAAACAGTAACACGTAGCAAGAAGCACGCAAATCACACCAAGTAAACAAGCAAACAAGCCCTAACTATTACATTAGGGGGAAGCCTAATACAATCTAAAAGGGAAATAAAATAAATAATTAAAATAAATACCTAACTATTACAATTGTGACATTTAATTGCCTTCTCAAATAATCAAGAATAAAATAAAATAAAATAAATAAAATTAAAAATGAATCACAATAATAAAAAGAAAAGAATAATAATAAATAAAAGAATAACACTCAAAACATGTGATTGCCAATAAAACACATTGGAGCACATAAGAGGATTTAAAATGATACAAGAAGATACCTCCCTTGAAGTAGTAATTAATGGGAAATTGGATTTGCCCTATTTACCTCCAAAATTAACAAAATCATCAAGGCACCAATTTAAATAACAAATAAATCATAGCAAATGGAAATAAAAATGAAATCAATCAATTGAAACACTTAAATGAAGTGTAATCAATGATTATAGAAGAAAAGCAACTTCTATTTAAGCAATCCAATCTGTTAAGGATCTAATTGCAAAAATAAACAAAGTTTTGGGGGCAAATTATAATTATCACAAAGATATGGGATCATAATTAAATAAAAATAAAGTTCAGGGACCTATTTGCAATTATATTAAGGACCTGATTGAAAGAAATCAAAATATTTAGGGCCATAGAGAAAATGCTCAAGGGTACAGGGACTGATTTGCAATTTCGTAACCAGATTTCTCAGCCAAATGGGCCACTGGGCCATTTTATTTATTTGTTTGGGCCGAAAACCCTCTCAGCCCAACTGAAAATCCAAGAAAGAAATGGGCAGCCCGTCTTTTTTATCACTCAATTCAACTCAAATAAATACATGGGTTTTGACTTCTTAGCCCAACCCAAACCCACAAGAAATAAACCAAAACCCATTTCTAAAACCCAATAAAATGACCCAAATTTTATACCAAAACCCAACCAAACAAATCTCAACCCAAAAACTCCAATTATTTTATCAAACCCAATCAAAATAATAAATCTATCAAAATTATTAAAATATAATTACACCCTCAAATCACAGAAACAACATACTTGAAATGCAGTTAAAATATGAAAAAGAAAATAAAAACTCAATAGGGACAAGACTGGTCCAATTACAAAAGCTTTTGGGCCACAATGTAATTATTTAAAAGTTCGGGGGGCTGAACCGCAAATTTTCCAGATTATCATGCAAAGCTTCGGAAATCAACTTCTGCTACTTTTCCTACAACATTCTGTCGGTGCCCGTGGTTACCGCTGACGGTGCCTCCGGTTACCGATCGCCGGCGATTTTTCCGGTCACCAAAAATTATTAAAACACACATTTTCACTCGATTTTTCGAGTAGATTCCAAATCCGGATTTAGTTTGTACAGAAAACAATTCGAAGATAGTCAAAATGCCAGAAACAGCCACGATTTTTATTATTTTTAAAATACTCAAATTTTCACCAAAAATCATAAAAATTATACTACAACACTCCTTACAATTCCGACAATATAACTATGATTTTATTTGACAAGAAAACAACATAAAAAAAATTAAAATAAAGCAAAACAGCCCTTGAAATTCATTTTTTTCATTTTTCACATTTTTCAAACAATTATCATGCATTCACAGAAATCATTTTTTTTTAAATGTTTATTCATGAATTCCCCAAAAATTCAACAACATCAGTAACAACAACAAACGAAGCCAAGGGACAAACAAACATCAAATCATGTATTTAATTTAATAAATTAAAGAAAGGAAAAAGTTGGAAAAAAGATAAAAGAATAAATACCTCAATGAAGATTGTAGTCTCTTGATTAAAATTTGATGAAATTGCAAGCTCCAATCATTTTTATTGGCCTTGCCCTGTCCAAGAGAAAATTTGAGAGTGAGTGTTTTATTTGCTAAAAAAAACGAGAGGGAGAATCTGAGAGAAAGAGCCGAGAGATTTTTTTTTCTTCCCTTTCTTCTACACAAGTCCGAGAGAGAGGAAGAGAGTTCTGGAGATGATCCAGGGACCTCTGCTGCAAATTCCTTCTCTTTTCTGCTTCTGCCTCAGTCGAGGTCCTCGGAGCAATTTTCTTCCTTCCCTTCTTTTGTTCCATTGCTCCACCGAGAGAAATTGAGCTAGGGATCTCTTCTGCAAAAATTTCTTTCCCTCTCTGTTTTCTGTCCGTAGCCTTCGTCCGAGAGAGGGAGAGATGCGAGAGTGAATCAGGGGCCTCTCTGCAAATTTTCCTTCTGCACCGAGGCCTGAGAGAGGGAGCAAATGAGGGGTGTTTTTTTTCTTTTCGGTCCCCTGAGCTCCCGAGGACCTCTCTGCAGTTTTTTCCTTCGTCTCTTCAGAGCTTCTGAGAAGAGCTCGGGAGAGCCTTTTTCTTTCTGTCCGTTGGAGCTCCAGGGACTCCTCACGCAATTTTGGAGCCTTTTTTTCAATTTCCATCCGTTGCTCCTCGGTCAAAAGATGGGATCATGATGTTTAGACATCATGATGTCCAGGGAATCATGATGACTAGACATCATGATGCCCTTTTTTTTTATTTTCTATTTTTTATTTTTTATTTTTTATTTTTTTTTGATTTTTTTTTTGTTTTTCTTTTGCTAAAATAAACCTGCAAATATAAGAAAAATACACATGAAAATAAATGACTCATCAAATAGAAAATAATCGAGGAAAATATTAAAATTGATAAAAATTTGGTGTCTACATGCCCGTTTCCTCTCGGGTTTGTTTCACTTGTGCACTAAACCTCTAATATACTTCCTTTATCACTATTATTATTCACTTTTAATAGTCTAACAATAATTTCTAAAATCCTCCAATTAGTCGCGCGCACGAAAATGCGAACTTCCGACTTGTGCGCGATAAAGCAAAATTTCTAAGAAATTCCTATAACAATAGTATAACTAACTAATACTTGAGTGCTTAATCATGAAAATAACTATTTTGGAGATAAAACTATGAGTACTCACACATATTGATTCCTCAAGCCTCCAATTTGTCGTGCGGTGTGATTTTCAAAAACTTTCGACGCGAACACGATATAAGCTTAATTAGAACTCATTCACCTCTAATTCCTCAATTAACTTTTCTTAATCTACTATTGATCATTCTTAATTCTCCAAGATAATTGCACTCTCGGATAGAATATCACCTTGAAACATGTGTACTCATTATTCCTCACTTAAACGAACCTCCGAAAAATTAAATTTGCTAACGGGACGTTTTAAAAATATAAGGAAGACATTGTTCCATACGAATGGACTTAAAATGGTTGAAATAAATTATTTGGAGAAAACGTATGAATAAATATTTAAATAAACCAATAACATTCGATAAAAATAAGAAAATTTTCGGGTCCTCACATTTTCTTCCTTGAATGTTAAGTGGTCTAGAATATATGTGAGTGATGGTTGGTCACTATTTCTTCAGGTGTTCAAGAGGGTTTCAAAAGGGATCCCAGTGCGGACAACTGAAGGGCTTTACTTGCTCACTTGCTTTTGAATTGGTGAGTGTCAAGTGCATGACTTGTTGCTAAATACTTGAATTGTTTCTTGTTAATTAAGTGATTTGGACTTGCCGAGATGAGTGTGTACTTTATCGCACTCGTTCTTTTTTACCTGACTAGACAATTGACTTGTGTGAACGTGACTTGACAATTGAATTGCGTGAACTTAGCAAATTATACTTGTACATCTGGGGATGCCCAAAACTCATTGGCTAACCTTGTGACTCGAGCCGGCATGGGCTTGGTCGAGAAGTCTGGTGAATCATGAGAAAATTATAAGCTTGATCTTTTAAGGTCTTGCTTGGCATACTCGAGTAGCATTGCCTTTTCAGTGAGTGTTTGGTTACGGATTCGAGAGGGTGAAATGAGGGATGGAGGAAGTAAGCGGGGTTTCTACGGACTTACTACCTACCCGGTTGATGGAGTGTCACCACGTGGAGGTATTGAATCAAGCCTTGGCAAAGCAATGGGAATTTAGCTCCTGAGAGCTCCCGTATCCTTATTGATTGTGCTTTACTGTTATTTGTGAATTACATGAACTTTCTAGCTATATTTCTTGTACAAGTGTTATTGTTACTTGAACTTATTTTTTTGCATGCTTTTCTTAGCCTCATTGAGCGTTAGCTCACCCCCGTAGTTTGTTTTCCTTAACAGGGACTCAGATTTGGAAGATTTTGGTGAAGCTGTCTTGATTACCTTTAGATTAGAATTTGGATGTGAATGGTTTAGTCAAATTTGGATGGTTGTATTTTTTGAAGAATTTGATGTACCTTTTGGAAACTTTGTGATGTAAGACTTGAATGATTATATAAGGAAGCGACTTTTCTTTATATTGATCTTATTATTGGTTGATTACCTTTAAGTATAAATTTGACTGGTATTGAACCCTGGCGAAAGCTAGGTAGACGGCCTGCTGAAACCCTAGGATTTGTCCTAAGGAGAAGTGGGGTCATCACATGGCGGCTATTTGATTGATATGTCAGTCAAACACTCAGATAATTCTTATTTTGAATAGCTCGAATAAAGATCAAAATATCAAGAGAAAACTCAAGTTTTGATACAAAATTCTAAATAACCGTCTTACATAATAGAGTTGATAGCTTTATATAGCCAAAAGTTTTAACGAAGCCCAAATCCATTTTGGACTGGAATTATGTCACTTAACTTATATAAACTATTGTACTAACGGTTCCAAATAGCTTACATTGCCAGCCAATTATTCATAATGATAGCTTAATAAATGACTAACTAAATTATAGAAGAAAAATTGGACAAATGAATTAAAATTAGCAAAACACTAGGTTTGGTGATGTCGAGCACCAGACATAGGGCCAATCTGAGGACCTATCATGTTCTGGTTACATACTTCACTTGATGAAGTCTTTGGTGATGTTGGACACCAGGCATAGGGCTTGTCTTAGGACTCGACATCCACTAGATTAGCTATCTTGAATTGCTTTGTGCGATCCAACTTCACACACTGCATTTTCTTGGTCCGCTTGATAGACATTGACCTAAACTAGCTCTTTTGGGTTCAAACTCTTCAATTCGCATCTTAGACTCGATTTCCATCTTGAATAGTTCATACAAATGCTCCAAGAGACTCCTTTAGCTTCGTAACTCAAACATGCATAATTGGACCAATTGGAATCTTGAGGGGAACCTTCTTCGAAGACTTGATGTCCACATCATAGTAAGTGTGTATTTTACATATTTTTAGTGTGTTATACTAATTTTTTAGTGTGTTTTAGTAATTTTAATAGCTAAATAACTATATTTTTAGCGAAATTTGCATTCTATGTTTAAAGTAAGAAATATAGCATTTCTATGGATTAAAGTGGTGAAAACTTCATATTTTTTGTAGGTTTTAATGATTCAATCATCAATTGGAGTGAATTGAGAAGATTTTTGGATGATTTTGTATGATTCGAAGTGATTTCAAGTGGACATGAAATGCAAAAGATTCAAAGTGTCAAATGTAATCAAGTCGCAAAAACTAAAGATTGGCTGCTCTAACAACTTCTGAAATTTTGGGTATAGCTTGAGATACAAGTATCGGATTGAAATGATTCTTGAACCATTTTGAAGATAAGACTAAGGCTACATTTTCTATGACAATCAAAATCTAGTTCATATGTTTTCATGATCAAAAAGTTGAACTATAGAATTGCATTTCTGCTGCCAAAATATGAAACAGAGTTATAACCCATTGAGAGTATATTAGTCATTTCTTAGCCTACAGAACTCCAATGGCATGATTTTTGATGTATTAAAAAAGTAACTCAATTAGCTACAAGTTTTATGTTTTGTGAAAGAGCTTGTTTAGCTTTCGTCATCGAGAAATTTGCAATTCAAATTGATACAAAAATAGAACAATATTGAAGATTCATAAAAAAGTGCCAAACTTGCAATTGTATGGATATGCGACTAGGATACCTGAGGCAAAGATCACGGATCCACCTGATGGATCCTGATTTAGTACATGTTCACACAACCGTTTTAGCTAACTTTTCTGCAAGAATTCAGCTGAATTTGCACGAGGAAGTACGGAGGTTTCAAGAAGTAGCTTTTGGTAATTTCAAGACACAAATTGCAGAAGTTTAACAAGTTGTTTTGGAGCTTGATTCTTCTATCAATAGGCCTTCAAGACATATTTTGCTTAACTTTAGAAGGTTAGGAACTGCCACAAAAATAAAACTTTCACTAGTTCTTTCTAGTTCGTTAGCTTAGTAGTATAGGTTAGTGTAGTTTCCATCCAATCTTTTATGTAACTTGACAAAGTGAAGTTAAGGATGAAGACGAAGAGCTTGGAGTTCAAGTGACAAGGGTGATATCTTGTCTATCACTTCATTTCTTGTTTTAATTCTTATGTTTGGCTATAAGACAAGTTTGGTTCTTATTTTCTTATCTTTCATGTTTTGCTAGTTCATAAACCTAAGGTGTGGATGAACTTCTATGATTGTTGAGTGAAGTTTTCGTGGTCATTTGAGCTTATTTCTTGAGCAATTTATTAACACTTTTATTATTACAATCATGATTAATTGATACCATTAATTGTGATTATGTAAAGGTGTTGTTTCACTAATAAAGTTTGGGATCTAACACTAGTTCATGGAAGTGTTAAACCTAGGGTGTTAACTCACCAATGTAAGGGCGTTAACTCACCAATGTAAGGTTGCACTTTTGTTGCCTTGATGATTTATTCTATGTAATTTTATAGAATTTAATGAATCTATAACTAATTTCATATCATATTAGTAGATGCGGAGTAGTTATAAGTATGATTGGTACATCGACAAAAGTGTGTATCACGTACAATTGGAAATTAAGCCATAATTTGCTAATAACACTCATTTAATTGGTAATTTCGCTTGTAAGAGTAGATAGGAAATCAGTGACTATAGGAACTTTTTTATTGTTGTCTTTGCCACTTTTATTTTATACCTATCCTTTAGATTTACTTGCTTTAATTGTAGCAATCTAAATAATAGAGAAATTTGATCCTGTGGGATCGACACTTGTATTTTCCCTATATCCTATATGACTTGTACACTTACAATAGCAGAAGTTTAGATTATATTTAATACTTGGAAGCATTTATGGATCAAACTCCCCAAGCATCAAGTTTTTTGGTACCATTGTCACGAAAGGTTTGGTTTAGTACTAGTGTCAGGAACAACTTTATTGTTTGGACATTTTATTTGTATTTCCTTTTCTCTGTGTGTTTATTTTAGCCTTTTCTGTGTGTGTGTTATTAGTTATTCTTCTTAACTTATCTTACTTTTATGTTGTTTGAAAACAATTTTAGGTTTTAAGATAGATAGTCAAAAGGAGTGAATCAAGACTTGAGAGAAGGAAGTTTGGCAATAGACCCCACTACTTTCAATTCTTCTACAATAGAGATAACCAAGAAAGACCCATAAACATGTATGAATAAGATGGTATTAGTATATTAAATGCTCAATTGGATATTTTGACATTTATGCTTGAACAAAATAGGAATGTTAATACTTTTAATTCTAATCATGTGATTTATAACTTGCATGGAGAATATCATACTACTTACGAATGTATATAAGCTCAAAATGTAGATTACTATGATGAATTTGGGTATTGCAATTCTAGTTTTCATCAATGCAACCTTGATTGGGATAACTCTTATAAATATGGTTAGAATAATCAACATGGCGGTAGTAACTTTCAAGATACTTATGATTATCAACTATGCATGGGCAAAGGAGACAGTCAAAGGGGCTGGAAAAAAATTATGGTAGACAAGAAACGAGACATGCTACTCCCCCTCACCCACCAAAACAAGATTAAAAGGGCCATTGTAAAATAACCATAATGAACTAGAAGTATTTCATACTACATTATCAAAACGGAGCTTTTATCTAAACACTTCCGCAAGCATAATACTGGCACGAGTTTCACAAACTACCTGTGAGGACTTGCAAAATTCTCCATATTTTCTTAAAATTCCCTTTTATTTTGAATAAGTTACTTTATAATATCTTTACTACTAAATTACTCCCTCACTAGTTGTAATAAATAATACTTTTATAGTTAGGGTAAACTAGAGTTTTTAACGTATTTTGATAGTGTGATTAATTGGTGAGGTGTGTGTACTAAATTTGGTGGATAAGAGTGAGTATTAGATAAGAGGAAGTGTCTGATTAGAAGTGCTATTCATAAGTTAGTGAATCATAAGTTAAAACACAACTACGCGAGAGTTAAGGAAAATCGGTTTGAACCGACGTGCACCGTTTGCTACCGATTGAATACACCACTTGACCACCACTTTTTTGCCCTAATCCTCTTGGTTTTATTTCAGCTAATCAGCCCCTAATTAAGCCCTAAAGTAGCCGAAAATCTTGACCAAAGAAAAGGGAAAAAAGAAAGCGAATCTTGAGCGACAAGTGGCGACCATCCAAGAAGGTTTGACCAAGATATCTTCCTTCCTTCTTATCTTCCATTTTGGCTCATTTTCTTCCTCATTTCTTCATGTTGGCCAAGAGCAAGGAAAGCAAAAAGAGAGAAGAGAACTTGCAATTCCAACCTTAATTCTTCCTTGTTTGAGTTGAGATCACAAAAATCGAACTGATTAAACTTACACCTTGGTGCTTAGGAAGCTAGGAATGGTGGAAATCTTGAGAGAAAGTGCTTGGTTCTTCACTTTCAAGAAGGTTTTGGAAGGTATAAGTTCTTCCACTTCTTGTTTCTACCTTAATCTTGCTAAATATGCTATAGAAGTTTTGAATCTTGGAATATATTGGATGATACTCTAGTTTGGTGGTGATTCATGAAATTTCAGCTAGGGTTTGATAATTTTTAGCCTTGATTATGTTGTTTAACTATCAAATGTTAGTATTGAGCTTGAATATGAAATTTGTAAGGTGATTAGGAGCATGATTGTGATTTTTAGCCTTAAAATATGAAATTTCAGCTTTGGTGAGAAAATTTCGGCTTTGGTATTGGTTGATTATTTGCTAGAAATGAGACATATTGGATGGTTTTTGAGCCTAGATGAAGAGCTATATTGATATGCTTACTTGTGGTGGTTGAATTGGGTTGATTTGAGGAAAAATATGAAGCCTTAAATGGCAAAATTGGACAAATACAAAGGATATGCTGTCCAAACTTTCATTTGAGGGATAAGTGAGTGAACTTGGAATTTGAGCAGTCATTTGGGGATGAATTGGATTTCGATTATCTAGGGTATTCAAGTTTCTTTTAGTAGAGGTACATAAGCTGAATTTTTGCCAAAACTTGTACCCTTTAAAAGGCGAAAGTAGCGACAGTTATAAATACATTTTCCTCGTCTTTTAGACCAAGTTGCAAACTTAAAAGTTTTAATCGCTTCTTTATCAAAACCAAAAGTGCAAGCATGAATTTTCTGGGGTTTGATAAGTAAAATGAATACTACTTAAGTGAGTTTCATTTACTTGATTTTCTTTAAGCGAAACTCCTATAGTTTGAACCCTAATTGATTTTAAACCATTAAATGGCATTTTATCGCAGATTTGGACTCCAACCAGGGAATTGCACCTGAACGTGGTTTTGAAACGCCATAAGTCATTGGTGAGTGCTTCCAAGTACATGATTAAACTTGATACTTGATTTAAATGTTTTACCAATGTGATCGGATAATATTTGATTCGTTTGGTCGGGCAAGGGCGTACGTTATCGCACTTGCCCTAATGTGATATATTCTTATGGATTGGTTGCAATTGACTTGATATACATGTAAATGACTTGCAAACTGTCTGGAATTCTAGAAACCTGTGGCTAGTTAATCGAGTCGAGTCGGCAAGGGCCTGATCGATTAAATAACGAACCCTAGGTCTCTAGTTTTGCCGAGTAGAGTGTTATCTCCTCGACTAATTAGTATGCTCGAGTATTACCACCAGTATTTATCTTGGAGTACGAGCTCGGTATGGGGTTTGATTGGTGGATGGAGATTGGAGTTAAGTGGTGTACTACTGGATTGGTTACTTTACTTGAAAGTTGACGGAGTGTCAACTACTACTTGATCAAGTTATGGTGGAATTAGTTTGCAAAAGCGACTGTATCTTTTAACTTGAAATGTTGAATACTTAATGATTGGCTATAGGAAGTGTTATTGCTCATTTTGTTGACTGGTTATGCTCACTACTTGATACTTTCACTTTTAATTAATGGTCAACTTGCTATTTGAAACCTCACTGAGTTTTAGCTCACTCTATTAGATTTGTTTTTCTTACAGGGGGTACGAGCGAGGATGTGAGGCTGGCGAAGGCTAGTATAGTCTAGTTTTGAATTTTTGCGATTGCACTCGCGCTGTCACTCGATTAGGGTTGAATGTATCTGGAACTCAAATCTTTTGTTATATTTGGGATTGTATGAATGTTTGAAATAGAAATGAATGTAAATGTATGTTCCAAGCTTGGGAACTATTATTTCATTTACTTTTGAGGTTGTAAACTATTTTACTTGAAATAAGTGAGCGAGTCCTAGCGAGAGTTGGGCAGGTGGTCCGCTAAACCCTGGAGTACGCCCTAGAGGGAGGTGGGGTCGTCACAGGTAGTATCAGAGCCTAGGTTTGAATTGGTCTAGGTAGATTGAGTGATTTATACATGATATAGCTTGTGTATGATTGTTTAAGTGTGAAACCCTAGAGAATAGGTGCTTAGCTTAGATTTATTTGTTTAAATTGCTTATTCTTGTGATGTTACTTGTATTGTAGGCAATGGAAGGGAATGGCGAAAATAGAAATGGCGAGAACGGGAATGGCAAACGACCTCGGCGAGTACTTACCTACCAGGAGCATCCCGGAGGGCCTGTATGTCGATGGGCCCTAGGATGTAGGGTCCGACACTGTGACTGCCCCGATAGGGTAGTTCTTGCTATAGCTGACGAGAGAAGACGATTGGGTAGCGCCAATCATAAAGGCTAGACGGAGATTGAGCGTCTGCAGGTTGTATTGAGGATGCAAGCGGCTAGGATCGGTGAGCTTGAGGCTTCTATTCTTGAGGAGCAAGAGTGAACTAATGCCTTTTGAGAGCAGGTTCAGGAGGCTAATGGTCGTCTTACTCGAGTAATAAGGGAAGTAAGAAATCGAACCGATAATAATTTGACTGAGTGTGGGGCCCTGGTGGGGGAAGTACTGCAGAACTTGACCGAGGGAGGTCAAAGGAATGCCACCCCTAGCGATCTTGAGGAGGATCTCGAGGAGGAACCGGCTACACCCGAGGAGGAGGCAGAATCGGTCGGGTCGGTGACTAGCTAGACTAGGGATCTAGGGTTTTGAGGGACTAGGTGAGATAGTTAGGGACATAGTTGGGGGTGACACGTCATCTTTTATTTTTTATATTGACGTGTTAGGTTGATATACATAGCGCTTGTTTTTATTCTATGTCCCTTAGCTGTTATAAGCTTTTGACTGTATGAGGTTGGCATGTACTGTATTATATAACTTGTTATGTGACTTATTTTGATATGTATATAAAGGAAATATTTATTTTAAACGTGTTTTATTGCCTTTACTTTATGATTTAAAAATGTTTTACTGAGCTTTATAGCTACTTTATTTTGATATCTATATAGTCTATTGTCCAAAAGAAGTATGGAAGGTAGGAGAAGTTAGGATCGTGGAACTACCCGAGGACGCGGTTCTAGCCGTGCCCATGGGGCTAGACAGGCACAAGAGCTAGTACAAGAACCGAGAAAGGAGGGAGGTGAAACAGTTGAGTCACAACCTGGACCCCGAGCCAAAGGAGGGGATCAGATGGCAACAACGATTCAACAAATGACCAATATTCTCGCTCGATTAGTAGAGCAGCAAGGTCAAACCTCTGTAAATCAGCCTAGGGACCCTGAAATAAGGGAAGATAGGGTCCTAGAGTGATTCCAAAAGTTTTATCCTCCTAAATTTCTTGGCGAACTAGATCCTGAGGTAGCTGAAAGATGGCTGGAGACGATGATTAATATTTTCGCTGTCTTAAACTATACGGAGGAAAAACAGGTGCATTTTACTGTATTTTAATTTGAGGAACCAGCCAGAGCCTGATGGAATGTAATTAGGGCCAAGTGGAAGAGAGAGAGAATAGCATGGACCTGGTTGAATTTCATGCGGGAGTTTAACGAGAAATATCTCCCACCGATAGTCCAGGAGAAGAGGGAGGACGATTTTATTAAGATCCGTCAAGAAACCCTAAGTGTATCTGAGTATGAGACTCAGTTCACCAAGTTATCCAAGTTTGCTCCTGAATTGATAGTTACGGAGCAAAAGAGGGTGAGACGGTTCGTACAGGGACTAAATCTTGAAATACAAGCAGCCTTGGCGGCGGCACAAATTAATATCTTCATGGAGGTTCTGGAGAAAGTCCAAAGGATAGAAATTACACGGGTACAGGTGAAGGCCTTTCATGCAAAGAAAAAGGGTGCACCTAGTGGAAGTCAGGTGCAGGTACCAGGTGATCGGGGCATACCACCTCCTAAAGTGGGTCAAGGAGCTGGCGGTGGAAGAATGTCAGATACATCTAGGGGAGTTACTCCAAGAGGAGCCCCAGGTGGAAGGGGACAGGCGGTGTCTCACAGGGAGGCCAAACATCCACCCCTCGAGTGTCTTGTGGGTACTGTGAGAAATCCAACCATATTAAGGATAATTGTTGGTGAAAGGCTCGAAGTGCTTACAGTGTGGGAGTACTGAGTACCAAATCACCAATTGCCCACTGATTAGTGATGCCCAACCAGCTGGCAAATCAAACCCTAAACCAACCAATGTAGGAGGGACCAGGCCAAAGGTGCCAGCCAGAGTGTACGTCTTGGATCAACAATCGGTACCTGAACCATCAGAGGTAGTGGAAGGTACGATTCCTGTTTTTCATCATTCAGCCAAGATTTTGAAAGACCCTGGTTCAACCCATTCTTTTGTTAGTCCTACTTTTATGTGTGGAATTAATGTGAAGGCCGAGAGGCTACCATATGACTTAGAAATAAGAACACCTATGGGTAACAAATATTTACTTGCTAATGAGGTGTATAGAAATTGTGACATTTGGGTTGGTGAGCAGAAATTGGTAATCGACTTTATAAGTCTAGCCATTAAAGGGTATGACGTTGTTATAGGGATGGACTGGCTAGCTCGTTATTATGCTCGGGTAGATTGTCGCACAAAGGTGGTCGAGTTTTGTATACCTGGTGAGGCAACCCTAAAACTAGATGTGAGGGGTATTTTAGCATCATCTGCCCTTATTTCGGGAATTAGGGCTAGAAAATTGCTAAGTAATGGGGGCACGGGGGTATCTAGCCTTTCTAGTTAACACCCCAAGAGAGAAGGTTAAACTAGAAGAGATGCCAATGATAAGTGAATATCCAGATATATTCTCGGACGAATTGGTGTCATTGCCACCCAAGAGAGAAATCGAGTTTAAGATTGATTTAACACCTGAAACTACTCCTATCTCAAAAACCCCTTATCGGATGGCGCCCACTGAACTTAAGGAGTTGAAATTTCAATTGCAAGACTTGCTAGAATGGGGATTTATACATGAGAGAGTGAGTCACCTTGAGGCGCTCCAATGCTATTTGTCAAAAAGAATGACGGTAGGTTGAGGTTGTGCATTGATTATCGAGAGTTGAATGCAGTAACCATTAAGAATAAATATCCTTTACCCCATATTGACGAGTTATTTGACCAGTTACGAGGGGCTGTGGTGTTTTCTAAGTTAGATTTTCGAACAAGGATATTACCAATTGAGAATTAGAAAAGAGGACGTGCCAAAAACTATTTTTAACACTCGATATGGGCATTACAAGTTTGCAGTGATGCCTTTTGGCTTAACCAATGCCCCATCGACATTCATGGATTTAATGCATCGGGTGTTTAAACCTTATTTGGATCGGTTTGTGGTGGTATTTATTGATGATATTCTGGTGTGTTATAAGACAAAGGAGGAGCATGAGCAACATTTGAGAATAGTATTGCAAATCTTAAGAAAGCACCAGTTGTTTGCCAAGTTTAGTAAGTACGAGTTCTAGTTAGAGAAGGTATAGTTTCTAGGCCATATAATCTCAAAAGATGAACTCACTATAGATCCGGCTAAAGTTGAAACTGTTGCCAAATGGAAATGGCCGGAGAATCCTATTGAGATTCGAAGCTTTTTGGGTCTAGTGGGAAATTACCGCCGATTTATGAAGAATTTCTCAAGAATTGCGGGACCCCTAACGAATTTGACCAAGAAACAAGGAAAATATATTTAGGATGCTAAGTGTGAACTAGTTTTCAAGAGCTTAAGAAGCAATTAACCATGACTCCAGTGTTGGTTTTGCCAAATGGGAAGGATAGCTATACAGTATATACCGACGTTTCGAGAGAAGGATTGGGGTGTGTTTTAATGCAAAATAGAAATGTAATTGCCTATGCTTCTCGGAAGTTAAAATCTCATGAGCAGAACTATCCAACCTATGATTTAGAACTCGCAGCTGTTGTGTTTGCTTTGAAGAAATGGCGGCATTATTTGTATGGGGTGACATTTGAGGTATATACAGACCATAAGAACCTTAAGTACTTATTTTCCCAGAAGGAGCTAAATCTGAGACAACGTCGGTGGGTGGAGTTCTTAGAAGGTTATGATTGTACCATTAATTACCATCCAAGAAAAGTCAATGTTGTAGCAGATGCTTTAAATCAAAAGGCTTGACTAGCAGGTTTAATGGTGGGAGAGTGGAGCCTATTAAAAAATGTTTGTGAATGAAACTCTCATCTTGAGCCGCAGAAAATTATTTTTTGAAATATTGAGGTGAAATCGACAATATTGGATCGAATTAAAGAGGGCCAAAAGAAAGAACCAACAGTGCAAAAGTGGGTGGAAAAAGTAAAGAAAGGAGAATTACCCGATTTTAACCTAGATCCTGATGGGATTCTAAAGTTTCAAAATCGTGTTGTTGTACCAAAGGATGAGAAACTGAAAGATTTTGGAAGAATCTCACCGCTCTAGATATATGGTGCATCCTGGTGGTGGTAAGATGTACCAAAATCTCAAAAGTCTGTATTGGTGGGACAATATGAAAGTGGAGATTGCTCAGTTTGTGTAAAAGTGCCTTACGTGTCAATAAGTGAAAGCTGAGCATCAAAAAACAGTCGGGTCTATTACAACCTTTAAAGATACCTGAATGGAAATAAGAGCACATAATGATGGATTTTGTGTCTGGGTTACCACGAACTCAAAGGGGTCATGATGCGATTTGAGTGATAGTGAACCGATTAACTAAAACTGCACATTTCCTACCAGTGAATATGAAATATTCTTTGGAGAAACTTGCCAAATTTTATATAGATGTAATTGTGAGATTACATGGGGTACCAGTAAGCATAGTATCAGACAGAAACCCTAGATTTGTGTCCCGCTTTTGGCAGAAGTTGCAAGAGGCTCTAGGAACTAAACTGAACTATAGCACGGCCTATCATTCTCAAACCGACGGACAGTCAAAGAGAACCATCCAAATTCTTGAGGATATGTTAAGAGCCTGTATTGTAGATTTTGGAGGGAGTTGAAACCAATATCTAACACTGGTTGAGTTCGCGTATAATAACAGTTATCACTCTTCTATTCAAATGACCCCTATGAAGCACTTTATGGATGAAGATGCCGATCACCGATTCATTGGGATGAAGTAGGAGAGAGGAAGATTATAGATCCGGCAACAATACCATAGGTTGAGAAAGCCTACGAAAGGTTAAAAGTGATACGTCAGAGGCTTCAAACGGCTCAAAGTTGACAAAAGAGCTATGCAGATCATCGAAGGAATGATTTGGAGTTTGAAATAGGAGATAAGGTGTTTCTTAAGGTTACTCCACTGAAGGAAAAGATCAAGGCAGAAAAAGGAAAGAAATTACAACCAAATATATAGGACCTTTTAGTATACTCCACCGGATAGGAAAGGTGGCCTATCGACTAGAGTTACCAGTTAGTCAATCTCAAATCCATGATGTTTTCCATGTTTCCTTACTTAAGAAGTATCACCCGGATCCGACTCATATTTTACCACCAGAGGATATTGAACTTGATGAGTCTTTAACCTACGAGGAACAACCTATTCGAGTTTTAGATCGCAAGGTGAAGGACTTGAGAAATAAGCAGATTCCACTGGTTAAGATTCTATGGAGACACCATGAGGTGGAGAAAGCAACCTGAGAGCTAGAGAGGATATGCGAGAGAAGTACCCTGAGCTATTTATGACTAAAGGTATGAATTTCGAGATCGAAATTCTTTTAAGGGGGAGAGAGTGTGAGGACTTGCAAAAATTCTCCATATTTTCTTCAAATTTTCTTTTATTTTGAATACGTTACTTTATAATATCTTTACTACTAAATTACTCCCTCAACAGTTGTAATAAATAATAGAAACGAGAGTTTTATCTTTACTTTTATAGTTAGGGTAAACTTGAGTTTTTGCCTATTTTGGTAGTGTGATTAATTGGTGAGGTGTGTGTGCTAAATCTGATGGATAAGAGTGAGTATTAGATAAGAGGAAGTGTGTGATTAGAAGTGCTATTAATAAGTTAGTGAATCATAAATTAAAACACAAGTACGCTAGAGTTAAGAAAAATCGGTTTGAACCAAAGTGCACCGTTTGCTACCGATTGAGTACGCCACTTGACCACCACTTTGTTGCCCTAATTTTCTTGGTTTTATTTCAGCTAATCAGAATCTAATTAACCCCTAAAGCAGCTGAAAATCTTGACCAAAGAAAAGGGAAAAAAGAAAGCAAACCTTGAGCGACAAGTGGTGACCATCCAAGAGGGTTTGACCAAGATATCTCCTTCCTTCTTATCTTCCATTTTGGCTCATTTTCTTCCTCATTTCTTCATGTTGGCCGGAGCAAGGAGAGGAGAAAGAAAGAAGAGAACTTGGAATTCCAACCTTGATTCTTCCTTGTTTGAGTTGAGATCACAAAAATCCAACCAATTAAACTTACACCTTGGTGCTTAGGAAGCTAGGAGTGGTGGAAATCTTGGGAGAAAGTGCTTGGTTCTTCACTTTCGAGAAGGTTTTGGAAGGTATAAGTTCATCAACTTCTTGTTTCTACCTTAATCTTGCTAAATATGCTATAGAAGGTTTGAATTTTGGAATAAATTGGATGATACTCTAGTTTGGTGGTGATTCATGAAATTTCAGCTAGGGTTTGATAATTTTTAGCCTTGATTATGTTGTTTAACTATCAAATGTTAGTATTGAGCTTGGATATGGATTTTTTGAGGTGATTAGGAGCATGATTGTGATTTTTAGCCTTAAAAGATGAAATTTCAGCTTTGGTGAGAAAATTTCAGCTTTGGTATTGGTTGATTATTTGCTAGAAATTAGGTATATTTGAATGGTTTTTTAACCTAGATGAAGAGCTATATTGATATGCTTACTTGTGGTGGTTGAATTGGGTTGATTTGAGGAAAAATATGAAGCCTTAAATAGCTGAAAAATTGGACAAATACAAAGGGCATGTTGTCCAAACTTTCATTCGAGGGATAAGTGACTAAACTTGGAATTTGAGCAGTGATTTAGGGATGAATTGGACTTCGGTTGTCTAGGGTATTCAAGTTTCTTTTAGTAGAGGTACATAAGCTGAATTTTTGCCAAAACTCGTACCCTTTAAAAAGCGAAATTAGCGACTGTTATAAATACGTTTTTCTCGTCTTTTAGACCAAGTTCCGAATTTAAAAGTTTTAATCGCTTCTTTATCAAAACCAAAAGAGCGAGCATGAATTTTCTAGGGTTTGATAAGTAAAATGAATACTACTCAAGTGAGTTTCATTTACTTGATTTTCTTTAAACGAAATTCCTATAGTTTGAACCCTAATTGATTTTAAACCGTTAAATGGCATTTTATCGCAGATTTGGACTCCAACAAGGGAGTTGCACCTGAACGTAGTTTTGAAAAGCCATAAGTCATTGGTGTGTACTTCCAAGTGCATGATTGAACTTGATACTTGATTTAAATGCTTTACCAACGTGATCGGAAAATATTTGATTGGTTTGATCGGACAAGGGTATACTTTATCACACTTGCCCTAATATGATATATTCTTGCTCATTGGTTGCAATTGACTTGATATACATGTAAATGACTTGTACACTGTCTGAAATTCTAGAAATCCTGTGGCTAGTGAATCGAGTCGAGTTGGCAAGGGCCTGGTCGATAAGATAACGAACCCTGGGTCTCTAGTTTTGTCGAGTGGAGTGTTATCTCCTCGACTAATTGGTATGCTCAAATATTACCACCAGTGTTTATCTTGGAGTTTGGACCCGGTAAGGGGTTTGATTTGCGGACGGAGATTGGAGTTAAGTGGTGTACTACTGGACTGGTTACTTTACTTGAAAGTTGACGAAGTATCAACTACTACTTGATCAAGCTATGGTGGAGTTAGTTTGCAAAAGCGACTGTATACTTTTACTTGAAATGTTGAATACTTAATGATTGACTATACGAAGTGTTATTGCTCATTTTCTTGACTGGTTATTCTCACTACTTGATACTTTCACTTTTAATTAATGGTCAACTTGCTATTTGGAACCTCACTGAGTTTTAGCTCATTCTATTAGATTTGTTTTCCTTATAGGGGGTACGAACGAGGGTGTGAGGCTGGCAAAGGCAAGTACAGTCTAATTTTGAATTTTAGCAATTGCACTTGCGTTGTCGCTCGATTAGGATTGAATATATCTAAAACTCAAATCTTTTGTTATATTTGAGATTGTATGAATGTTTGAGGTAGAAATGAATGTAAATGTACGTTCCAATCTTGGAAACTGTTATTTCATTTATTCTTGAGATTGTAAACTATTTTACTTGAAATAAGTGAGCGAGTCTTGGCAAGAGTTGGGCAGGCGGTCTGCTAAACCTTGGGATACACCCTAGGAGGAGGTGGGGTCGTCATACTACCAGAAGCTAAATGTGATTCTGTGATACAATTTTCCTTAGACGTCTAAAATGAGAAGGTTTAGACAAACCTCTTATATTCCAGAAGGGAGAGTTAATCATAAGATAATGCTTGGAAGGAATTATGTGATTTGGTTATTGAAGTGCGTAGAGTTCTATCTGAAGGGGCTATTGACCGATATCCCTTATGCTTTCGAACCATTTGGAGTGAGTCATCCCGCGAACACAGAGCATCCTTTGAAATGCTGGGCAACACCACCTCTATAATAGGTTGGCCTCTTGGGGAGAGGTTTCCTGCTAAAGAGGGCAGCCGCACCATGCTACCTTTGTGACGACCCCACCTCCCCCTAGGGCGTACCTCAGGGTTTAGCTGACCGCCTACCCAACTCTCGCCAGGACTCGCTCACTTATTTCGAATAAAATAGTTCACAACCTCAAGTGTAAATGGAATAACAGTTTCCAAGTTTGGAATATACATGTACATTCATTTCTATTCCAAACATTCATACAATTCCAAATATAATAAAAGATGTGAATTTCAGATACATTCAACCCTAACCGAGCACTAGCGCAAGTACAATCGCAAAAATTTAAAAACTAGACAATGCTAGCATGTACCAGCCCCACACCCTCGCTCGTACCCCCTGTAAGGAAAACAAATTTAATTGAATAGGGTAAACTAAAGTTCAGTGAGTTTTCAAATAGCAAGTTGATCAGTAATTAAAAGTACAAGTATCAAACTAACAAAGTAGCGAACATAACAAATCCAGACCCAAGTAGTAAGTTGGCCATTGTTATTCTTGGTTTTGATGATCACAAAGGACTTTGAAATGTTTATCTAACTCTCTTCAAATATAAGTGTTTTTTGCCTATCAAAGAATCAGGTACGAATATGTCAAGAAATGAAAATCAACCAAAAGAAGAAGCAAAAACAGGACACTCATGTCGGACGTCCGAAGGAATCGGTCGGACGTCCGAAAGGATGAAGAACATCAAGAAGGAAATTCTGTCGGACGATCGTGAGGAAGCATCGGACGTCCGGATGGATCGGACGTACTCTTCGGACGCACAGTGATCGTGTCGGACGTCCTAAAAATTCCACAAAGTGTTGATGACTCTCTGCCAAGACTCTGTCGGACGCTCGTAAGGAAGCATCGGACGTCCTGAAGGATCGGACGCATGCTTCGGACGTACATCAATCTCATCGGACGTCCTAAAAATTCCACGAAGATTTGATAACTCTCTGGACAACGTTCGGACACAGAAGCTCGGACGATAAAATCCCATCGGACGTCCGAACAACAACTTGACTGATTTTCGGACGATAGGATCGGACGATGACTAAGCCGTCGGACGTCCGACAGCCCCAACGGCTAGCTGACTCTTCATCTGCCTTCTATCCGTTGGAAGTATTAATGAAGCCCATTTTTGGTTCCCTTTAAATACAAACGATTCTGATTCAGATGAGGACTTTTGCACACTTTGTCTACATGATCTCAAGAGATATTTTAGCTAGAAAATAGTCTCCAAAGCTAGATTTGTTCTCCAAGTGGTGTGAATTTCTTGTGAGCATTTCTCTTGTGGTTGAAAGTTTCATTAGTGTAGCTTTGTTGAGGGTTATCTGAGTGATTGTAAAACTTCTTAGCTTGACTAAGTGAGGCTTAGGGCAAGGAGGAAGTGCTCCCTCCATTGTACATCTAGTTGATCATCTTTCATCAAAGAGAAGTTGCTCAACCTAGTGATTGGTCTTCAAGTTTGAGGAAAGCTTGGTAGACAATCGGTTTGATATTCTATCTTATTCCTTTTTGTTTAATAAAATTCTCATTGCTTATCTATACTTGTTTTTCGAATCAATATTGCTCTCTTCTTCTAATCTACTTGATTGATCATTACTAGAAAAGAAGGTAAATTTTTTATTAAGCAAAAATTGCATAAATTTGATTAAGATTTTAATCAACCTAATTCACCCCTCCCTCTTAGGTTGTCTTTGGGCCTTACAATTGGTATCAGAGCTTGGTCTCCTAGAGATTAAGCTCAAACGGCTTGGAGTAAAGATGACAACCAGTCATGCTATGTTTGTTGAGGGGCAATCTGTTACTAGGCCTCCCATGTTCAGTGGCTCCAATTATGTTAGCTGGAAAGAAAGGATGATTATCTTTTTGTAATCTATTGATATTGAGCTATGGTTTATTGTGAGTGAAGGACCGCATGAAACTAACTTTCTTGATGCAGATACAGGGTTGCTTCGGCCAAAAAGAAGAGCTGAAATGAATGCTCAAGATAGGACTAATCTCACATTGAATGCCAAAGCCATGAATGTTCTTTATAGTGCCTTAGATTCAAATGAATCAATTAGAGTAAAAGGCTGTAAATCGGCCAAAGAAATGTGGGATAAGCTAAGAGAAATCCATGAGGGTGGTGACAACGTGAGAGAACAGAAAAAGGCTATCTTGGTCACAAAGTATGAATCATTTAAAATTGAACCTCTTGAGGATATTGACAAAATGTATTGCAGGTTCAATGACTTGATCAAAGATCTCGAGGTGTTGGGCAAAGAGTACACCTTGGGAGAGAAGAACAGGAAAATTCTCAATGCATTGGGCAAAGAATGGGAAAATAAAGTGACTGCAATAGAGGAGGCTAAGGATTTAAATTCTGTGCCTATTGAATCTCTCATTAACTCACTAACCTCTTATGAGTTGAAACTGAAATCTAAAGTGCAGGAGGAAGAGGATGCTAGAGCAAAGAGAAATATTGCTCTAAAGACTACTCAAAGTGAAGATGATCCAGCTCACTTGGATGATGAAGACTCGGATGGTGATGATAATGATCTTGCTCTCATCACAAGAGGCTTCAAGAGAATCTTGAATAAAAGGAAGTTTAGAAAGGGAGGACCTAGCAATCAATTTCAAAATTATTCATCAAATGCAAGGAACAAAGGAAAACAAGAATTCAACAAGAAGCTAGTGGACAAATGCTATGAATGTGGACAGCCTGGACACTATGCAAACGAATGCCCCATGAAGAAAATAAAAGATGGGAAAGCTGATCGAAAGCCAAGATTCAACAACTTCCAGATTACTTGGAATGAATGCAACTCTGAAGGGGAAGTTGAAGAAGAGGAAGAATCAGCTCAAATGGCCTTCATGGCTATTGGAGATAATGAGGTAACTTCCATACACTCTCAATCTGAAAGTGATGATGAAGAAGATGATGATCTTGAATCCTTTGTTGAAAAACTGCATAATGCCTTGAAGGAATCTTATGATAAAAACAAGCAGCTAAAACAGAAAATTGCTTTTCTCATTCATGAAAATACAAGTCTTCTTCAACAAAATAAACAACTAAAGACTGACAATGATTGTCTTGTAAGAGCCGGATTTAATGTTCAAAATGAGCTTGATAGAAAGATAAATATTTGTAAAATGCTGAAGGAAAGACATGGTGACTTGAAGAAAAGAATGGACAACTTGGATGAGACTTTGAAAGCAAGAAAACAAGATGTTCTCAAAAAGAACATGTCATCTACCTTTCTTAATGCTCATCAAAGAACATTAGCACGCAACAAAAATGCACATGATTTCACAACATACAGAAGAAGTGGATTGAGATATGTCAAACCAGTACATGTTAAGGACTCTTCCATTATGTGTGATTTTTGTTGTCAAAAAGGACATTTGAAAGGAGATTGCTATGTGAAAAGAAATCTGAACAAAGGGATGAAATGCATGTGGTTAGTGAGATACAATGCTAACTATTGTGGACCCAAAAATTAAAAAGGGTACCAAACATTTTCTCTTTTCAGGAAAAAGGCTCAAACAAGTCCAAATGGTTTATTGATAGCGGCTGCTCAAGGCATATGACCGGTGATCCCTCTTTATTCATAAAGCTAAAATCAAAATCAAGTGGAAAGGTGACATTCGGTGATGATGTGAAAGCTAAGACAATTGGAATAGGTGATGTTGGTAAGGATGGTGAAACTTTTGTTCATAATGTGCTCTTAGTTGATAATTTAGGTTATAACTTGCTTAGTGTTAGTCAATTGTGTGATAAAGACTTGAATGTGTTGTTTAAAAAACATGAATGCATTGTGCTTGATTCCAAATATAATGTTGTGTTCAAAGGTAAGAGGTTTAACGACATATATATTGTGGTTCTTGATAAAATTGATTCTTCTAGCTTCAAATGTCTTAAAGCTTCAAATGAAGATCCTTGGTTGTGGCATAGGAGACTTTGTCATTTTAACATGGATTTACTAAAGGAAATTTCGAAAAAGGAGCTGGTTAGAGGCTTGCCAAAAATCTGTTTTGAAAAGGATAAAATTTGTGATGCATGTCAATTTGGAAAGCAAACAAAAGTTTCTTTTAAACCAAAGAAGTGTGTTTCAACTTCTAAACCTTTAGAACTCTTGCATCTTGACTTATTTGGTCCTACTCAAATCACTAGCTTGGGAGGTAAGAAATACTGCTTTGTGATTGTGGATGATTATTCTAGATATACTTGGGTGATATTTCTTGCTCATAAGGATGATGCCTTCAAGAATTTCACTTCATTGTTTGCTAAAGTGCAAAATCTGCTTGGCTTAAAAATTGTTAGGATTAGAAGTGATAATGGAACGGAATTCAAATATTGTAGTTTTCCAGATTTCTGTGATCATAATGGCATAACACATGAGTTTTCAATTGCAAGAACTCCACAACAAAATGGTGTTGTAGAAAGGAAAAATAGGACACTACAAGAGGCTGCTAGAACTATGTTAAGTGAATGTAGTTTGCCAAAATACCTTTGGGCTGAAGCGGTAAACACTGCATGTTATGTGATGAACAGAATCCTTTTGAGACCCATTTTGAATAAGACATCTTATGAACTGATTTTTGATAAAAAAAACCTATGGTTGGATATTTCAAAGTCTTTGGTTGTAAATGTTTTATTTTAAATTTAAAGGAACATCTTGGTAAGTTTTAGAAAAAATCTGATGAAGGAATATTTTTGGGTTATTGTGAGAACAAAAGAGGATATAGAGTCTTTAATAGAAGGACTCTTGTGATAGAAGAAGCCATTCACATAACATTTGATGAAACTAATGATGATAATTCCAAAAGGTCGTGTGAGGATGATGATGTAGGTGTTCGTGAAGGAATGGAAAAGCTGAAAATTGGTGATGAAGGAATTTCTAAACCAGCAGCAATGGAAATGATGGATGAAGCTCATAATGATCAAGAAAAGGGTGATGAAGATGAGAATGATGATTCAGTCAAAGACCTTCCCAATGCTTGGAAATTCAGCCAAAATCATCCAAGAGAGCTTATAATTGGTGATCCATCCGAAAAGGTAAAGACTCGTTCTTCATCTAGAAAATTGATAGACAATTTTGCTTTAGTTTCTCTTTTTGAACCCAAAAATATCAATGATGCTTTAAAGGATGATAACTGGATTTTGGCTATGCAAGAGGAACTTAATCAATTTGAGAGAAATAAGGTTTGGACACTTGTTGATAGACCTCAAAATCAACCTATCATTGGCACAAAGTGGATATTCAGAAATAAATTGGATGATAAAGGTGTTGTTGTAAGAAATAAAACCAGATTAGTTGCTAAAGGATATGCACAAGAAGAAGGAATTGATTTTGATGAAACATTTGCTCCCGTAGCGAGATTAGAATCTATTAGAATGCTTCTTGCTTTTGCTTGTTTCAAAAGTTTCAAATTGTTTCAAATGGATGTTAAAAGTGCCTTTTTAAATGGTTTTATTGATCAAGAAGTATATGTGGATCAACCCCCCGGTTTTGAAAATATAAAATTTCCAAGTCATGTGTTTAAGCTATCTAAAGCATTATATGGTTTAAAACAGGCTCCAAGAGCTTGGTATGAAAGGTTAAGTGGTTTCTTGATTGAAAATGGTTTCAAAAGAGGTATTGTGGACACCACACTTTTTACTAAGCAAGTGTTAAATGACCTTCTTATTGTGCAAATATATGTTGATGATATTATTTTTGGTGCTACTAATGAGTATCTATGCAAGGATTTTTCCACCACTATGCAAAGTGAATTTGAAATGAGTATGATGGGAGAATTAAATTTCTTCCTTGGACTTCAAATACATCAAGCCCTTGAGGGAATTTTTATAAATCAAGCAAAATATACCAAGGAATTGCTGAAAAAGTTTGGCATGGAGGACTCAAAGCAAGTTGGAACTCCTATGTGCACTTCTACAAAACTTGACAAAGATGAAGAAGGTAATCATGTGGATGAAAAGTGTGACACCCCAACTTTTAAGATGCTATTGTTTTACGGTTTCTTTAGTTCATTTTATTTTAAAACATTATTTTGTTTCAGGGAAGATACTAAAGTTATTTCTTTGGGTTTGATTTAAAATCTTATTTTGTTTTAAAAGACTAGAAACCCTAAAATTTTAATCAAAAACCCTAGTTTACTTGTGACTATGTTTAAATCCCTCATATTTGACTCAAAACCCTAATTTTATTTTATGGAATTGTAAAATTCATCACACTTTTCTTAAAATTCCTTTTATTTGGAAATTATTTATTTAATATGATCCTCCTACTCAAGTACTCCACAATAAGTGTAAATAAACCTAGAAAGTAGGGTTTCACTCTTCGTTTTCAAGATTGGAGCAAATTAGGATTTTCGCGATTTTTTCGCCGGATGAAATTTCAGTATGGAGCAAGGATCAAATTTGGTGATTAAAAATGACTTTTAAGTAAGAAATAATATGTGATTAGAAGCAATGATACAAGGTTAGTGAATAGGAAGTAAAAACCCTAGTACGTGTGTTTTTAAGAAAAACGGCGCGAACCGGAGGGTCCCGCGCACTACTGATTGAACGCACCACCTGACCACCACTTTCTTCCCATACAAGTCTATTGATATTTGAGTAAAATATCTCCTAATTTACAGCTAAGCTTGACCGAAATTTGTGGCTCAAATGCAAGGAAGGAAAGAGAAAATTTTTGTGGTTGAGGTTAAGCCAAGTGTTGGCCAAACTTGTGGTTAGAATTAATTCTTATCTTTCTACCTTCTTATACGACAAACTTAGCTTAATCTCCTTCATTATTTTCTGCATCTTGACCGAGTAAGGAGAGAGAGAAAGGGAGAGCAAGAGTTGCACCATTTTCTTCTTGATTTACACCAACCAAGTGCTAAAATCGAATTCTAAACCGATTGATCGTAAGTTTGGAAGCTTGGGAAGCTAAGGGAACCAAAAATTTCAAGAAATAGTGGAGGATCACTCTTGCAAGCCTTCTTTTTGAGGTATAAAATCTGATCTATGGCTTTGATCCTTTTATTCTTGTTTAAGATGTTAAATAGTTCATGTTTTGGGTTTGATTACAAGTTATGCAAGTTGATGTGATGATTTTGGATGAGATAGGTAAGTTAGGGTTTGATTAATTTCTGCCTATACTTGATGTATGATTGATATATGTTGTATCCAAAGTTATATAGGGGGTTTTGGTAGCAAGTGTAGCAAGAAATTAAGAAAACTATCATTGAAACCAAAAGATTCCAGATTTCTGGAAAATTTTTCCCCTTTCTGTCCGTTTTTGTTGCACCATGTTAGAAGCCTAATTGGACTTAGATTAAAACATGAAAGTTGTAGGGAATGACATTTTAGAGGTTCCTGCAAAATTTCAGGACAATCGGAGTAGCGTAGAATGAGAAAAGTCGAAATTACCCTTGCTGTCCTGTTTCTACCCGAACCTGAGAACTGCGATTATAATTGGTTATTTTGGTTTGGACTGTTTCAGAATTGGTTGTTGAGGCCTTCTGATAGAATTTATCCCTGTTTCTTAGCTTTCAGCTGGTTTTGGAATTTCTGGATTTGGACTTATGTAGGCTGTTTTATGATGTTTGTACTAGATTACGGTTTGTGAACCTGTTTTGCGATTCTGGTGTAGTATGTTACATTTTTGACGTAGTTACACTCGAAATTTGACTGAGTGGCCTTCTTCAACATTGTAGCCTCTTAAGTCCTGAATATTCCTGTAAAATTTCGGGTCAAACGGATTAGTGTATCATGAGTTATAGATGAAATACTCAAGCCTGTTTTGAACATCAGGTTCTGTGCGTTTTTAGTTTAGCTTCTGTCCGTGACTTTTTCGGTTTTGATCCCGTACGATCTGGGTTTTGACTCCTTCATAAGAAATGTAGATCTTGGTTTTGGCTTCGAAACGGTATAAAGTGAATCGAAATCCGAGTTCCGTAGCTCCTGTTATGACCAAAACAAAATCGATCGTCAGAACTGCCTTGAATCTGGACAGTTCTGACGAGTACTTTGACACTCAAATTTCGTTCTGTTCTGAGTGGATTCAGGTCTTGGCCAAAACATCAAAGTTTTAGCCTTATGTCTCAGCTTTCTAATGCCTTTGGAATTTCCTGATTTGGATTTGTGAGCTGGGAGTTATAGTCCAGCAAACATACCCTGTCCGTTACTCTGGAGTGCAAATTCCTGGAACGGTTTTCTGCACTTTCGACCTATTTCTGTTCAGATCCGGATTTAGGTGTCTTCATGAAAATTGTATCCCTTCCTCTTAGCTTCGCAACGGTACCACATGTACCTTGATCCGACACTCATAGCTTCGATTAGGCTCAAAACAGTTTTGACGGCAAAATGGCTAGGCCGCCATTCCCGTTTCCGTATGCCGTTTCCGCACATGCATGTGCCAATTTTGTCGTTTTGCTTGTTTTAGGCATATTAGTAGCCGTTTGTGATACTATGTGATGCAATCTTCTATTTCAGACGGTGGTGAGCTAGGTGGAGCCGGTGGGGCCTACTAGCTACTTTTCGCGACGCGAATTTCGTCCTTTTGTTATCCTTGTTCGTTGTGTAAGTATTCAGGCCGCTCTTGTGTGTTAGTTGCTTATGTGTTTCGATATGTATGAAGAGGGTACCTAGGCGAGGGTGTACTTTATCGCACTCGACCTAAACCCTAACTTGCGCACATATTTGTACATGGCTTGTGTATATGAGCAATTTTGAAACTAAAACCCTTGAGCTTGTGGCTCGGGGTGACTTTTGAATAATTTTGTGAAGTTTGTGAGTTTGGGGTTGATTTTCCGACCTAGATGGACTATTCGAGCCGGTCAGGGCTTGGTCGAAGCCAGTCCAACTTAGTTTGAGGTCACCAAGTTTATGAATCCGGTTCACCGAGAATGTGGACCAAGTTTGTGACCCGAGCTTGTGAACCAAGCTCAAGTTTGTGATTTCGTTCGCTCGAGCAAGTTTGTGAGGTACCTGGCCAGAGAGGGTGATAAGGTGTACGGTGGGTGTACAAGTGAAGTTCTACGGACCATTATTTGAGGTCGACGGAGTTTCGGCAGGAGGTCACACATGGCAAACGATCTGGCTTTGGAGCCACCTGTATCCTTATTATGTGATGTTATCTTTCTGCTTTTGCTTTACTCTTACCATATAATTGGTTGATACGTGAAAATTTACGCTTTTGCCCCTGTTTACTTACTAAGCATATAGCTTACCCCGTTCCATTTGTTTTCCTTAGCAGGGGGACGGCACGGGGATCGTTCGGGAAGGTGGTTAGATTTTGAGCTATAGAATACTTGAATTTGTATTTGTTAAAAGTTGACGAGTAAGATGTACATAGTTGGCGTGGTGATTGTAGTTATCAGTTCTTCTAGGTTTTACTTTCTGGTACTTGTGATATGTAATTCTTGGAGAATTGAATGTAATATTTGAGATTTATCTTATATTTCATTGGAGGACTGTAGTGAGTGAGTGAGTCCCGGCGAGAGCTGGGCAGGCGACCCGCCGAACCCTAGGGTACGCCCTAGGGGAAAGTGGGGCCGTCACAAAAAGCACTATAGAGGTATGATCGGAAGCTTACTCTATTTAACCGCAAGCAGACCTGATATTATGTTTGTTGTTTGCTTGTGTGCTAGATTTCAATCTTGTCCAAAAGAATCACATTTAAATGCTGTTAAAAGAATTTTTAGGTATTTGAAAGGTACATTAGACTATGGTCTTTGGTATGCTAGATCTTGTGAATTTGCTTTATATGGATATTCGGATGCGGATTTTGGTGGTTGTCGTGTGGACAGAAAAAGTACTAGTGAAACTTGTCACTTTCTTGGTAATTGCTTAGTTTCTTGGTTTAGCAAAATGCAAAATGCAATATCTCTGTCTACAACCGAACCGGAATATATTGCTGCTAGTGCATGTTGTGCTCAACTTCTATGGATGAAGCATACCTTGAATGATTTTGGATTGTTATATGACTGCATGCCTATATTCTGTGATAATACTAGTGCTATTAATTTGACCAAAAATCCAATTCAACATTCTAGGACAAAGCATATAGATATAAAGCACCACTTTATTCGAGATCTTGTTCAAAAAGGTGAAATTTGTGTAAATTATGTTTGTTCTAAAGATCAATTTGCTGATATTTTTACCAAAGCTTTGCCATTAGATCAGTTCATTCATCTAAGATCAAAATTAGGAATAATCGAAAAATCATCTTAAAATTTCTCAAAGTCTTCGGACGTCCGAAAGAAGATGAATGGACGTCCGATAATGTTCTTCAGCTATTTTTTCCAGAAAACACCTGTTCGGACGAAGATGTCGGACGCACGACTTCGTTCGGCAGTCCGACAGTGCAACGGTACACTTTTTAAAGTAACTTTCTTCCTCATTTGCTTCAAACTCTTCTTCTTCTATTTCCTCTCGGACGAAAACTCTCTCGTCTCTCACTCTCAAATTCATACCATTCTGAAGCTCTCATTCCCAAATTGACTCAACCAAAACTTTTCCTGATCGATTGCGACTCGTTTCTCCTGATCATTTCACCGAATCGCATAACATTTCGCAAATTCCCAAATTTCCCTCAAAACCCTACTTTCTCATAACCGCTCTGTCAAATCTTGTTCAAGGCCTTTTTGTCCCAAAATTTCTGTGCGATTCACTTCCCTACTACTGTGTGCATCATTTGCATCCTTCATTCCACACATTTCGCACAATGGTGAATCTAAGAGGAGGAAAGGTTACTGCCGGACGCAAGCATCCACTCAGGGATGAGGATGAGGATCTTCCTACGATCAAACGTTCATCCAAACGCTTCAAGAGAGGAGCCGTAAAGGGTCAAATGTCACGGCCTACTCCACAACCCACCTCTCAGCCTGAATCTGGACAGGGAACCTCTTCTCAACCGCCTCCAAAATCAGCCACACTCCCTACATTCTTTGATGATGCTGCAAAAGACAAACACTCCTGGATATCCCAGAAAGGTGTCATCCCTCAACGAACTGTAAACTCTTCTGAATTTCGCCACATAGGTTTAGAATCCATTCTGAGTCTATTTGCTTTCCAGAAATGGTCACATCTCATTTCTATGCCCAATGTCTATTATCCTGAAATGCTGCATCAATTTTTTGCCAATCTTAGGAAAGACACTGACCAAACTGAGATCATGTCCAGGGTTAATGGGGTAGACTTAGTCTTTGATTCTGAAACTGTGAATTCCATTTTAAATACTACCATTGAACGTGGATGCAAGGATAAAATTACAAATTTCTTTTCCTATGAAGAGCACCCTACTGCTGATAATCATTTTGATGGGGCTAAAATGTTGACTTATTTTAAAAGAAGTTTTTCCTCCCCTGCTGATGCTAAACTGAATGATCTTGCTCCTGTGAATCTAATTGCCTTTTCAATCATTTCAAACCTGCTTGTACCCACTGATGGCCATAGAACTGATGCAAACAAAATGGAGTTGTATCTCTTTTACTGTTTTCGAGAAAAAATTCGTATTGATTTTGGTTTTGTCATGTGCAAGTTTTTACTTCGCTATGCCACTGATTCTCGCAGAAAATTATCTTATGGAAAGTTTCTTCAAAAGATTTTTGAGTTTTACAAAGTTCCAATTCTAGGTGTTTGTCCCAAAGAAGCATCTTCTTATGCCTTTACCAAAGGATATTTTGAAAGGAAAAATCTTATTTTTAAAGATAATCTGTGAGCTTATAAGGGGGCATCATCTAGTCAACAGAGGTCTAAGACTGCACATGATCCTTCATCTGTTTCACTCACTCCTATTCATCCCAGGAAGTCTGCCACTAAAGCATCTTCCTCCTCCAATGATGAAGTGATTGAGCTCCTTCGTGAACTCAAACAGCATGTTCTTCTTCTAGAACATGGTCTAATGCTCACCATGTCCTCTGAGCAACAAACAGCCTTCCTAGACAAAAAGAACCTTCTTTTTCCCCCACCTGTGGTTGAGGAAGTTTCCCATGACAAAGAGCCACACCCCACTGATCCAAGCTCATCAATTCCAGACCCTGGTTCATCAACTCCTGTGACTCCTCATGGCCCTTCCACATCAGATAAAGGCAAGGCACCAGTTGAAGAGGCTGCTGAAGATGATGAAGAAACTGAAGAGGAGGACCTCTCCCAATATCAGCTCTCTCGAAGAACACCTGGATCCATATAGTTCACCATTTAGGACATTTACATTTTGTTTGTCTCTTTCATGTGTTTGTGGTGTTCAACAATGGATATGTAGATGAATTCAACATTTGGTTATGATTATGTTTATGTTTCTTTTGGTACTGTTTGATAGATGTTTAAGTATTTTGAATGATGATTGTGTGGATGTAATGAATTTTTTGGTTTGCATTGATGAATGTGTTTGTGGATGAGATGGATGTGATTGATTGCCCTTTTGTGATGACAAAAAGGGGGAGAGGACTGGATTGATTGATGATTGATGATGTTGGATTGATTGATTGATGATTTGATTAAATTTGGATTGGCTGATGGATTGAATTGGTAAAATGTTGGATGTTGGCTGCTTAATTGTCATATTTTGGATAATTGTTTAATTCGGTTGGGCAGCCAAGTGAGGGGGAGTTTTTCAAAATTTTTTATGATTCACTAAGTAAGGGGGAGTTCTTGTCTATTGAGAAAGGGGGAGTTTTTATTGCAATCATCAAATCTCATTTCAAACCTTTGTTTTGTCATCATCAAAAAGGGGGAGAATGTTATTCTTGGTTTTGATGATCACAAAGGACTTTGAAATGTTTATCTAACTCTCTTCAAATATAAGTGTTTTTTGCCTATCAAAGAATCAGGTACGAATATGTCAAGAAATGAAAATCAACCAAAAGAAGAAGCAAAAACAGGACACTCATGTCGGACGTCCGAAAGAATCGGTCGGACGTCCGAAAGGATGAAGAACATCAAGAAGGAAATTCTGTCGGACGATCGTGAGGAAGCATCGGACGTCTGAATGGATCGGACGTACTCTTCGGACGCACAGTGATCGTGTCGGACGTCCTAAAAATTCCACAAAATGTTGATGACTCTCTGCCAAGACTCTGTCGAACGCTCGTAAGGAAGCATCGGACGCCCTGAAGGATCGGACGCATGTTTCGGACGTACATCAATCTCATCGGACGTCCTAAAAATTCCACGAAGATTTGATAACTCTCTGGACAACGTTCGGACACAGAAGCTCGGACGATAAAATCCCATCGGACGTCCGAACAACAACTTGACTGATTTTCGGACGATAGGATCGGACGATGACTAAGCCGTCAGACGTCCGACAGCCCCAACGGCTAGCTGACTCTTCATCTGCCTTCTATCCGTTGGAAGTATTAATGAAGCCCATTTTTGGTTCCCTTTAAATACAAACGATTCTGATTCAGATGAGGACTTTTGCACACTTTGTCTACATGATCTCAAGAGATATTTTAGCTAGAAAATAGTCTCCAAAGCTAGATTTGTTCTCCAAGTGGTGTGAATTTCTTGTGAGCATTTCTCTTGTGGTTGAAAGTTTCATTAGTGTAGCTTTGTTGAGGGTTATCTGAGTGATTGTAAAACTTCTTAGCTTGACTAAGTGAGGCTTAAGGCAAGGAGGAAGTGCTCCCTCCATTGTACATCTAGTTGATCATCTTTCATCAAAGAGAAGTTGCTCAACCTAGTGATTGGTCTTCAAGTTTGAGGAAAGCTTGGTAGACAATCGGTTTGATATTCTATCTTATTCCTTTTTGTTTAATAAAATTCTCATTGCTTATCTATACTTGTTTTTCGAATCAATATTGCTCTCTTCTTCTAATCTACTTGATTGATCATTACTAGAAAAGAAGGTAAATTTTTTATTAAGCAAAAATTGTATAAATTTGATTAAGATTTTAATCAACCTAATTCACCCCCCCTCTTAGGTTATTTTTGGGCCTTATAGCCATTTATAAAACTCGAACTCTTAAAATAAGCGAGTGTAAAAGTTCATAAAAGAAACAATAACACGACAAGTAATACTTATTTCAAAGTATAAGGATACAGATGACTCTCAAGTGCCAAATTCCCGTTGCTTCACCATAACTTGATCAAGTAGTAGTTGACACTCCGTCAACTTTTCAGTAAACTAACCAGTCCAATAGTGCCCCACTTAACGCCAATCTCCGTCTACCATTCAACCCCCTTATTGGGCCCGAACGCCAAAATAAACACGTGTGGTAATACTTGAGCATACCGATTAGTCGAGGAGGTATTACTCCACTCGACAAAACAAGATACCCATGGTTCGTTATCTAATCGACTGAACCCTTGTCGGCCCGACTCGATTAACTAGCCAGTAGGGTTTAGATCCCCAAGAAGTGAGTATAGTCAATGAGATAACGTCTCCAATTGACTTAATCATGAGAAAAGTACGGAACGGAAATGAGAGGCACCTCCCACTCGAATTGAGTGTGGTACATGCGGCGCTTAGCACTTACAAGCACAAGTATATCAAGTCAATTGCAATAAATGAACAAGTATATATCACATTAGGGCAAGTGCGATAAAGTACACCTTTGCCCGACCAAACCAAACAAATATTATCCGATCACGTTGGTAAAGAATTCAAAATCAAGTATCATATTCAATCATGTATTTGGAAGCACTCACAAAAAATCTAGGGCTTTTCAAGGTCACGCTCAGGTGCAACTCCTTGGATGGAGTCCAAATCTGGGGTAAAATATTATACAAGAGTTTAAAATCAACTAGGGTTTGAAATATAAGAGTTTCGCTTCAAGAAAATCAAGTAAATGAAACTCGTTTAAGTAGTTTGCAAGTTACTTATCAAACTCTAGAAAATTCATACTCTCTCGTTTAGTTTCGATATAGAAGTGGTTTATACTTTTGAAGTCGGACTTAGTATAAACGATCGAGAAAATCGTATTTTCAAGGGTCACTACTTTCATTTTTTTAAGGGCACGAGTTCTGACAAAATTTCAGCTTATATACCTCTACTAAAGAAAACTCGAATACCATAGACGATCCAAATTCAATTCGGCCTCAAATCTTTACTTAAGTCGCGAGTACATACGCCTAACCCTCAAGTGAAAATTTGGGCAGTATGCCCTTTGTATTTAGCTATTTTCCAGTCACTTATGGTTTCATTTTTTCCTCAACTCAGCCCGATTCAACACATAAGCAAGATTAAGAAAATACCTCTTCAACTAGGCTCAATATCATCCAAATACAAGTCAATTCTAGCAATGCAATCATCAAAATCAAAGTTGAAAACCAGTTTTAAAAAAGAATGTTTAAGTGGCTGGAAATTCAACTTTTACTCTAAAAAGTCACAATCAAACCATTAATCACTTCACCAAATCCATATCCTGGCTCAATAACATCACTTATTAGGTAAACAACAATAATTAATGCTGCAAAATGCAAACCCTAGCTAAACATGCCACTACACCATCAAAAACTAAACAATCAACCATAGCAAGCCAAGATTAAAAGCTTCTATACCAACTTAGCAAGATTAAGCAAGAGGAAAGAAAGTGTTAGCCTTAAACCTTCCAAAAGTCTCTTGAAAGTGAAGAACCAACCACTATCTTCCAAAAATTTTACCACACCAAGCTTTCCAATCACCAAGAGGTAAGTTTAGTCGGTTTGGTTTTGTTCATTTCACTCAAACAAGGCTTGATTCAAGGTTGGAGTTGCAAACTTTCTTCCTCTCTTTTCTCTCTTAAACTCACGGCCACCAAGCAAGAAGAATGAAGGAAATTTAGCTCAAATGAAAGATAAGAAGATAGGAAAATAGCTTGGTCAAATACCTCTTGGATGGTTGCCACTTGTCACTCAAGATTTCCTTCTTATTTTTTTTCTTTTCTCACTTTTTTTTAGTCAACAAAGATGGCTGGATTAAGCGGTAATTTAGGGAGGATTAGGTGAAATAAAAATAATAAGATTAAGGTAATAAAGTAGTGTTCAATTGGTGTACTCATTCGGTAACAAACGGTGAACGGCGGTTCAAACTGATTTTCCTTAACTCGCGCGTACTTGTGCTTTTACTTATAGTTCACTAATTTATTGTTAGCACTTCTAATCATACACTTTCTCTTATCTAAAAGTTACTCTTAACCACAAAACTTAGTACACACACCTCACCAAGTGATCACACGGCCAAAGTGCACAAAAATCCTAATTTACACTAACTATAAACGTAAAGGTAAACTTTCGATTCTAGTACATATTACTCCTATTGAGAGAGTAAATTGGTAGCAAAAGGAATTTATAAATTAACTTATTCAAAATAAGGGAATTATGAGGAAAATATAGGTGAATTTCCAAGTCCTCACACTCTCCCCTCCTTAAAAGAATTTTGACCTCGAAATTCATACATTTATCCGTAAATAACTCAGGGTATTTTTCTTACATATCCGTTTCTAGCTCCAAAGTCTCACCATAGCCAACATTTGCCAAACAATGAAAAACACGAATCATACTTTCTACTACTGTAGACGGGTTAAGCACTGGCTGGCGGTTTAAGGTATATACTCTGGCAAACACTCTGAGTGTATTTCCTTCTATATTTGCTTGGTGAAGGTTTAGGTTTGACCTCCGGGGGCAGGTTACAAGTTGGTGCTCAGTACTACCACACCATAAACAATTTCACGTCTTTCCCAACAATTATTCTCAGTATGGTTGGTTTTTTCACAATAGCCACAAGATAAGTGAGGGGTTGAGGTTTGACCTACTTGTGAGGCACCTCTCGGAGTAACTTTCTTAGATATCCCCAAAATTCTTACACCACCAGCTCATCGACTCACCTTAAAGGGTGGCATGCCTTGATCAACTTATTCTTGCCCTTGACTTTCTCTAGGTGCATCTCTTTTCTTTGCATGAAAGTCCTTCACCTGTGCCCTTGTGTTGACCTTGGTCCCTAACTTTTGATATTTACAAAACAATGGATAATACTAATATTTCTTCAAGAAATGCTTTCAGTTATGAAGCAAATCAGATTCAAAGATCAAGTGCAATTGATAGGGACAAAGGCTTCTGAGTGCTGTCGGACGCTTGTGAAATCTGGATCGGACGTCCGATACTCATTGTGCAACTTCGGACGCATGAAAAACTCCATCACCGGACGTCCGAAAGAATTAAGACATTCCACCTAACTCACTGACCTCTTTCGGATGCAAGTACCGGACATCCGATAGGATCCTTCAAACTCGATGAAAGATGTCGGACGCTCACAAGGACAATACTGGACGTCCGAGAATTGGAGAAAATTTTTCAAACTCACTGCCTGCTGTCGGACACAAAAAACAGGAGTACCGGACATCCGACACTCCCAACGGCTAGTTGACTGTTCAACTACTTTCTATCCATTGGAAGCATTAATGAAGCACTTTCTTGGTCTCCTATAAATAGAGTATGGTCAAATTTTTCAAATAACTTTTGCACACTGAAGATACAAAAGATTTAGAGTAGTTTTCGTGAGAAAACACTCTCCAAGAAAGATTTGTAATCTTAGTGGTGTGAGATTCATTATAACCTTTTCATTTGTAAATGAATATTTCATGAGTGTAGCTCTGTGAGGATTGTCCTGAGGGATAGTAAAACTTCCTAATTTGACCGAGTGGAGTTCGGGGCAAGGAGGAGGTGAACCTTCCTTTGTACACAAGAGTGATTGTAATTCATCAATTTGAAGAAGTTTTTTGAATTAATCTACAATCTCAAGAGGAGTTGGGTAGTTAATTGGTTAGCAATTCTTTCCTTTTTATTTACTTATTGTTACGTTTGTGATCTTTACATTGCTTATCTCTTCTACTTCTCTCAAGTGATTTTGTTCATTTATTAATTGATTCATTGTATGATCACTTAGAAAAGAGGATAAATTTCATATTGAACAAAAAGTGCCCATAACTTAATTAGATTTTTAATCAACCTAATTCACCCCCTCTTAGGTTATCTTCGACCCTTACAATTGGTATCAGAGTTTGGTCTCCTTGAGATTAAGCTCAATCGGTTTAGGAGTAAAAATAACAACCAATAATGTCATATTTTTTGAAGGACATTCTGTCATTAGACCATCTATGTTTAATGGGTCAAATTATGTGAGTTGGAAAGAAAGAATGATTATCTTTTTACAATCAATTGATATTGAATTGTGATTTATTATTAGTGAAGGTCCATATGATGCCTCTCTTATAGATGAAAATACTCATAGATCTAGACAAAAAATAAGAAGTGAACTGACTACTGTGGATAGAGCTCATCTCACCTTAAATGCAAAAGTCATGAATGTGTTATATTATGCTTTAGACTCAAATGAATCTATTAGAGTCAAGGGTTGCAAGTCAGCTAAAGAAATTTGGGACAAACTGAAAGAAATTCATGAAGGTAGTGAGAATGTTAGAGAACAGAAAAAATCTATCCTGATTACTAAATATGAGTCGTTTAAGATGGAAACTCATGAAAATATTGATCAAATGTATTGTAGATTCAATGATTTTATTAAAGATTTAGAGGTTCTGGAAAAAAATATATCTTAGGAGAGAAAAACAGAAAAATCTTGAATGCTCTGTCTAAAGATTAGGAAAGTAAAGTGACTGCTATTGAAGAGGCAAGAGATCTGAATTTCTTGTCCATTGAATCTCTTATTAATTCTCTAACCTCTTATGAGTTGAAACTTAAGTCCAAAGTGCAAGAGGAAGAGGATGCGAAAGTAAGAAGGAGCATTGCTCTAAAGGCATCTCAAAATGAAGATGATTCTACCTCCCTAGATGAAGAAGATGCGGAAGCTGATGATAGTGATCTAGCTCTCATCACAAGAAGTTTCAAGAGAATCCTCAATGAAAGGAGATTTAGAAGAGGAGGATCTAGCAATTCAGATTCTAATCAATTCAACAATGCAAGAAACAAAGAAAAGTATGAGGCCAACAAAAAGTAAGGTGACAAATACTATGAATGTGGCCAACTTGGACACTACATGAGTGAGTGTCCAATGAAGAAGAGAAAAGTTGAAAGAAAACTAAGATTCAACAACTTCTAATTCACATGGAATGAATGCAACTCCGATGGTGAAATTGAAGAGGTAGAAAAATCTGCTCAATTGGCTTTTATGGCCAATGGAGATGATGAGGTAACATTTTCTAACTCTCAATTTGAAAGTGATGATGAAACTAATGATGATGTTGAATCTTTTATTATAAAATTACATGATAGTTTGAAAGAATCTTATGCTAGAAACAAGGAATTAAAACATAAAATTGGCTTTCTTCTTCAGGACAATGTATGTCTTTTTCAAGAAAACAAAAAACTGAAAATTGAAAGTGATTTCTTAAAAAAGAGTGAGACTGTTTTACACTTTGAGCTTGATAGAAAAATAAGATTTTGTGAAATGTTTAAAAATGAACAAGGAAGTTTGAAAAGAAGAATGGATGATCTTAATCTGTTGCTTCAACATAAAAAACAAAACTGCTTTCAAATGATTGATACAAAATTTCATTTTGACATACATGGAAAAAGATTAAATTCTAGTGCAAATGAATTTACCATTTACAAAAGAAGGCAAATTAGATTTGTTAAACCTGTTCATGTAAATAATCCTTTGATTATGTGTAATTTTTGTTGTCAAAAAGGTCACATAAATAGTGATTGTTATGTGAGAAAGAACATGAGAAAATGCATAAAATGCATGTGGATAGTTAGACATGATGCTAACTCTAACAAGTAGGAGATATTGGTGAGATTGGTAAGATTCTTGTTCATAATTTTTTTTGTAATTCTTTTTTGATGTTTCTGATGCTTTGAACTGAGTTTTCCTTCATATTTTGAATATTACTGAATTTGTATGATATCAAAAAGGGAGAGAAAAGAACAATTCTGATCTAATGATGATTTGCTTTGTTAAACTCTCTGTGATATGTTGGTACTTCTTTTGGTATCAAGTCTCTGTGATATGTTGGTATGTTGGTGATTGCTGAATTCTCGTATCATTTCTCTGTTTTTATTTAAAATATTGGATTCTCTGTTATTGTTGCTGGATTACGGTATGAGATTTTTACTCTCATCTTATGATGATAAAAAGGGGGAGAAATGGATGCTATATGTAAGGAGGAGTTATTCTGAGATTATAAATTTGGATGCAATGAGTAAGGGAAAACTTATGCTCATATGCTCAATCTTTCTCTTTCTTCCATTCATTGTTTTGTCATCATCAAAAAGGGGGAGAATGTTGACCTTGGTTCCTAACTTTTGATGTTTACAAAACAATGGATAATACTAATATTTCTTCAAAAAATACTTTCAATTATGAAGCAAATCAGATTCAAAAATCAAGTGCAATTGATAGGGACAAAGGCTGTTGAAAGCTGTCGGACGCTTGTGAAGTTTGGATCGGACGTCCGATACTCATTGCGCAACTTCGGACGCATGAAGAACTCCATCACCGGACGTCCGAAAGAATTAAGACATTCCATCTAGCTCATTGGCCTCTTTTGGACGCAAGTACCGGACGTCCGATAGAATCCTTCAAACTCAACGAAAGCTGTCGGACGCTCACAAGGACAATACCGGACTTCCGATAGAATTGAAGAAAATTTGTCAAACTCACTGCCTGTTGTCGGATACAAAAAACAGGAGTACCGGACGTCCGACACTCCCAACGGCTAGTTGACTATTCAATTACTTTCTATCCATTAGAAGCATTAATGAAATACTTTCTTGGTCTCTTATAAATAGAGCATGGTCAGATTTTTCAAATAACTTGTGCACACTGAAGATACAAAAGATCTAGAGTAGTTTTAGTGAGAAAACACTCTCCAAGGAAGATTTGTAGTCTTAGTTGTGTGAGATTCATTGTAAGTTTTTCATTTGTGAGTGAATACTTCATGAGTGTAGCTCTGTAAGAGTTGTCCTGAGGGATAGTAAAACTTCCTAATTTGACTGAGTGGAGTTCGGGGTAAGGAGGAGGTGAACCTTCCTTTGTATACAAGAGTGATTGTAATTCATCAACTTGAAGAAGTTTGTTTGAATTATTCTACAACCTCAAGAGTAGTTGGGTAGTTAATTGGTTAGCAATTCTTTCCTTTTTATTTACTTATTATTACGTTTGTGATCTTTACATTGCTTATCTCTTCTACTTCTCTCAAGTGATTTTGTTCATTCATTAATTGATTCATTGTGTGATCACTTAGAAAAGAGGGTAAATTTCATATTGAACAAAAAGTGCCCATAACTTAATTAGATTTTTAATCAACCTAATTCACCCCCTCTTAGGTTGTTTTCGATCCTTATACCTTGCAATTTCTATCCTTTGGATTTTCTCAAGAGCCTCTGTGAATGTATTAATTTGTGTCGCCACTAAAGCCTCTTCTGGGCTCCCTTCGTATTTCTTTTTCAGTTCTATGTTCTTGTGCCCTAACTCAATTTTTTCCAAATATTCTTGTTTCCATCGCCTTTCTCAGTGCTCAGCTAATCTCTTTTGGAACTCTATTTCCTTTCGAACATTTTCTATTTCCTTATACATATCAACCAAATGTGCCATCTCACCGATTCGTTGGAACTCAAGTAATAGCCTGCCAGGCAAATCAATAGATCAAACTAAGTAACTAAGTACAAGTGGAACTCTAACCATATAACTGTTAAGTTCCTTCACTCCCAATCCAACTATGGAAGATTAAATTTAGATATTCTCAAATGAAATAGATAAGCAAGTAGAACATAGTTAGGGCAATATCTTAAGATACTATGCCACGTATCACTTATGTACATAACGAAACCCTAAAGCATATTTCGTATATCAAAAGTTTCACACCCTGTCTCAAGTTTTTGCATATAAGTATAGATGCCAAGTCCTTTTTTCTCAAAATCTCCATACCCAATTCCAAAACTCTCAATCTTGGCATGATAATAATCAAAATCAAGTTCCTATGCGGTATCGTAGAAGGGTAGAAAATAGAAAACAAATAGTCAAGCAAGAGTTAAAACAAGTTCAAAAGAAATACATGTGTAACCATAATCAAATCGTAACAAAATCATAGAAATACGGAATAAGGATACACAGGTACGAGAGAAATGAAACAAGTTATAATACTAGTGCCTTAACGTTCACGACGTCCATAAAACTAGCCATCATCCATAGAAACCCTAGCCAGATAGGCACGAAACCAGTCCATGACGACACTCATTGATCCACTCTTCTTGATCAGTTCAATCTCAAGTCCAATACTAGAATCTTTTACTCCATGACATTTACCATCCAAATTTATCTCAAGTTCAATCGAGATATAGACCCGTATTCTAGTGCTCTCCACTTTTGGTACTCGGGTACAAGAATTCGAAATTAGGTGAATTCACATCTCAAGTCGTACGCTCCCAAGTGCAAATCATCCAAGTTTAAGATTCCTACCTAACATACAAATCTAACTTTCTCAAGTATCATATTAAAGGTTTTATGCCTATAACCTTCATGATTCACAACTTACGCTCATGAAGAGCGCTAAGTCCTTTATACTTATTCATATAATTGGGACCATATCACCACTTGGCCCAAACGCACCCCTCGTAAAAACCACATGAAGCAACTCTGATACCATCTGTGACGACCCCACCTCCCCCTAGGACGTACCCCAAGATTTAGTGGACCGCCTGCCCAACTCTCGCCCGGACTCGCTCACTTACTTCGAATAAAATAGTTCACAACCTCAAGTGTAAATGGAATAACAGTTCTCAAGTTTAGAACGTACATGTACATTCATTTCTATTCCAAACATTCATACAATCCCAAATATAACAAACCTTTAATATGAACTTCATTTTCCATTTCAGTTGCTGCTGGTTTAGAACTTCCTTCATTTCCAATTGACAGCTTTTCCATTCCTGCTCGAACACCTACATCATCATCCTCACACGGACTTTTGGAATTATCATCATTGGTTTCATCAAATGTTATATGTATAGCTTCTTCAATCACAAGAGTCCTTCTATTAAAAACTCTATATCCTCTTTTATTCTCACAATACCCCAAAAAAATTCCTTCATCAGATTTTTTATCAAACTTACCAAGATGTTCCTTTAGATTCAAAATAAAACATTTACAACCAAATACTTTGAAATAACCAACTGTAGGTTTCTTATCAAAAATCAGCCCATAAGGAGTTTTCTTTAAGATAGGTCTCAAGAGAATTCTATTCATCACATAACATGCAGTGTTTACCGCTTCAGCCCAAAGATATTTAGGCAACCTACATTCATTTAACATAGTTCTAGCAGCCTCTTGGAGAGTCCTGTTTTTCCTTTCTACAACACCATTTTGCTGTGGAGTTCTTGCAATAGAAAACTCATGAGTTATGCCATTATGATCAC
>NC_040043.1:29917118-29992917 GCF_003713205.1 Coffea eugenioides
TAGAGCTTAATCTCAAGGAGACCAAGCTCTGATACCAATTGTAAGTCCCAAAGACAACCAAGAGGGGGGGTGAATTGGGTTATTCAAAATCTTAATCAGATTTAGGCAATTTTTGCTAAATGAAAATTCCTTCTTTTCTAGTAATGATCAACCAAGTGGATTAGAAGACAAGAGCAATATTGATCAGAAACACAAGTATAAACAAGCAATGAGAATTTTATTAAACAGAAAAGTAAATTGGGGAATCAAACCAAGTGTCTACCAAGCTATCCTCAAACTTGAAGAGCACACACTAGGAAGAGCAACTTCACTTTGATGGAAGACGATCAACTAGATGTACAATGGAGGCGAGCACTTTCCTCCCTTGCCTAAGCCCTCACTTAGTTCAAGCTAAGGAAGTTTTACAATCATCAGAAAACCCTCAAACCAAACTACACTAAAGATCCTTTCAATCACAAAAGAAATGCTCACCAGAAATGTTACACCACTTTAAAACAATCTTGCTTTGGAGACTATTTTCTAGCTAAAATATCTCTTGAAGATCTTGTAAACAAAGTGTGCAAAAGTCCTCCCTTCGTCAGAAATACAGTCTGTTTAAAGGGAGACAGAAATGAGCTTATCATTAAGCTTCCAACCGGATAGAAGGCAGATGAAGGTCAGGTAGCCGTTGGGGCTTTCGGACGTCCGACGATCAAATGCATCGTCCGACACCAATCGTCCGAAATAGCCAAGTTGAAGTCTCGGACGGCCCGATGAGATTTTTGTCGTCCGACAGCACAGCTGTCCGATCGTAGGCGCAAGAGCTAGCAAGTTTATCTTGGAATTTTTCGGACGTCCGATCTGGGGATTGAATATGCGTCCGAGGTGTGCGTCCGATCCCTTCCGGACGTCCGACAGTTTCCTTTTCGGCCGTCCGACCTATTGTCCTATTTTTGCTTCTTATTTTGGTTGTCTTGCATTTCATGACATATTTGAACCTGATTCTGGATAGACAAAAACACTTGTATTTGAAGGAGGTTAGATAAACATTTCAAAGTAACCCAAGGAATGACAAACTAGACATACTTAAAAGACAGTATCTTTGATCGGAACAAAACAATGACTAAATTCATTTATATTATTTCAATCTTGTTTGCCACATCCAAAGCATCGTAGACTGGAGTCAATCAAACATATGCTTTTCTTGTTCCATCAGGCCTGATCAATCTTGGTCAGTATAAACGAACTTTTGTGATCATCAAAACCAAGAATAACATATTATGCAAGAGTTTAAAATCAACTAGAGTTTGAAACATAGGAGTTTCGCTTCAAAAAAATCAAGTAAATGAAACTCGTTTAAGTAGTATGCAAGTTACTTATCAAACTCTAGAAAATTCATGCTCGCTCGTTTAGTTTTGATACAGAAGTGGTTTACACTTTTGAAGTCGCACTTAGTATAAAAGATCGAGAAAATCGTATTTTCAAGGGTCACTACTTTTATTTTTTTAAGGGCACGAGTTCCGATAAAATTTCAACTTATATACTTCTACTAAAGAAAACTCGAATACCATAGATGATCCAAGTTTGATTCGGCCTCAAATCTTCGCTCAAGTCGCGAGTACATATGCCTAACCCTCAAGTGAAAATTTGGGCAGTATGCCCTTTGTATTTAGCTATTTTCCAGTCACTTATGGCTTCATTTTTTCCTCAACTCAGCCCGATTCAACACATAAGCAAGATTAACAAAATACCTCTTTAACTAGGCTCAATATCATCCAAATACAAGTCAATTCTAGCAATGCAATCATCAAAATCAAAGCTGGAAACTAGTTTTAAAGAAGAGTGTCTAAGTGGCAAATTTTTCATCCTTCGGTGTTTTGTTCATAACTATAGCTAGGTATATCGGATCGAGGTAAATTTTGTGGCATTTTGAACCTAAGACATAGACCTACATTTCCTATGAAGACATTGATACCTAGTTCTCGCATTTTCAAGGCCAAAAATTGAAATCTCAGAGAAAACAGAAAGCTGTCGATTAAACAGGCATTTGGGCAGTCAGGGATATTTTAGTCATTTCATAAGATACAGTGGTTCAATTTAGTTGAAATGTTTTGGGTAGAAAGCTAACACAAATCCCTACAACTTTTATGTTTTGAGCAAGAACTGATTTGGCCTTTATCATGGACGAATATGCAGTTCAAATTGGTTCCAAAAATAGGGCAGAATCACTACAAATACTGAAAATTCAACTTTTAATCTAAAAAGTCACAACCAAACCATTACTCACTTCACCAAATCCATATCATAGCTCAATAACATCACTTACTAGGTAAACAACAATAATCAAAGCTGAAAAATGCAAACCCTAGCTAAACATGCCACTGCACCATCAAAAACTAAACAATCAACCATAGCAAGCCAAGATTAAAAGCTTCTATACCAACTTAGCAAGATTAAGCAAGAGGAAAGGAAGTGTCAGCCTTATACCTTCCAAAAGTCTCTTGAAAGTGAAGAACCAACCACTATTTTCCAAAAATTTCACCACACCAAGCTTTCCAATCACCGAAAGGTAAGTTTAATCGGGTTTGATTTTGTTGATTTCACTCAAACAAGGGTTGATTCAAGGTTGGAGTTGCAAACTTTCTTCCTCTCTTTTCTCTCTTAAACTCACGGCCACCAAGCAAGAAGAATGAAGGAAATTTAGCTCAAATGAAAGATAAGAAGAAAGGAAAATAACTTGGTCAAACACCTCTTTGATGGTTGCCATTTGTCACTCATGATTTCCTTCTTATTTTTTTTTCTTTTCTCACTTTTCTTTAGTCAACAAAGATGGTTGTATTAAGGGGTAATTTAGGAAGGATTAGGTGAAATAAAAACAAGAAGATTAAGATAGTAAAGTAGTGTTCAAATGGTGTACTCAATCGGTAGCAAACGGTGCACGACGGTTGAAGTCGATTTTCCTTAACTCGCGCGTATTTGTGTTTGTACTTATTGTTCACTAACTTATTATTAGCACTTCTAATCACACACTTCCTCTTATCTAAAACTCACTCTTAACCACCAAATTTAGTACACACACCTCACCAAGTGATCACACGGCCAAAGTGCATAAAAATCCTAATTTACGCTAACTATAAACATAAAGGTAAACTCTCGATTCTAGTACATATTACACCTATTGAGAGAGTAAATTGGTAGTAAAAGGAATTTATAAATTAACTTATTCAAAAAAAGGGAATTATAAGGAAAATATAGGTGAATTTCCAAGTACTCACAACCTTCCTCCCCTGGTACCTCACTCGGTGTAACCTTCTCCACAACCCCAACGCAAGGCAAAGCGACCCCCTCCCCAACCAACGATAGCGGATCTAAACCCGCTATAGCACTCTCTTCGCCAGCCCCCTAATCAGGCACAACAACTGCTGCATCAGCAAAGGCTGGTGAATGCTGCATACCACAGACGTAGTGAGAAGATCATCCTGCCCCGTTGTCGCCTCCAAAGAACCAACCACCACAGCAGCACCAAGAGTTGCTGAGGCAGAGCCTTCAGGAAGACTGTCTCGGGCATGCACCAAAGCTGGGAACCATTCTTTGACAGCAGTCTACCCATTCGCAGCAGAGGTAGCGGGTCCTCCACCCAACATTAGCAATTCGATTTGAGGGCAGTCAAGCGAGTCTATCGAAGGCGGGTGTTGTGAAGAAATCACTATCCCCTTCCCTGCAAGTGTCTCAGCCAAGTTGCGCTGTGCCGTCGTACCAGGAGCCAGGAGATTGCTTATCTCAACAACCTTTGCCGCTGAAGGCTGTTCATTCCATTGATCCTTGGTAGTAGCAGGCTGTCGAGTTGCATCATCCCCAGCCGCTAATCTATCCGCCGACTCCTTATTCTCTTGGACAGTAGGTGAAGCCACATTCATCATCTGTTTGGGTCTGAACCCAACCTTAGGAGGATGCCCAGCCTCCTTCACTTCTCCCCCCGACTTTACTAGCCTCAACGCCGGATTCAAGACATGACATACATCCTTAGTGTGCCCCTGCCGATAGCAATGTGAACAATAATTGGGTAAGTTTTCCGGCACCAACTCTTGCCAGAAACCTTCATGCGCTTTATTCCCAATCCAAATCCTCGAAGGTCGTGGCTTCAGCAGGTCTACTTCTATGCAGACCTTAGCAACAATAGGTCTCGAGACTGCCATAGTCGTGGCATCGACCAGCAAAGGAACGCCTAACACCTCCGCCACCTGAAACAAAGCCTCTTTATGGAATAAATGCAGTGGAAGATTGGGCAGTTGGAACTACACCAGTACCACTGATAGTTCGCGATCAACATGGAACGCTGGTGACTATTTGAAGACCCTCATCGGGAGCCCATGGACATACCAAATTCTCCTGGACCAAAATCTGTGAAAGTCAGCTTCATTATGGAATTGCCACAGCACGTGTCAAAAATCTAGCAGGCCAACCGTGGCTGATTCACACAAATCTAGCTTGAGAAGGAACCGACGTATTTCCTCCAACTTAGGCCGACCCCTGGAAAACTTGCCCACCAACGCAAATCGGTAAGAAGCAACAAGTTTTTTCAGGGCTTCTTGCGAGAAAAAAACAGCTGGTTCTCCCTTATGAGTGGACGTAGTTGCCTAGATGGATAGCAACAGCATGGACGATTTGTTGGAGAACAATTCAGCAAACGATTTTCGAAGAAAAGTTGGAGAGGAAGGAGATTGCCTCCCAGCAGGAGGCTGGAGGACTGCCATGGCAACGCACCACCCAAACAACCCTAGCCGTCGCAAACCCTATTTGCCGACGTAAACACTCCAAAAAAACTCTTATAACTAATAATATCATTATTATCAATGGGTCCTAATTTGAATTCTATAGTCATGTTAACAAATTGCAAATTAAATATAAAATTTCTACTCACTATCTTTAAGACCAATAGTTGAATTATTTGCCTTGTGATTATCTTAAAATTTGAAAGTGCCAATTACTTCTTTTTGTCATACTTTTCCTTGTTTATTTTTGTTGTCCAAATATAATTTGATATAAATACTCGACAATGTTTAGAATTAAATCTCTTCTTTGTTTTCAATTTTTGAGTAAAAGAAAATGAACATGAGTGAAAAGCTAACAATTTATTTAAATTTATGTATATATCTATTTAATTTTATCTGAACAGTTTGAATAGCATGCAATATATCTCTATTTCATTTTATCTAAATAGGCTAATTGTAGTTATACACATGTTATTCGTATTATTTAGGCAAATCAAATAGATACATACATGAGTTTTTTAAAAAAAAAGTTATTCATATACATGATGAATGAGAGATGCAAAAATTTATTTTGTAAAATACAAGGGATGAAAAAATTTATTTTATAAAATGTGATAGATGAAAAAATTCATTTTGTGAAATATGAGGGACTATAGATTGAATTGGGTAAGTTTTAATTTGACAATTTTGTTCTTAAAAAATAATCACGTGCAAGACATATGATGGATTCTGGCAAAAAACTAGTCAAAAATCTAGATAAGGACCAAATTTGATCAGTGTGAATTTGTAAGGGACGTAAAATTACACTTTTAAAAGTGAGAGATAAAAAAATTATTTTACAAAATTTAAGGGACGTTTTGAATGATTTTTCCTTATAATTTTACGTCTCTTACAAATCCACATTGATCAAATTTAATCACTACCTAGGTTTTAGACTTATTTTTTACCGAAATCCACCATGTATTTTGCACGTAATAATTTTTAGGGGCAAAATTGTCAACTCATATTTCACACAATCCGATTCATAGTCCCTCATATTTCACAAAATAAATTCTTTTGTCCCTCACATTTCACAAAAATAAAAATTTTTTAACCTTCCTTGATCATGTGTAGAATAGTTTTTCTTTTTTTTTTGAAAATCCATATATGTGTCTGTGAGAACCTAGAAATTTTACTAATTTACCTAACTTAACTACATGGTATGTTATTTATTTGGTCATCTATTCATTTTTTTATTGATTTGATCATGATTTTGTTTTAATGCTTTTATTAAATTTCACATAGAAAATTTAGGGTATGGGATAAAAATGAACTTTTTCTTTTTTAGTGGAGTGTGAAAGGGACTTTTGAAAAAAAAAAAAGGGGAGTTTAGTGCAATAAGAAACTACCAGAAGTGACATGTGTCACCATAAGAGCTAAGCTTCTTTCTTTGATCTTTGACTAAGCTTTCCTACCATTTAATTTTTCCTTTCTTGCCTTAAAAACCAAACAAAAAAACTCAAGAAAAAAAGAGAGAGATTGCCGTGAGTTAGGGAAAGAAAAGGGGGAAAAGCTTTACTAAATTTTAGTTTCAATCTTGCTTGAATTTTGAGGGAAAAGGAAGAAGATAACTTAGGAGCTTCATCCATCTTGGCTTAAACTTGGAGAGAAAAAGATTTGGTGGTTGAAAATTCATCTTGGTTAGAAAACAAAAGAGGACGTGGTGGTGAGGTTGGAAGTGCATACGAGACGAACACTTGAACTTGTACCGTGGTGAGTGTTCTAAGTGCATATAAAGTGCTTACGTGCAATGTCTCTTACTTGAATGACATGTTCGCTGGCTTGAAATATTTGTTCTTGTTACTCTTGAATTGTTAATATTGGGACAAAAATGTACTTTATCATACTCGCTCCTTTGTGACTTGACATTGATATGAGATGAATTGCTTTGCTTGTACTTGACTTTTTGATCGATTGGATGGTTATTCCATCAACTTTCTTGCGTGCTTGGGGCTCCAAACCCCATTGACTAGTTGGTCAGATCGACCCGGCAAAGGGCTTGGTCGGCACGATTGACGAGCCATGGGTCTTGTCATTTGTCACATGAACTTGAATTTGTACTTGAGCTCTTGAACTTGAACTGATATACTCGAGTATTGCCCTTCTTAAATTTTGACGTGCGGGCCCGGTAGGGGGTTGAACGGTGGTTGGAGAATGACGTGAAGTGGTAAAATACTTGTTAATATTTTGGAAAAAATGTTGATGGAGTGTCAACGGAATTTTGATCAAACTGCTTGAATATGCTCTTGAGAGCCCCGTATCCTTTTATATGGCAATGTAAATTCTTAATTGTCAAGTACCCGACGTGCACTTGCATTATGGTTGTGAACTATGATTGTGCGGCGTGAATATGATATTATTGTTGCATGACATTCTTGGAGCCTCACGGGGCGAAAGCTCACCGTTTAGATTTGTTTTTCTTACAGGGAGCGACCACCTGGGTGAGTGAATAGGAAGGGTCAGGTCTTATCGAAATCTTTTGCTGTAGCTTAGTTGCACCAATTTTTAGTTTTATTTTTGTAAGTTGGGAACTCAACTTTTGTAAGTTGAGCTAGAAGCATATTTTAGGATAGTATCGATCACAATCTGCTGTATATAAACAGGGATCTTTTGTATTGACCATGTAAATGTGACTTTTATTTTGAAAGGACTTGTTATTTAGCTAGTGCTTGAGTCCTGCCGAGAATTGGGCAGGCGACCTGCCGAACCCTTTGGTTCACCTTAGGGAGAGGTGGGGTCGTCGCAGTTGGTATCAGAGTCTAGGTTAGAAATGGCTTGGGCGAAATAGAAATTTGATTCTAAGAAACTTAGTGTGAGGTGTTAGGGTGTCATTGAGTATAATTAACCTTGCCGAAGCTGTAAAATGTGTTTATTCTTGTAGGTCATAGAAGGAAGCAGTGGAGAGCGTGGAGGTGAGCCGTCTCGAAGGCGCTTTCAAGTCATTGATTATGAGGAGAGGTCAGGAGGACCGATTCGACGTTGGAGTACCACTAGTTGGACTAGACGATGTAATCGTTGCCAGAGTTACTCCTATGCCGATCATGTAGTCTTGGCGGTACTAGATAAGAGGAAGAGGTTTAGGCTTAGCCGTGATAGGGACCAAACTGAGATGGTGAGGATGAGAGGCATCATAAGGATGCAGGCCGATAGGATTCGGGAGCTCCAGGAGGACATATCGATGGAGCAGGAGAGAACGAATGCTCTTAGAGAGCAGCTACAGGTGGTTAATAACCGCCTCACTAGGGTGGTCCGCGAGATTAGACATCGATCTGGAGGTTTCATTAACGAGTGTGACACGCTAATCCAGGGAGTGATTAGCGCTAACGCACCTATGGAGGTTCAGGGTAACGGAGCCCCTAGAGAAGGAGATACACCTCGTTCTACCCACGAGAGAGAGTCCGTTAGCTCGATTGGGAACTAGATTAGAGCCCCTGTAAGCCTTGTTTTGACCCCATGTGAGGGGTTGTTAGAAAAGCTCCTAGTTGGATGTTTTTGTACTTTTGGCATAGTTTTTGTACATTGTGCTTTTGTTATGACCCCGCTACTATTAAAGAGGATTGCTTTTGCTTGTATCTGACTGCAACTGTGTGACATGTATGATAAAGGTGTGTTAAATATACTGACCTTTTGGCTTGTTTATATTCTTGCTTTTACTCATGTATCTATGAAATTTTAACCTTTGCATTTACATTTCGACACTGAACTTATTAATAACCGATGGAGGGTAGGTGTAGTAGGCGTGGATCCAGGCAATCCCAAGAACAAGGGGGTGACCGAGAACCTATAAATAATCAAAATTAAGGACCAGGGGCTGAAGCAGGAGACCAAGTGGCTACAACCATTAATCGTATGACTAACTTGCTGATTCAGTTGGTGGATTGTCAAGGCCAAAATCCTCTTAATCAACCTAGAAACCCTGAAAATCCTGCAGAAGGGGAAGATAGAGCCTTAGAACGATTTCAAAAATTTTCTCCCCCTAAATTCTTGGGTGGACCTAATCCTGAAGCTGCCGAAAATTGGCTTGCTAAGATGATCAATATTTTCACAGTTTTAAACTATCCGAAAGAGAGGCAAGTAAACTTTGCCACATTTCAGTTTGAGGGAGCTGCTTGAGTCTGGTGGAATGTTATACGAGTTAGGTGGGAAAGAGAACAAACCCCTAGGATTTGGGTAAACTTTACTCAAGAATTTAATGAAAAATTTCTCCCACCATTGATCCAGGAGAAAAGAGAGGATGAGTTTATAAAACTCCGTCAAGAATCTTAAAGTGTAGCCTAATATGAGACCTAATTTACTAAGTTGTCAAAATTTGCCCCTGGACTAGTAATGATGGAGCAAAGAAAAATAAGACGTTTCGTGCAAGGCCTTAACGTGGAAATTCAAGAGGTATTAGCAGCTGCTCAAATAACCACCTTTAGGGAAGCACTTGAGAAAGGTCAGCGCGTTGAGCTTGCTAGGTCTCAAGTAAAGGCCTTTCATGCCCGAAAAAGAGGTCTACCAAGTACTAATTTAGGGCAAGGTGATAGGAGTGCACCTCCGCCCAAGGCTAGAAGAGGGGCAGGAGGAACAAGAGTTTCAGAGGCACCAAGAATACCCCCATCTAGGGAAGTCCAAACTGGGCAAAGACAACCAAGAATCACCCCACCAGAAGGGCAAGTGCCGGCTCCTCATGTAACCTGTGGATTTTGTGGAAAGCCCAACCACACTGAGGATGAGTGTTGGAGGAAGGGGCAGAAATATTTGCATTGCAGAAGTACCAAGCACAGGATTGGCAGTTGTCCGAATGTGCATCGAGAAGGGAGTAACAACCAGCGGATGGATAGGGCAAACCCTAGGCAATCAACTGCAGGAGGGAGCAGGCCGAGGGTGCCAACCAGGGCATATGCGATCGATCAACACCAAGTTTCGGATTCATCTAAAGTTGTCGAAGGTACGATCCCTATTTTTCATTGCCTGGCTAAAATCCTGATAGATCCCGATTCAACTTATTCCTTTGTGACCCCTATTTTCATGTATGGAATTGATGTTAAACCTAAGCAATTACTTTATGACCTGGAAGTTAGAACCCCTACCGGTGATCAACGTATAATTACCAATACCATTTATAAGAATTGCGAGATTTGTGTTGGAGAGCACAAATTGTGGGTAGATTTGATAAGTTTGGGCATCAAAGGGTATGACGTTATATTAGGAATGGATTGGTTAGCCCGATATCACTCGACTAGATTGCAAGACGAAAGTAGTGAAATTTTGTATACCTGAAGAGGTTACCCTAGGGTTAGACATAAGGGGTATTTTAGCCTCGTCTGCTCTTATCTCAGAAATTCGGGCTAAAAAATTGTTAAGTAAAGGAGCCCAAGGATACCTAGCTTTTCTCATTAATACCCTAGGGGATAAGTTGGAAGTCAAAGATGTGCCAGTAGTAAAAGGATACTCGGATATTTTTCCTAATGAGCTAATATCACTGCCACCAGAGACAGAGGTAGAATTTAAGATTGATTTAATTCCCGGAACAACACCCATTTTAAAAACTCCCTATAGAATGGCACCTGCTTAGTTGAAGGAATTAAAAGTGCAATTGCTAGATTTGTTAGAATGAGAATTTATTCGAGAAAGTGAATCTCCGTGGGGAGCTCCAGTTCTATTTGTTAAGAAAAAAGATGGGAATTTAAGGTTATGCATAGACTATCAGGGCTTGAATAATATTACGATCAAGAATAAATACCCGTTACCTCATATTGATGAGTTATTCGATCAGCTACAAGGAACAGTGATACTTTCGAAATTGGACCTTAGGCAAGGATACTATCATTTAAGGATAAGGAAGGAAGATGTGTCTAAGACTGCTTTTAATCCAAGATATGGGCATTTTGAGTTTGCTGTTATGCCTTTTGGACTGATGAATGCCTCAGCTGCCTTCATGGATTTGATGCATCGAGTCTTTAAGCCCTATTTGGATCAATTTGTCGTGGTGTTCATTGATGATATTTTGATTTATTCCAAAACTCATGAGGAACATAAACAACATTTGAAAATAGTTTTACAAACTTTAAGGGAGTATTAGTTGTATGTCAAATTCAGTAAATGTGAGTCTTGGTTAGAGAAGATATCATTTCTAAGGCATATAATTTCAAAGGATGGAATCACTGTAGACCCGTCTAAGGTGGAAGTTGTTGCTAAATGGAAACGGCTCGAGAACTCGACTGAGATCCGTAGCTTCTTGGGCTTAGCAGGATGTTACCGTCGATTCATCAAAGACTTCTCTAGAATTACAGGGCCTTTAACCGAGTTAACCAAAAAACATGGTAGGTTTATTTGGGATGCAAAGTGTGAGTCTAGTTTTCAAGAGCTAAAGAGACGATTGACCACTGTACCAGTTTTAGCTTTGAAAAAAGAGGAGGAGGGTTTCGTGGTATATATAGATGCCTCAAGAGACGGGTTAGAGTGTGTATTGATGCAAAAAGGGAATGTGATTGCTTACGCCTTTAGGAAGCTGAAACCCCATAAGCAGAACTATCCAACTCATGACTTAGAACTAACTGCTGTAGTTTTTGCTCTAAAGAAATGGTGACATTATTTATATGGGGTAGTTTCTGAGGTATATACAGATCATAAGATCTTAAGTATCTCCCAAAAAGAGTTAAATTTGAGGCAATGTCGTTGGATAAAATTTTTGAAAGACTATGAATATACCATTAATTATCACCCTCGAAAGACTAATGTGGTAGCAGATACCTTAAACCGAAAAACTCAAGTGGCCAGTTTAATGGTTAAGGAGTAGAATTTATTGGAGAAAGTCAGTAAGTGGAACCCTCACCTTAAAAGACAAAAGATAATTTTTGGAAACATTACAATGAGACCTACCTTATTAGATCGAATTAAATAGAAACAAGCAAAAAACCCTATGGTACAAAAGTGGGTGGAAAAAGTACAAAAGGGAGATATACCAGATTTTAAAATTGGGCCTGAAGGGATTCTATGATTCCGAAATCGGTTAGTAATACCAAAAGATGCGAAGTTAAACGAAAAAATTTTGGAGGAGACTCATCGTTCTAAGTATACCGTGCATCCCGAAAGTAGTAAAATGTATCAAGAGTTAAAGGGACTGTATTGGTGGGACAACGTGAAAAGAGAAATCGCTTAGTTTGTCCAATCCTGTCTCACCTGTCAACAAGTGAAGGCCAAGCACCAGAAACCATCTAGATTACTACAACCCTTGGAAATACCCGAGTGGAAGTGGGAGCATGTTACCATGGATTTTGTATCAGGGTTACCACAAACACAAAAGGGGCATGATGCGATTTGTATTGTTGTAGATCGTTTGACTAAGTCGGCCCATTTCTTACTAGTTAATATGAAGTATTCGTTGGAGAAACTTGCTATTGTGACGCCCCCACTTCTCCCTAAGGCGAACCAAAGGGTATCCGCGGGACGCTTGCCCAACTCTTGCCAGGACTCAAGCAAACACCATTCAAGCTTATAGCGGTGCTAGAAATCAACAACCAGAAAAGATAAATACAATTAGTACGGAAGCGTTCAAGTTTAACGAAATATAACAATCATCCAATCCTTACATCGGGTTTCCATAATACAGCCCAAAAATATATAATATCCCAAAAGTCTAGACAAAAGAGTTGGAACCCTATTACATGAGTACACAAAAGAGAAATTCCTCCGAATCTCACTCCAAGCGCAAATCCTGTTAAGGAAAACAAATCTATAGGGTGAGCAAAACGCTCATGAGGCCAAGAACACACATACAGGCACGTAGTTCAAGTAACATCCCCAAATTAATCAATTTATAACAATAACCATTCAATAAAGAGCACTTTACTGAAAAGTAAATAGAAACAATTTAAGGATATGGGAGCTCTCAGGAGCTATTTTCCACTTGCACGATCATGAACCTCCACGCGTTGACACTCCGTCAACCGGGTAGGTTTAATCCATAGAAACATCACTTACACTTCCCCTTCTCAACCTTACATACCACACCAGGCCCGCAATACATTTATGAGGCGATACTTCAGCGAGTATGCCAAGCAAGACCTCTCAATAGGTCGAGCTTATGAAATCTCATGGTTCACTGAGGAGCTCGACCAAGCCCCTGCTAGCTCGAGTCCAAGGCTAGCCAATAAGAGAGTTTGGGCGTTCCCCACTCCAACGACTTATGCAATAAGAGAGGTTCACTCCAACGACTTATGCAATCACAGCATAAATAATCACTTAAGCACTTCACATATATTCACTTAACCAATTACTTAAACAAGTAAGCACTTCACTTCACTAACTCAAGTTCACTTCGTTTAAATGAGGACGAGTGCGATAAAGTACACACTCGACTCAAAGGTTTAAAAGTCCAAATTTATATAACACTTATCAATTTGCAGATATTTCACATAATTCACACACTTGACACTCACCAATATAAGTAATGAGAAAGAAATGTCTCTCGGAACTTTAGGCATTCACTGTGGGATCCTCTTGAAGGTCCTCGTGTGCGCTTGAGCAAATAATAGTGAATTATCATTCACACATCCCAATTATCAAGGAAGATCGTGCATGAGTACAATCTAGGGGAAATTTCATGATAATGAACCTCAATTACTCGTAAATCGAGATTCAAGTGGAGTTTCTTAAAGTATAAGAGCAATCAAGTCTTTTGTCTTGGAAATCAAGCATAACCGTTCCAGTACTATCGAATGAATAAGGAGTACTTGAAAAAAACTTCATTTCCTTGAAGTGCGGAAAATTTCAGTTTTTGATATGATATTTTGAAAAAATCGTATCTCACATTTCACATGTCGAAAATTGGAAAACTTGGTACCGTTGGAAACTTCTTCCAAGGTACTAAAAGTTCCTAGAATACATTTTTCTAAGATTCAAATGGAAAACATTCAAAAATGAGCTCAAAGTCGCTGTTTTGGTTCATAAGGCAGATTTATGTTGGTTTTTTGCCAACTTTGAAATTTCGGCAAAATTCACTTGATTGGAACTAGCCTTTGAAATTTGGAACTCTACTAGAGTTGCAATCCAAGTTTACAACAAAATAAGTGGAACGATAAACGGAGTTTTGAGTACCAAGATATGGTAGCTCAAAGTTACCCAAATTTCCTTGTTAAACAAGGGTTTTCCAAAATCAAGTCTTGAACTTTGAAAATTTATTTGAGCCATGAAACGGTCTCGGAATAACACCAAAATTAGCAGTATAATACCACCATATAAGGGTTGTCCCTCTACCAAATTTCATGGAAAAATACCTTCGGGAAGGTAGTCAACCAAACATCCAAAGTTTCAAAAAAATCCTAAGGCAGAACTGCCTTGAGCTTTTTGTTTTCCATTCCAAACATTTGACCAGGGAAAATCCTTCAAACATGGTTCATTTGTGTAGGAAAAGCCTAAGGAACATTCATGGTATATTTGGTAAGTGTTTTAACTCCAAGAAATTCAATTGGCAAGTCCACACCAAGTCTAGCATCAATTTTGCCCAACATTTAGGGTTTTCAAGAACAGGGCAAGTTTTGTATTTTGATCACAAATCACTCAATTCAACTCAGAATTAAGCATGGTTGGTGGCATTAGAAAATAAATTCATAAAACTATAATTTCACAGAAGAAATCGTTTTCAAATTCAGCACACAACTAGCTCAAATTCGAGCCTCAAGTTGTAGCTTCTGAACTTCGTTCCAGGAAAACAGAGAAACAGGACAGACATCTTTAAACGGATGGTACGGACTACTCGGGTGGAATTAGGGTTTTCATTTTATACCGTTGGAAATCTAGGAATATCTAGTTTCAAACGCCACTGACGGCACTTGATTTTGACATCGGAGCACAGAGTTATGGACGAAACAAGAAGGCTGTCTGAGCATTACGGGAAAAATTTTCCAGGTTTACTAGCTTTGCAAGATTAATCCATTTGACCAACCAACCCTCAATATTTTTCGATGAAACTTTATACACCATCTATACAACATATAAACATCATATACAAGCCATCAAAACCCCAGAATTTTGCAAAAAGAGGCACAATCAAAACAGGGGCAGAATTGGAAACTTTTTAACCATGCAATCCTTGAAGTTTATACTAGCTAGGCACCATTAATCTACCAATTTGAGCACTAAACCCACATTAAATCCATCATCAAGCATCACATCAGCCATCAATCCAAGAGTGGGAGTTCATAGAGCCCACCTTCAAAATTTTCCAACAATAACAAGCCACCCACATGAATAACTAAGCTCATAAGTGTAAATAAACTTCTATAAACCAAGTTTCTAGGTTTAGATCATCACTTACTCTAGTTGATGTCCAAGGCAGTGATTTTCGGTCCTTTTTGCTCCAGCAAAACCGTGAATGTTAGCTCCTCTTTGCAGCTTAATAAGGTCTCCAAGTGTAGAGCTAAGTGTGGGTGAAATTTGGTGTGAGTTGGATGAAGATTGGTGAAGTTTTGTGAAGAAAATTTGAAGAACAATGGTGTTCTTTTCCCTTGAGTTGGCCGGCCAAAGAGAGGTGAGGAGAGAGAGTATTTTGATCAAATTTAGCTTCCTAAGGAAGATTCATTTGTGTGGCCCATATTTGCGCAAAAGTCAACTCTCTAATAGTGCGCGTACGCGCGCGTTTTTGTGCTCGATCCCTTTCGAGTTTATTTCACTAGTACACTAAACCTCTAATACACTTATATTCATATAAATATTATTCACTCTTAATTGTCCCAAAATAATGGTCTAAAGTCTCTCAATTAATCGCGCGCGTGAAAACGCGTATTTCCAATTTAGGCGCGATAGAGTGAAACCTTCGAGAAATTCTTATAACGATCATACCACTAACTATCACTTGAGTACTTAAACCTAAAATTACCTATTTTAGGACCATTGTACATGTCTCCAATTTTTCGAGCTTATTGTACTCCCAATTGGCTAAAATTTTCAAACACGTTTTCACTATTTTCATTAATCGAGTTTCCAAAAATTAATTTTTGAAACGAGTCGCTTTAAAAATATAATGAAGTCATAATTCCATGTATTTAAGTCTAATAAGATTAGAAAATAATAATCGGAGCAAATATTCAGATAAATAATTAAATAAGCAAAAATAGGAGTCGAAAAATAATAATTTTTACGAGTCCTCACAGCTACACTATATTTGGATGAAATTGTGAGGTTGCATGGGGTGCCAATGGGTAAGTCTCGGATAGAAATACTCGATTCGTATCCTGATTCTGGCAAAAGTTGCAAGAAACTTTAGGGACAAAACTAAGCTTTAGCACGACTTACCACCCTCAGACGAACGGACAATCCGAGAGGACTATTCAAACCCTTGAAGATATGTTAAGGGCCTATATTGTAGATTTTGGTGGAAGTTGGGGCCAATACTTGACCTTGGTTGAGTTTGCATATAACAATAGCTATCATTCATCCATTCAAATACCTCCGTATGAAGCTCTCTATGGAAGAAAATGCTGATCACAGATTTATTGGGATGAAATAGGAGAAAGGAAAGTTTTAGAGTCTTCAATAGTGCCATGGGTTGAGGAAACATATGAGAAGGTGAAGTTAATCCGACAAAGAATTCACACGGCCTAAAGCAGACAGAAAAGTTATGCAGATAATCAGAGGAAAGACTTGAATTTCAAGTTGGGGATAAAGTGTTCCTTAAGATCACACCGCTAAGAAATGTGACAACCGGAAAGGGAAAGAAATTTAAACCGAAATATGTGAGACCTTTTAAAATTCTCCAACGAGTGGGGAAGGTTGCTTATCGGTTGGAGTTACCCCGAGTCTGTCTAGAATTCATGATGTTTTCCATGTCTCATTGTTAAAGAAATACCATCCAGATCCAACCCATGTGCTCCAGCCTGAAGATATTGAAATTGACGAGACCCTAACTTACGAGAAACGACCGGTGCAAATGCTAGATCGAAAGGTGAAAGAATTAAGAATTAAGCAAATTCCCTTGGTTAAAGTTCTTTGGAAGAATCACGAACTATAAGAAGCAACTTGGAAAATAGAGGAAGAAATGCAAAAGAAATATCCCGAACTATTTACAAAACCAGGTGAGAATTCAAGGACGAAATTCTTTTAAGGGGGAGAAGGTATGAGAACCTAGAAATTTTGCTAATTTACCTAACTTAACTACATGGTATGTTATTTATTTAGTCATCTATTCATTTATTTATTGATTTGATCATGATTTTGTTTTAATACTTTTATTAAATTTTACATAGAAAATTTAGGGTGTGGGTAAAAATGAAATTTTTCCTTTTTAGTGGGGTGTGAAAGGGACTTTCGAAAAAAGAAAAAAGGGAGTTTAGTGCAATAAGAAACTATTAGAAGTGACATGTGTCACCATAAGAGTTAAACTTCTTTCTTTGACCTTTGACTAAGCTTTCCTACCATTTAATTTTTCCTTTCTTACCTTAAAAACCAAACAAAACAAACTCAAGAAAAAAGGAGAAAGAGGGCCGTGAGTTAGGGAAAGAAAAGGGAGAAAAGCTTCACTAAATTTTAGTTTCAATCTTGCTTCAATTTTGAGGGAAAAAGGAAGGAGATAACTTGGGGGTTTCATCCATCTTGGCTTAAACTTGGAGAGAAAAAGATTTGGTGGTTGAAAATTCATCTTCGTTGGAAAGCAAAAGAGGATGTGGAGGTAAGGTCGGAAGTATACACGAGGCGAACACTTGAACTTGTACCGTGGTGAGTGTTCTAAGTGCATGTAAAGTGCTTATGTGTAATGTCACTTACTTGAATGACATGTTCGCTGGCTTAAAATACTTGTTCTTGTTACTCTTGAACTGTTAATATTGGGACAAAAATGTACTTTATCATACTCGCTCCTTTGTGACTTGAAAGTGATATGAGATGAATTACTTTGCTTGTACTTGACTTGTTGATCGATTAGATGGTTATTCCATCGACTTTCTTGCATGCTTGGGGCTCCAAACCCCATTGACTAGTTGGTCGGATCGACCCGGCAAAGGCTTGGTCGGCACGATTGACGAGCCATGGGTCTTGTCATTTGTCACATGAACTTGAATTTGTACTTGAGCTCTTGAACTTGAACTGATATACTCGAATATTACCCTTCTTAAATTTTGACGTGCGGGCTCGGTAGAGGATTGAACGGTGGTTAGAGAATGACGTGAAGTGGTGAAATACTTGTTAGTATTTTGGGAAAAATGTTGACGGAGTGTCAATGGAATTTTGATCAAACTGCTTGAATATGCTCTTGAGAGCCCCGTATCCTTTTATATGGCAATGTAAATTCTTAATTGTCAGGTACCCGACGTGTACTTGCATTATGGTTGTGAACTATGGTTGTGCGGCGTGAATATGATATTATTGTTGCATGACTTTCTTGGAACCTCACGGGGCGAAAGCTCACCGTTTAGATTTGTTTTTCTTACAGAAAGCGAGCACCTTGGCTAGTGAATAGGAAGGGTCAGGTCTTATCGGAATCTTTTGCTGTAGCTTAGTTGCACCAATTTTTAGTTTTATTTTTGTAAGTTGGGAACTCAACTTTTGTAAGTTGAGCTAGTAGCATATTTTAAGATAGCATCGATAACAATCTGCTATATATAACCAGGGATCTTTTGTATTGACCATGTAAATGTGACTTTTATTTTGAAAGGACTTGTTATTTAGCTAGTGTTTGAGTCCTGACGAGAGTTGGACAGGCGGCCCGCCGAACCATTTGGTTCGCCTTAGGGAGAGGTGGGGTCGTCACAATGTCGATTTAATTTCACCTAAATAGTATGAATAGTATGTAATATATCTCTATTTGATTACACCTGAACAAGTTAATTGTAGTTGTAGGTGAAATCAAATAAAGATATATTACATGCTATTCGTACTATTCAATTGAAATCAAATAGACAAGTATATGGGTTCACAAAAAAGCTATTCATATATATGATCAATGAGAGATGAAAAAATTTATTTTGTGCAATGTGAGTGATAGAAAATTTTATTTCGTGAAATGTGAGCAATAAAAAAATTTATTTTGTGAAATATGATGGACTATGTATTGAATTATTTAAAATTTGATTTGACAATTTTTCAATAAAAAATGATCATTTGCAAGACACGTAGTGGATTCTGACAAAAAATTAGGTAAGGATTAAATTTCACTAATATGAATTTTTAAAGGACGTAAAATTACACTTTTAAAAGTGAGGGACAAAAAAAGTTATTTTAAAAAATATGAGAGACATTTTGAACGATTTTTTCAAGTAAAAATGCTCACCATAAGAAAATAAATACAGCCACGCAACCCAAACTAGTTCTTTTCATGCTTCTTCTTCACAGATGTAATCAACTCTTGAAGAATCATTTTACTCCAATTGATGCAGTCAAGATTGAAAATATCTTGCACAACTTGAAGAAAACTGCGCTTAACACTTAGTCCAGTAATTGGACACAAGATAACTCCCAACATGTATAAAGTAAAACATCTTTTGAAATTATCATTACAGCTTCCATTACTTGACATCAGCCTTGCCTTCAAACTATTAAGCGTTAAACCAGACTCTTGAAAACCAAGGTCAATGACTTTTTCATGACCATTCAGTGTACAATTTTTATAATCAAATCTATTTATTAAGCATTCATATAAAACATTATAAATGTTCTTGCACTTGATTTCAAGTAAACTTCCCATGCCAATCTCTGTAATTAAGGTTTTTTGTTCCAGAACTAGGTTTTGTATAATTAATGTCAAAACCAGATGTTATGGACACATAGTAATAGGTGACACCTCTAAATTCCATCACTAATATTACATATTTCAAAAAGTAGGATAATAACATATTTTGGTAGATTGTATTACAAATTTTCGGAATAATAAGTAATTTTGTAATGCATAACTTTACACTACCTTGGTATTTGATTAGCCTTTATTTTACCCATTTTTAGTTAGATTTAGGTTAAGTTTTTGGTCTGTTTTAATTAAAAATGGAAGAATCAAATTCCTTTATAAATTACTTTTCATACAAGTAGTGTCACTTAATCAAAACATGCAAAAGTGTGGGTTAATATGCAAATTTGTATTGTTTTTGTAGGTTTGGTATGTTATCAATTGATTTAAGTCAAGAGGAGTTTCAAGCTTTGATATATCTTGGTATTTTGACTATTACTTGAACTACAAGTATCATATTGAGGTGATTCTTGAGACATTTTGAGTTAAGTACATACTTACAATTCTTGTGGAGACATGATATCCATCTTATGAGTTTCCGAGTCAAAATCGAAAATAACAATTGGCAAAACTTCTGTCAACAGCTAAAATAGAGGCATTTAACCAGTCAGGGGTTAATTTGGTTATTTCTCGAGACCAAATGAGTTGATTCTTGATACCATTGGAAAAGCTAACTCAAAAAGGTTTCACAACTTGAATCTGTCAAAAAGTTGATACAAAGTACTTTCCACTCTCTCTCAAAACTCTTTCAAACATAAGAAAGAACCCTCAATATGAAAGTAGAAATAAACTACTTCTATCTCTACTTCTACTTCTTATTCTTCTACTACAAGAAAGCTATATCCTTGCTAACATTTGATGCTCAAATGAATAAGATTCAAGGATATTAAAAGATATTTTGGATGAGAAGATGTTTTCTAATAATATAGACACAAAGTGTTTTTATTTCTCCAAGTTTAATTTTAGCGGGTTCTCTAGCCATTTTTTCTTGCAGAGGGAATTGGTCCAAAGGTTGGTGGAACAAAATGCTAAGTTGCAAAACAACGTTCAGCTGTGATTCAAGAGATCCGCAAGATGGACTACGAGGTAGTCTCTGGATCGCCTCGCAGTTCTTCTTCATCTTTAGTTTTGCACTTTCAGTTTAAGACTCAACTTTGCTCTATTTTTTGTCCAATTTCAACTGTGATTTTCTTGATGATACAGGCCAAATTAGTTCTTACACAAAACATGAAAGAATTCAAGGATTCAAACTTCAAGATATTGAATAAGAATTCTTCTACCCAGACTTTTTTTTTATTCTTATTTACCATGCTTTGTTATAAGTTTGTTTCATACTTAGATGTTCTTAATATGATGTCTAGTTAAGCTTTTTCGTATCTTAGTGTGAAGATGAACTTGTTATAGTTTTTATTTGAAATAATTAGGGGATGATTATGCTTTTTCACAATTTGTTAGTTTGAGAACTTGTGTTTATGCTTCATATTGAATGATTTGATAACGTTGAGAAATGAAAGTTGCTTTCTAATAGATCTAAGTTCTTAAACATTAGCCTTATTCTCACGAAAGTAGTGAATAATAGTTGGTTGAATTCATATAATAACTTCATTGAACTTATTTAACTTGCTTCTCTATGAACATAGATAAAGGATGATTCAAGGAATTAAAGGAATTGGCGAAAGTAATTTCTAGAGGAATTAGCCAAGGTGGTTTCTCTTAATTGTCCATCGGCGAAAGCAAGTACATACAATTGGAAGTTATTCCTTGACAATTCATAGAAGCATAAGCATAAGCACATTAACTAACTTCTAAACTTGACATAACAAGGGATTCTAATCCCTAGGATCATCTCATCTCATCTCAACTTTAAGCAATTCTAATCTAACTTGTCTTTATTTTTATTTACGTTCTTGCAATATACCGCCTAGATGGTTGGTTTTACTACCCAATAGCCATTTTTATATTTATTGCTTAAGCTATATGGCTGGTTGTACTGTCTATCTAACTTCTAAGTTTAATAGCCGATTGTACCGTCTAAACTAACTTTTATGGTCGGTTTTGCCACCTAATTAACTTTATTTTTACCACCTTAACTTTGATTGTCTAGATAATATAGTAAGTAATTAAACTTAAGTGATTGCTAATTTCTAAGTCTCTGTGGGATCGACACTTATTATTACTATACTTAATAAATGAACTGTGCACTTGCGAAAATAGGGCATAAAGTTTTAAAATTTGTAGTGTGTAAAAAGCCCTATCAGCATTCTCATTTCTTTTGTTTGTGATGTAGTCAAGTTTAGTTTTTTGATGATGTATGTTGTACATTGATTTCTTTATAAGGGATAGTGAGCTGCATTTAGCTCGTAGAACTTTAGCCTATATGAAAAATATCAATAGTTACCAAAATAGTTTTACATTAATCAATAGATACTACAAGAAATAAGGTTTTTAGTGATAGCACTTAGTGATGATATCCAATTTTATCGTACATAAATTAATTTTATTGACAATATTAATTATTGTCACACAACACTAGTTATTTGTGACAATTTGTATTGTTGTCAAAATATATTGTCACAACACTAGTTATTTATGGCAATTTATATTGTTGTCAAAAAATATTATCAATAATACTATCTTGGAAGGAGTGGAAAAAATTCACCTAAAATATATGTGATGACTCCACCTCCCCCTAGGGCGTACCCAAGGGTTTGGCCGACCGCCTGCCCAACTCTCGTCAGAATTCACTCATTCACTTCAATCAACTCTCAAGATTAACCGTTCAAACCTCCAAAATAACATTGAAGTTCTACAATTCAACCAATAATTCAATCTTAATTGCAACCCAAAAACCAAATGCAAGATACAACATCTAATTTCAAAATACATTCTATCTACCAAAAGTATAAGTGCAAGAGAGTTATACATACTAGTTTATACTAATTGCTCCGGACTTTCACTCTTGTAAGGAAAACAAAACTAAAGGAATGAGGTAAAAGCCCAGTGAGGTTCCAAAACAAACAGTCAAGTAGGTAAAGCAGGAAAATATGACATTTAACACTTCACACACTTTGCACAGTAATAAGTAGTCATTCAAGAAATAAACATTTGATCATTGGAAGGATACATGCTCACTTGGAGCCATTCATTCAGTCATTCAGTCGCCAACCATTTCTCCCTTATTCCTCCAACATGTGAAAACATTTGAAAATAAAACTCCAACAGTGATCATTTCATTCAGATAGTCATTTCATTCATTGTATTTCATTCACTAGCCAGTTTTCCACTAGATTTCGTGGTCATACTCGAGTATACCAAAACAGTGGCCTCGGGTCACCAACCTACCCGATCGAGTCCGCTTCTGGCTCAAATAGGCTAGCGACGAAGGGCAAGGGCCCAGTTCAGTCAAAGGCTTACATTCATGCACAAGTAACATTCAATCATTTGATCATTGAAAATTCACATTCATTTAGGTCGAGTGAGATAAAGTACACACTCATCCATTAAAATTCTATTTAACAATCATTGAAAAATGTTTAATAGTCAAGGAAACATTCACAACATTCCACATAGTCATTAGAAGAACAACATGCAAGGAACACTCACCGATATCAGTAGATTAAATATCAACTCTCTAGATGATAACCTTGATCGCTACCAAACCCTGAGGCAAGATTCACAATCACAATAGATTTAAACTTAGTAGATGCAACTAGCCAAAACATACACGTATAGTATTCCAAGGTATTCCATATACTTTGAACTTTGAACTTGAGACTTTAAGATAAAATCCAACACAAATATTCTAAAACTGAGGAGAGCAATTTAAGCATCCAAAATCACACCAAATTATGGTTTAAGACCTAGAAGAGTTTTTCCAAAGTTTTCCAAGTCCCACTCAATTCATTTGACAAAATTTTCAGTTTTGGTGACATTTTTTGAAAAAACATAACTTGAGTTTCGTAGGTTGAAAAATCACAACACTTACACCATTACAAGATAGACTCGAAGCACTAACAGGTTTTGGAAGACATCTTCATGAAATTCAGCTCATAGGTTAGTCAAATTTCAGTTCAAACTCACTGCTGTCTCACGTACAAAAATAAAACAGTCATGGTTTTCAAGAAAATTTGCTGGTATTTATAGGAGTTGAAGCAAACCCTGCATTTTATACGGTTGAAAATGCTATGAGTCTAGTTTCAAACGCAACAAACAAAACTCGATTCTGACTTTCCTATATGAAGTTAGAGTCAATTTTCAAAAGCTGCGCAGGGCTTCCTGCGAAAATTTTCCAGCAAACTAGTAGTTTGGAAAACTAGGGCTATGTTTGGAGGTGTTTTTGAAAAACTTCACTGTAGCATTTTTTGAAAAACTACTATTGTCGTTTGGATTGTTGTTTTTGAAAAACTCTTATTTTTTGAAAAACACATGCGTTTGGATTGAACAGTTTTTGAAAAACACCTACACAATAAATCTTAGTACGGTCCATATGTGCATTAGTACGGTCCATATGTGCAATTGTCCAATAACTTCAGGTCATTGCAAATGTGCCACAGCTAAAATAATTCAATTTCCAGATGTTGTAAAATTAGTAGCACACCATGACCGTAACCCCTGTCAACGATATGCAGAACTTAACTGGACGAAGGTATTTTTGTACCATACCTTTCACAAAGACATGAACTAAACCTGTGAATGGGTGATATAGGGGAAGAGAGCAAAGTACTAGTTAGCAAATATAATATAAAGGTCCAAATCCGTGGTCGACATAATACAGTAACTATTCCCAAATCAAATTTATTTGTTAAATCACAACATTTGATCGATAAAAACTAATAAACTTGGATTTATTTCGACTTATCGATTCAAGGCCATGCAATGGAGTCTAGTTATGCGCATTCCAATACATGTGTGCCGCCATAGCCCGCCGATCTTCATTCCAGTTATCTATGCCCTGCTGCGACATATCGATGGGTTGACCCGGCTGTTGTTGATCCCCTGCTATCTGTGCATCTGCAAGGGCTCCGAGTGCAGCTTCTTCGTTGAAGTACTCATCCGCTGGGGAGTAAGCGCGCATAAAATTGTGCAAAGTACAATATTATTTTGAGTTGCAATTAGGTAGTTCTGCATTGGACCCTTGAGTATTGGAAAACGCTTCTTAAGAACCCTAAATGTGCGCTCAATAATATTTCTAACCGAAGCATGTCGCCTGTTAAACAGCGCTTTAGCAGCCCGCTCATGATGCGTGCACTGTGCACCCCTAAACAGTGCCATAAACCCTGGCATGTTTTTGTAAGCAGTATCTACCATATTTCCCTAGCAATTATGTCATACAATTGATGTCAAGTATTGCATAGAAATAGAGAAACCCTGAATATAACAAGTTTGTATCCACGAAAAAATGCCATAACAGTTAAGCACTTTCTTATCTCATATCTTGAAACATAACAAGTCCAAAACGTACCATGCCATAGATAGGAAAACCCGAATCCAAATCTAGCAAGGTTTCTTGGAGAATTCGGGTATCATGAGCACTACCCTCCCAACCGACCCGAACATAGACAAATCGCATATCATGATCGCAAGCAGCAAGCACATTCTGTGATAAGTCACCATGTCGATTTCTGAACCTCTCTCTTATCTCTACTCTGCACCAAGCGGAGACGTGGGTCCCATCTAGTGCTCCTACACAATCCTATACAAATTCGATATTTTAAACAAATTAGACTAAGTCCTTGAGCAAAGCAAAAAAGTAGGACTCTATGTTAAAAACACATACCCGGAACCACGGCATGAGCAATGCATTGTTCAAAATTCTCGGGTGAGTCCCATCCAAGTTTGCTGGCCCTACGAGATCACGACCGAGTCGAACCAAGGCTCGTAAGACACGGTGAACATGTCGATCAATCGTCTCCGTTGAATGCTGGAACCGCTCGGCTAGAACTCGGTGTCACTCATCATGGCTCAAGCACATTAGAGTTAAAACAACCGATTCATGAACCCCCACCCGATGAGAAGGATATGCATGCTAGTAACCATGATTAACCAATAAATCGCACAACTGCAGAAACTAGGGAACATCCAAGCACATGTTTTCAATCATTCTCGATTCATGTCCGTTTATAAGCTCAAGCACGTAGTCCCACCCCAAGTGCGCACTATCTCGGACTCTTCTCCTTCTGGGGACATGATTAAAGAGAGGGTCAAAAAACATGACACCTAGGAGTACAACTGCCATAAGGATTTCATCGTGTAAGTAATCGTCACCCTCGTCGTCCAGGTGTCCGCCCTGAATGTGCCCCTGGTCATCCATCCCACTGCTACCACTTTCAAGAAATAAATATCAGAACCAGCGATACCCTGCACATTTACGATTAAGTAGAGTTAATAAATCGCCAGTCAACACCACTTCCTTGCAATGCAGACCCTTTATCACAGTCAGTTAACAAAATATAATATATAATAAAAATCAAGGCAATATTTAAACAAGAAACTGAGCAACATAACAAGAAAAGTAGGTTTCGAAACTTGTATATACCCCTGGTTCATCACATTAAATGCTACTATTTCTTATAGGTATACAACAAACAGCATGATAGTTGTGTGAGGAAGGGGATGAACTAAGTCCCTCCGAAGAATTACAATTGCCCACCTTAGGGGGCACAAATGTTGTAGTAATACTTTAAATCCTGCGTACCCATTCAAGCAAGCTACCAAGAATCTCCTTATTCAACTTAAACGAGAGCCCATGCACATAATAAATAAAAGGCAATATAAATTAAACAAAGTGCTGGTGCCTTCGTACACTAAATCGAATTATTGAATATCAGAAAAAAGAAATACACTCAATCGTCAAAGAACATGGAACTAGCTGCCGCAAAGTTTCCAAAATCAAACTACGTCTCTCAATAATAAAAGTTCAATAATAACTCAACGTTCGGGGACATAAAGATAAAAACGAGCTGCCAAGATGAAAAATACGGGGATGCTATGAGCATCTATAGGGGGGAGGAACCCTCGATATCTCACAAAAGCAAGACGGTCAGCGTCTGTAATGCAGGAGAACCAAATGATACGCTCCTCTTTCGACCGGAGGAGATCAGCCATCTGCAAGTGCACGTTTATGTCTAGATGAAGAGCGCAGAGGGGAACCATTGCAGCTTCTAGCTCCTTATCGGCATCTATGGGAGGATTTTTACTCTTCGAAGGTGAAGAGACTGAACCACAGAGGCTAGAGCTCTTTTTATAGCTCAAATGTGTCTCAATGCTGTCTAGGACGCGGACGTACTGCTGGAATTGGGGGGAGGAAGGTGAGAAGAAGGTATCAGTCGACATGTCACCTGATTTGCACTTTCCTTTACCCTTCTTCACTTTCTCTTTCCCTTTCCAAGTCTTTGGCTCCAAGGGAACTTCTTCTTCGGATGAATTGATGTCCGCAACCCCCTTTCCTCAAGTCTGTCTAGCAGCGTTCTCCATTTCCAACTCGTGGACAGAGTTTGGGGGTGATACTTCATAAGAGGCTGTGAAAGTGCCAGTCGCCCCATGATTGATGAAAACTTCTTCGAGCAAATGGAAGACATAGCATGATCGGTCCCAAAATTTAGCGTACCCATTGTTCACCTACAACAAAACAATCGGTCCTAAAATTTAATTAATGCAAGATGTAACATAAGCTTAATTAATGCAGCCTCCGTTACAACATATAAAAAAATGAATGAATAGAGATATACACCCATTTACGAGGGAGAAAAGAAAAACAACCACAGGGGGGGATGGACTGATTTTTAATGGCATTAAAGAAACAAAAACGCAATTAAAGTAGTTACCTGAACTAGTTGGCTCCACCGTTCATCGTCCATCATGAAGGTGTAGTTGGTTGAGTCCCAACCCATTCCAGTGTCCCGCTTCATGAATGAAATATAGAGCCTAGTCAGGCTCTGAAGGGCATAGTACTTCCCCCGAATAGTGTTTGTCGGAAATGAAGTACCGAACTTCTCATTCAGCATCCGAGTAATCTCGGGGATGACATGACTCCAGATGTTATGAGATGATATCTCTCCATTCCTATGCATACTCAGGAGATGTTCGGCAAAGGCAATTTCATGTTCTGAAGTGAAATTGTTACGCTTTGGATACTTCCCTTTTGGTGGACTCATCTTATTTTTCTTTAGTATACAGAAACCAGAAAAAATGGACGAAAAGGGTCAAAAAACGCTAAAACTGTACCTATTTTCCATCTAAAAATTGAAAAGGCAGGCTGCCTAGTACAAAGGACCATCACATATAGCTAACCTTAAAGTAGTTAGTGATGCAAAGTTGCAAATCATTTTCTCCTTGAGCCGACAATGAAGAACAATGGGTATATCCCCTACTCCTTCGCAAAGCTGTAAAATATATGTAAAAAATAGAATCCTAAACTTCAGTTTACCCCAATCGACTTTTTGTACAAGAATGAGACCAACAACAACTACTTACCCTTCCAAGCACACCGAGTCACAGGGGGCATGTAACTCCGAACGACTCGCTCAAAGGACTAGACAATAGGTACAGTTACCGCACTTACATTAAATGGTGCTACATAGACAGCCCAAACTCTACCAAATTACTCAACAACCAAGACACAGATCATAAGGACAAGATGGAACACATAAACCAGAAAGCATTGTAAGTAATCTCTTAAGAAAGACCTCAAAATCATGTTAAATAAAAGGCGAAGAGACTGGTCTAACTAAACCAACGTCGGCTTTAGAACAACTCAAATAATACGTTTGTAACTATACTTAAATAAGGAAAGAGGAACCAACAGAAGCTTAAACCAATATTAACTAACATAGCAGTAATGAAATCCAAACAAGTGTTGTTATCTCGGTGGCCATTTCAAAACCCGAATTCTAGCACTTGTCAAATAATCAATTATGCTTGTTAGGCAGCAACAACACAAATTATCATGGTTCTACTTGTGAGAACCCAGATTTGCCCTAATATTTTCTTAGGGTTTTTCCCCTTAAATTTCATGTTTTCTGCATTTTCTGGCCTAGGATTATTTTCTTGGTGGATTTTATGAGCAATTATAGTTTTAAGATGATTTTTCTAGTATTGGAGTATTTTTAGAAAATTAAGAATATATATTGGACGTGGGACCCACGAGTGCGAAAGTTCGGGAAAATTCGGCCAACTGAATTAAGTTTTGGATACTGGAATTATTTTATCGGGTGTTAAGAGATAAGTAGTGTGTGTGAAGTGATTGATGTGAGAGAGAAAAGAAAGATAAGAATGCCTTTAATGAGGTGACAAGTGTCATCTTCTCATTTGTTGGACTTTAAGAAACACTATTCACTTTCTTGACTTTTTTGACCAAAGGATTAAATATCAAAAAAATTGCACAAAATTCACCATTTTTCTCTCCTTGTGGTCGGTTCTCCTTGAGCTAAGAAGAAAGGAATTTCCACCAACTTTCAAGCTTCCATATGCTTCAATCTTCTACAAACAAAAGCCTAGATTAGATTCTACTCCATAAAAACCTATCTTCTAGTGATAGTAAGTGTATTAGTGAAGTTTGTTTGAAGCTCTAAGGTGGCCAACATCTCTCTCTCTCTTGTTACTTGGTAAGTGATGCTTGAACCCCCCTACTACACCTAATGATGGTTATATTATGCTTAGAAGTGGCTTGAGTGCTGGAAAATGTGATTTATTTCTTGATTTGAAGAGTTTTGGTGAAGTTTTCCATTTTATGATGAATTTTCTGGTTTCATATGATTTTGATGTTTTGGACTAGTATGATGGTTGGTAATAAGGGGCTTTGGCTCTAGTAGGTGTGAAATGTGGTTAAATGCAACCAATTTTGAATTTGGAAGAATTTCTGGAAAATTAGGGTTCTTGGTTGAACATTCTGTCCGAAATTTTAGGTCATAGATAGAGGCCGAATTGGACTTTGCTCAAAACATGAAAGTTGTAGGTATTGGTGAGTATGAAGTGCCTACAAAATTTTAGGGCATTTGGAGTAGTATAGAGAGAGTTATGCCGTTTTTACTGTTGCTGTTTTTGGTGAACAGAATGTGCGGAACTGCGATAGTAATTGCCTATTTTGACTGGATTTGGTTTGGATTTTGAAGTTGGTGTCTTCTGATGAAATGTTACTGGATGTCTTAGGTATCATATGCCTTTGAAATTTCGGCATTTGGACTTGTATAGACTGAGTTATAGTAATTACAGTTTTGTGTGATTTGCAAACCTGTTTTGGGAATTCTGGTATAGTATTTTGCATATTTGACCTAGTTGTGCTAGGATTTGGACTGAGAGGCCTTCTACATTGTTGTAGCCCTGTCTTTTAGCTTCGAGATGGTGGGTCTTACGCCCTCATCCGATAAGCGTAGCGCATTTTGTGCCATTACCGCATACGGAGGCCAAACCTATTTTTGTTGATTGATCAAATGAGTTATATTTTCTGATTTTCTGGTTTGCTATCATGCTTATTTATGCATATGAGACCCTATTGGGGTTGTGTTCAGCATTGTTTTATGACTCGTCGTCGAGTCTCTCTTAGGGCTTGCTTTCATTTTGGTTGTTTCCTAGCTAACTTTTGTACTTGTACCACTTTGAGCCCTGTACGGCTTTTGGGAAATGAGATGACCTTTGGTGTGAAATGTTGGGGCTGATTTGAGGAAATAATGAAGCCTTAATGGCTGGAAAAGTAAGAAATTTAGGGGAAATGCTGTCCGATTTTCTAGGCCGTTTGGTTCTTTAAGTTGGATTTGCCTTTTGATGGAAATGAAGGGCTTTTGAGTTGTTGACCCTAGGTTTTCATGTTATCTTTTGTTTCCAAGAAAATCATGTTTTTGCACCCTTGCATTAGTATTTTTGGGCAAGGCGTACGACGTGTAGTCGAGCCTCACTTGTGCATTCCGTTTACTCGATTTTGGATATGAAACCTTCAATTGGTTTATTTTGGTTATTTTAGGGTTTCTTGGCGATTAAGGCCAATCTGAAGTGAAAACTTTTGAAGTTGAGCCGGTGAGTGTACCACTCCCCTCCATTGCTGTTTAACTTGATTTCTGCTCTGCAATCTGTTTATTTGTTCGAGACGAGGGTGTACTTTATCACACTCGTTCTCTAGTCTGTTCATATGCCAATTTACTATGCAAAATTTGAATCTGTTATCTATGTCTGCATCTGTTCGGATTTCTATGACCTATGAGCTCAATCCTGTGGCTAAGTTATTCGAGTCGGGCCGGCAAGGGCCTGGACGATTAGATAACGAACCACGGTAGTCTGTTCGGGGATTTTGGGTATTGAGACCCTTGATTCCGGGTATACTCGAGTATTACCATTTTGTTCGTTTGAGGTGAGCGGGCCCGGTAAAGGGGTGTTTGGTGGACGGAATTCGGTGATAAGAGGGGTCTACGGACGCATTGGTTCTATATACGTTGACGGAGAGTCAACCGGTTTGGATCAAGTATTGCGCTGGAAATTTGGCTCCTGAGAGCCACCCGTATCCTTCTGATTTGAATCATTGGTTCCTTTGCTTTACATCTGGCATGTGTACTTGATTTGATTTGCTAAACGTGAAATGCCATGATTTTAATGCTATCTGTTTGGTACCTCATTGAGCGCAAGCTCACCCCGTTCTGTTCCTTTTGTTTTCCTTACAGGAAAATAAACCCTTTTGGTCTGGATTTGACAAATGGCTGCCAAATTGAGCTAGTTGAACATATCTTTTGTATAGCTCATGTATTAAAACCCTAAGTGTACTTTTGGGGCGTTTTCTCTTTTGATTTGGCAAACCGTGTGTATATATTAACTTTTGAAAACTTTTGTATGTCATTTTGATTTGTAAACGCTAAAGTTCAGATGTGAATGTTTGTTGGCTATTTCGGTTGGGTTCTGACGGGTCGGTCACTATTCATGGCCGACTCCGGATTTCATTTTCTTATTTTGGGTTATTTTACCATTTTGACTCGTTTACGCTCGTTCGTAAGTTCCGGATCGCTATAGATAGTTCTAGTCTGCATCCGTAGTCCTGGCGAGAGCTGGGCAGGCAGTCCGCTAACCCCTTTGGTTCGCCTTAGGGGAAAGTGGGGCTGTTACAATACTTGTGCCTCTAAAATTCGGCAGCAACACAGCTCCCGAATAACTGGTTGCCTCTACAATTCGGGCAGCTTACACAATCACCATCCGACAAACGCACAACGACAAAGTAAAGAAACAACACAGCAAATGTAAAGCCCGGTTCCTCTTCATAACAAAATTGAGGCAAATTGTGAGAACCCGTAAAACCCTAATATTTTTTTTCCTAGGGTTTATTACCCCTTAATTGCATAATTTTTGCATTTTCTGGCTTAGAATATTTTTCTGGTAGATTTTATGAGCAGTTCTAGTTTTTAGATGATTTTTCTAGTATCGAATAGATTTTGAGAAATTAAGAACGTATATCGGACGTGGGACCCACTAGTGCGATAAGTTCGGAAAAATTCGGCCAATAAGGTTAAGTTTCGGATACTGTGTAAAATTTATCGGGTGTTAAGAGATAAGTAGTGTGTGTGAAGTGATTGATGTGAGAGAGAAAAGAAAGATAAGAATGCATTTAATGAGGTGACAAGTGTCATCTTCTCATTGGATTGAACTTAAGAAACACTATTCCAATTTTTGACTTTTTTGACCAAAGGATTAAATATCTCAAAAATCATTCAAAAATCACCATTTTTCATCTCTTGTTGGCCGGCCATCCCAAGCTCCACAAGGAAGAAACTTCATCAACTTTCAAGCTTCCACTTGGTTCAATCTTCCACAAACAAGAGCCTAAACTAGATTTCACTCCATAAAATCCTTTCTTCTAGTGTTAGTAAGTAGTTTGGTGAAACTTGTTTGAAGAGCTAAGGTGTCCAACATCTCCCTCTCTCTTGATTTCTTGGTAAGTGGTATATGAACACCCTCCTATATCTAATGATGCTTATTTTATGCCTAATGGTGGCTATTGTGCTAGAAATTGTGGATTATTTCTTGGTTTGAAGTGATTTGGTTGAGTTTTTTATTTTTTGAGGAATTTTCTGGTTTCATATGATCTTGATGGTGTGGTTGTTTTTGATGGTTGGTAATAAGGGGCTTTGGCTCTAGTAGGTGCATATGATAGGAAATTGCAATCAATTTTGAATTTGGAAGAATTTCTGGAAAAATTCGGGTTCTTGGTTGAACATTCTGTCCGAAATTTTAGGTCATAGATAGAGGCCGAATTGGACTTTGCTCAAAACATGAAAGTTGTAGGTATTGATGAGTTTGAAGTGCTTGCAAAATTTTAGGGCATTTGGAGTAGTGTAGAGTGAGTTATGCCATTTTTACTGTTGCTGTTCTGGGTGAACATATTGTGCGAACTGCGATAGTAATTGTCTATTTTTACTGGAATTGCTTTGGATTTTGATGATGGTGTCTTCTGATGAAATGTAGCTTGATGTCTTAGCTTTCATATGCCTTTGGAATCAATGCATTTGGACCTGTATAGACTGCCTTGGACTGATTACAGTTTTGTGTGATTTGGGAACCTGCAATTACGGTTCTGGCTTGGTTTTCTGCATTTTTGACCTAGTTGTGCTAGGATTTGGACTGAGAAGCCTTCTACATTGTTGTAGCCCTGTCTTTTAGCTTCGAGATGGTGGGTCTTACACCCTAATCCGATAAGCGTAGCGAATTTTGTGCCATTACCGTATTAGGAGGTCAAAACTGTTTTTGTTGTTGGAACAAATGAGTTACATTTCCTGATTTTCTGGTTTGCTATAATGCTTATATATGCATATGAAACCTTATTGGGGTTGTGGTTGGCATGGCTTTATGACTCGTTATTGAGTCTCCATGTACTTGTTTGCATGTTTTAGGGCTCGCTTTCATTCCGGTCATTTCCTAGCTAACTTTTGTACTTGTACCACTTTGAGCCTAGCGAACGGCTTTTGGGAAATGAGATGACTTTTGTGTGAGATGTTGGGATTGATTTGAGGATATAATGAAGCCTTAATGGCTGGAAAAGTAAGAATTTTAGGGGAGGTGCTGCCCGATTTTCTAGGCCGTTTGGTTCCTTTAAGTTGGATTTGCCTTTTGGTAGAATGAAAGACTTTTGGGTTGTTTGCGCCTAGGTCTTCATGCTACCTTTTCGTTTCCATGGGAATCGTGTTTTTGCATTCTTGCACTAGTATTTATTTGGCAAGGCGTACGACGTGTAGTCGAGCCTCACATGTGCATTCTGTTTACTCGATTCTGGAAGTAAAACCTTCAATTGGTTTATTTTGGTTATTTTAGGGTTTCTTGGCGATTAAGGCCAATCTGAAGTGAAAACTTTTGAAGTTGAGCCGGTGAGTGTACCACTCCCCTCCATTGCTGTTTAACTTGATTTCTGCTCTGCAATCTGTTTATTTGTTCGAGACGAGGGTGTACTTTATCACACTCATTCTCTAGTCTGTTCATATGCCAATTTACTATGTAAAATTTGAATCTATTATCTGTGTCTGCATCTGTTCGGATTTCTATGACCTATGAGCTCAATCCTGTGGCTAAGTTATTCGAGTCGGGCCGGCAAGGGCCTGGACGATTAGATAACGAACCACGGTAGTCTGTTCGGGGATTTTTGGGTATTGAGACCCTTGATTCCGGTATACTCGAGTATTACCATTTCTGTTCGGTTACGGTGAGCGGGCCCGGTAAAGGGGTGTTTGGTGGACGGAATTCGGTGTAAAGAGGGGTCTACGGACGCGTTGGTTCTATATGCGTTGACGGAGAGTCAACCGGTTTGGATCAAGTACTGCGCTGGAAATTTGGCTCCTGAGAGCCACCCGTATCCTTCTGATTTGAATCATTAGTTCCTTTGCTTTACATCTGACATGTGTATCTGATTTGTTAAATGTGAAATGCCATGACTTTATTGCTATCTGTTTGGTACCTCATTGAGCGCAAGCTCACCCCGTTCTGTTCCTTTTGTTTTCCTTACAGGAAAAATAAATACTTTTGGACTGGATTTGATAATCGGTTGCCGACTTGAGCTAGTTGGACATATCTTTTGTATAGCTCATGTATTAAAACCCTAAATGTACTTTTGGTCCGTTTCTCTTTTGGATTTGGCAAACCGTACATGTATCCACTTTTGAATCACTTTGGTATGCCCCTTTTGGGAAGTATATGCTAACTTGTGAGATGTAAATATTTGCTTGACGTTTGGTTGGGTTTTGACGTGTCGGTTCCTCTTCATGGCCGACTCCGACTTTGTTTTTTCTTATTTTGTGGGTTCGACTTGTTTTCACGCGGTTGTATGACCCGAAAAGTATTAGATCGCGCTAATCTGATCCGTAGTCCTGGCGAGAGCTGGGCAGGCAGTCCGCCAACCCCTTTGGTTCGCCTTAAGGGAAGGTGGGGCTGTTACACAAATGATAGAGGACGACAAATCACGCTAGGCAATATTTACGGGACCGCACAAGATTCACCATCCAAGTTTCATCGCTTGTTTTTTAATCCACGAAAAAGGAAAAAGAAAGGACAACAGCAGTTCAATTAAAAAATGAATTCAGAAATTAATTGCAACTGTTACTGTTGCCCTAAATTGTACGGTTATCCCCAAATGCAAAATCGAGCTAACCTGGAAGATGAGCGCGGCAGTGAGGCAGCCTCGTTGTTGTGGAATCTTTAGCTACTGGTGAAAGTAGACTATTCACAGACCGTAATGCTAAGCGACGGCGAGCAAAGTATGTGCAATTTCTGCCTGCTCAATAATCTGTAGTGGAGGCCCTTTTCAGCTCAACTTTGCCACTGTAGCATGCTCGGTTCTAGCTCTGTTCTTTTCGAAACTCAAATTACCCTTGTCATCCGTATCCGTGCTACGAGTATGGCAGAAACTGAAGTCAGGCTAGTTTCACCGAGTCTCCTTAGCAGTGTGAAATCTGAAGGAGGTTTGCAATTTACTCTGCCCGATCCAAGCTCAGCTTATACCTCTTTCGACCTCCTCAAAATACAGACGGCACTTTGCTCCCTCCAGTAGACTGCGATGACTATAGCAGTGACTGAAGGATTTTCAGTTGGCGGTCGGAAGCTAACTGTAGCCCACAGGAAGAAGGTACAGTAATTTTCTTCGGCTGGAGCGTTCTTAGCTTGAATAGACGAAGAAAGGAAAGTGATGAAATAACTGGTGCTCAGTTGACCCAAAAACAAGTTTTTCTTTTCTAGCCCCTAAACGGTGTCGTTATTGAATCCCGCACTGTAGCAGTTTGAAATTAATTCGTTGACTTGATCTTGTTTTTTTACTACAAAAACTATTTTAAGCTAAAACACCCATTCCAAACATAACCTAGGTTTTTCCCTTCTTAGACTTCTTCGTTTTGGCTCAAAACTAACACATATGCAAAGAAATAGTTTGTAACAATTGTTTTGAGTAAAATCATATGCAAGAGGAAGACAAAATGCCCCAAGTTCACACCTTAACCCTCACTTGACCAACAAGGAGAAAATCCAGCAATATGTCTCTATTTTTCTTCAAGTTAACCATCCAATTCATATCTTAGTTTCATAGTAAATGAACTTCAATCAAGGTCACAAAACTATCAACTTTAAACATATATATCAAGCTCCCAATCGCTTACACCAAAGCTGAAATTGGCATTCCAAGGGTGCAAATTAACATAGCAAAGTTGGAAATTAACCCTAAAGTTGGAAATTCAAATATAGGAACTAGATAACCTCATACCAAAGCTAAAATTTCATATCCAACATCATAACAAAGCTAAAACATTGATATCAAACCTGTCCAATACATTTCAAAGCTAAAAATTGCAACCTGGTAAGCAAAGTCATGAAATCTTCCATAAAATCCATCATAATCAAGCCATATATTACTTAAATGGCAAAATAAGAAGGAAAAAGAGAGGTTCTTAGTATAATACCTCAAAACCTCCAAAATAAGTTGCAAGACAAGAACTTTCTTCCTCCCAAAAGCTCTACCAAGCTCACCTTCAAGCTTTCCCCAAGATTGATCAGAGTGGATTCGAGTTTCACGTTGATTTTCTCAAGAATCAAGCAAGAAATCAAGATGAAATTTTTGGAAGTTTTTCTCTCTTTTCTTTCCCTAGAATTTCGGCGTAGGTGATGTAAAATGGAGGAAATGTTGGCTAAATTGCAAGATAACTGATAGAAGAAGTCTTGGTCAAAGGGTGCTTAGATCGGCGACACTTGGCGTCGCTAGGGTAATACTTATCTCTTTGTCTCTCTTGTGTTTCTAATCTCCAAAATATCTAGGGTTTCTCCTATTAACTCTTAACACTTCTAATCACATATCCCTCTAGTACCACAGTTGTTCTCGTTCACCAAATTTAACGCACACATCTTACTAGTCGGTCAAACTACCTTAATACTCTACAAAACTTAAAATGCACTAAAATATAAAAAAGGGAATGATAAAATCTTCACTTAACCTTTAAAATTACCATGAAATTAAGGTAACCAAAGTAAAATAAAAGAAAATGTAAATTAAATTTTTTTAAAATAAAAGAAAATATAAAAAAAAATTTCGGGTCCTCACAATATAAGTGGGAAAAGACAAAATGTATTAGTGTTGTTTTTCTTTCCGTTGAATATGCACTGTACCTCTAGGTTTTTCGAAGCTTTATTCTTTCTTGTTCTCTTAATCCATCTTTGGCATTCCATCATCCATTTGCATTCTAATGAGTATTACCCAAAAAAAAATCTAATTAGGAGACTGAGTGATAACATAGAAATAGTAACGCATATAGGACTAAAAGTTTGTCATCAAGGTACATTTTTGCTTAAGTAAAAAGATATGAGTACAATTACAATAAAAATTTCAAATTCTCATTTTAAGAAACTATTGTACACAATAACCTGCAAGGCATATATAGAGGAGAAGGAGAAAAGAAACACTAATGACCATAAGTTATCCAGCCAGATCTCTTGCTATAGTAGAAGAGGTCATAGTAGGAAGCATGGCTTTTGAATGACGGATGTCTGATACAAGTGCAAGTTAAATCCAAAATACACTTTTTTGGCTAGAAGTATACAAGTCAAATAATAGTTTAGGCTATATATTGAATCGATCCCACAAGGAGCAAATATTGCAAGTACTAGATCCTTACTTACTCTATTATTTAGACTAATTATCAATTAACACAAAAAAAATCACAATTACTTACTAGCTAAATAACTTAACTAGATAACTTCAAAAAATTCACTAAATACTTGAGTCTAAGGATGTAAAATCTATTTATAGCACAAAAGTTACAAGTGAATAGATTTATCTTTTATTACTACTCTTATTTAATTAAGAATTCAATTCCATATTTACTAAAACTCACTCTCATGATATAATGGTCTGAACCAGACGAGTTTTCCTTATTCTTATGGTGAATAACTAGATCTACCCTTTTATTCTTTATGAAATGCAACAATAATCCACTTAAGTGCACATCTATTCTCATGAGTCTACTCTTTAAGCTCCATTTGTGTTGTTCCATCATTTTTACCAATTTTCATTGAATAACAACAACTAAAAATTGCTATTGGTGTTCAAGCAATAACAAGTGATGAAGCATGCATAAATGGACAAGTTAATACAAGAGGTAATAAGTATAAATCATATTCAACTCATATCAAATAATCATAAGTTTCATCTATTTTTTAAATCTAGAAATTTAGCTACTCATATGATATAAAGCAAAAAAGAACATAATTTCATTGCATGAATATATTGTGAATTATAAGTAAGAGATAGATAAAGAAAGTTTAGCCAAGGTGATGAACAAGCTCCCAAGATCTTCTATTTCTTCAACAAAATGAGTTATACAATGAAAACTTCAAGTGTTTTTTACAAGTTTCTAGTTAGAGAGAATAAGAAAAAGCTATAACTAAACTATCTTGCCAATAACTAATAATAATTCTCTCTTCAATGATTCTTACATATATAATGTTAAGAGAGTCAAAAAGTTACTAAATGATATGACATAAAGTTCCTTTTCATTTCCCTGAAGATTCTTTAGCATGTACAGCCAATATTCTGTGTTGGAATCAAACTGGAAAGCAATGTAAAAATAGGGCAAGTTGCAAAACAATTTGCAAAAAAATAGGGGACAATACGTAACCTTAAATACGCGATTTGAGCTTGTGTATTAGAGGTCACATATTCATTTCAGGTACTTTTTTTGCATCTTTTCTGCTCTAATTCATCAGTAAGATCATCAGCAAGATGTCCATGTTGTTGCTCATGCATTTTACGAATAAAACTTGAATTTGATGCCCTATTTCCTTTCCGAATTGTCGTTGAATCATGCATTAGTGGCACTTAAATGAATTTGTCTCGATCCAACACTTATATCATCGATAAGTGCATATTTTACATGCTTTTAGTGTATTTTATTAGTTAGTTTTAGTGTATTTTATTTAGTTTTATAGCTAATTAGTTAGGATTTTAGTGAAAATATGCATTTTATGGTTTATGCAGTAAAAATTGTATTTCTATGGATTTTATGTGAGAACCCGAGAAAATTATGTGTATGCCCTGAATTTATTTCATTTTAATTACCTTGATATTAGAAATATTACATATAATGAATAAATGATTAAATTGAAATGCCTAATTGAATTCCTATAAAATTGAAAATTTTGGGAAAAAATAATAATATAATAAATAAATAAAACAATAAGCAAAATGATAGAATGGTGTAAATATATTTAAGGAATCAAATAAACCTATGATAGACAAATTTCAAATTGTAACATTTGAATTTATTATATAGTTGAATAAGTACATGCCTAATTAATTTCTTTAAAGCCAAATGGGTGAAAATCTACTAGATCAGAATAAAGATAATTTTTCAAGGTAAAGGCAAATTAGAACAAACGAAATTTTGAATTAATGTATGAGACAATAAAATTACGGACTCGTGGCAAACAAATGAACAAAAATGAAAAGACCAAACCAGCCTTGGGATTTTGGTTAAACTACCATGCAGCCTAAGGAAGTAAGGTGCATAATTTGCCAGGAAATTTGGGCGGTGGCAGACGGACAATCAATTGAAAATGGCCACCAAAACTACTAAGCTTAAGCGGTGGAATTGAGAAAGTAAATAGGAGTTTAGTGTGGGCAGTGATTGAGCGAAACCAAAGAAAATTTTCTCTGCTAATGACCTGCCAAATCCATGCGGTGACCGAACAGCAAAAGAGAACAAACTACCTGTTAAAATTTAGGGCGGTGGCTTGAGCAGGAACAGCTTAGGAAAGTGTACCACCGACTGGAACCTTGACCACCGAGCACTATAATTGTCTGCTGATCTTTAAGTCTTCTAAGTAAAGAACTAACAGAGTAAAAGAGCCTTCCAAGTAGAAAGCAACGGGCTAGACAGTTGTTGTTTTCTTTCTTCCTTTCTAGACCAGAACTGAAAGTATAGAACTGAGTGCGAGAGTGGGAGAGAAAGCTTGGCCAGCTCCATCACTCGCTAACCAAAAGCAAGCAAGGGAAACTAGAGCTAAGAGTGAGGAACCAGAACTAGAAATTTTCGCAGCCTGCAACATCGAATTCTTAGGAGAAAAAGGGTAAGAACCTGCACTAATTTTTCTGTTTATTTGGTATAATTGGAATAACACATGAGCTGCACGTGAATTTAGTAAAGAAAATAGGTTCTTAGCCAAGATGAGATGCTGTTTTGGAAGGAATGAAGCTAACGAACAGAAATGAAAAGAATGGAAAGTTGTTTAAATTTAGCTTATAAATGATGGAAAATGTATGTGATAATCTCGTAATCACCTAGTACACCTGAATATGTATATTGTATGCTGGATTCTAGCCAAGAAAATTTAGTTTTGTTGCAGGAGAATTTTATTTGGAACTGATAGCTATTGGAAGAAAACTCTAACTTTCAGCCACGAGATAAATACTGATCGTGCAGCTTGCCATCCGAAGAAAAATGGAAACTACAGCTAGGAATGCATGAATTATGTCCACTTTAAGTAATAAAAGAAGGATGAAACAGATAGCTAGAAACGTAGGAAACATACTCACCTTGAGTAATAAAAACAGGTTACCCGTAGGAACTTGTAGGAATTGGAAATTTTGCATGGAAGAAATCTGATGCAGGCTGCATAAGTTTAGCAGTCTTACGCAGACTTGAGATTTCATTCAGTTTTCCTCTGAATTATGGGCATGAACTGCCCTGTTTAGCTTTGGATAACCTACAGTAAATTAAGTATCCTCTGCATGAGTGATTGAGACCAGAAACTAAGGAAGTAAAGGCGAGAAAATGTCAAAGGATAAGCTACTGTTTTGCTGGAAAATTTAGTGACTGCAACCGAAAGAGAGAAGAAAGAAACTTTGGTGATCCTCTATAAACTTTAACTCCTAAACCTGTGTAATAAGTGTAACATGTTATACGGACTTTAAACCTCAACTAAATACTAAAGTAGAAATGAGTGCAGGTTGGTTGGCCGAGGGAGTAAAGCAGAATGTGCTTCTGTCCAGCCATTTTTTACCCTGAAAATGTGAGAACTGGATGTCGATGTCTTTATAGGAAATGTAGGTCTATGTCTTAACTTCGAAACACTATAAAATTCGCCTCAATCCGATAAGTGTAGCTCTAGTTATGATCAAAACACCAGAGGTTGGCAAAGCTGCCTTTCTCGCTGCCTTTCTTTTGCTCCCGAATGCATTTTGCTTTGATGCTGGCCTTGAGGAAACCAATTTTTGAACAGCAATCCTTCTAATTTCCAACTTTGTAAGCTTTCATAAATGATAGCTATAGTTGCTCTGAGATTTAATTACTATATATAGTTGCACGAGTAGAGTTAAGCTAAAGCAAATGAGAGGAAAACTCATGATAGTTATATACCTAAATTGGCTTCTAATCACTTAATATTATCTTCACAAATATTTTAAAGACTATAAAATTTGAGGGATTGGTGTAGTGGAATATAAAATTTAATTTACGAATAACCTAGAGTTTAATTAATTTAAAAGGGAACAAATGGAGCGTCTATAAGCTGTAATTAACGAATATTGAATTGAGAAAGATATATTCCTGATTTAAATATTATACAAGGATACAAACTTGGGAAAAATGTATAAATCTTAGTTTAAAATAATAAAGTTAATAAATCTTGAAATAAAATGTAAAATAAATATTAAATACTATATTTTGTATTTTAAAGTCAAACTTGACTTTAATCGACCAAATAATAGGATAATAAATAATAAGTGAACATCTACAAATTATATATTTACTTTGGAATTATGAACTTGTCTCAGGAAATAGCTGTAAGCCAGGAAACGAACCCCAGGCTCGAGAATAATTTATTTGGGTATTTGGTGAGTGTTTTCCGAATTTATGTGTTTAACTGTTTATGTGTATTTAAGTGAAATTATGTAACAAATGTGCTTATCATGAATTATTACTAAATGATTCCTTGTGAAGTGTATCTCAATTGTCCCTCGCCTTCTAAGTCGAGGGCGTACTTTATCGCACTTAGCTTAGTTGAGTTTGAAGGTCGCTAATTGATTGAATATTACTGTAAGTGTACATGAATGTAAGCCATATGTGTGTCTCACCGCATCGGCTGAATTGGGCCCCAAAACCCTCTGTTTAACGGACTATTCGAGCTAGCAAAGGGCTTGGTCGGGTAGGACGATAGCTTTGGGTACATGTTTCGGTATACTCGAGTATTACCATGAGGTTGGGAGATTATTGAACTGATTACTGAATGTAGGGGATTGTTTATTGTTTTGGAGGACATAAGGAGGTGAATTGGGGGAATGTGCAATGATATTGAAATGAATGTACAATAACAGTGAAATGAGTGTCTTTTGACACTGAAATGAATGCTCAATTACAATGACAGTGAAATGAGTGTCTTTGGACACTGAAATGAATGCTCAATGACATTGAAATGACTCCCAAGAGGAGTACGTATCCTTTTGAAAGTGATTGTTCAGTGAAATGTGCACTACTTGCTTAATTGTACTGATTTAAGTGTTTGTTAAATGTTACTTGCTCGGCAAACCTCACTGAGCTTTAGCTCAGCCCTTTAGTTTTGTTTTCCTTATAGGAGTTGGTGGTTGGGAAACTAATGAGGGATCTTAGGGAGTTAACGTGAAGATTTTTTGTGATTGTAAATCCTTTAGTTTCATATTATGGTTGAAACTTTTGTATTAAACTTGGTATTGTAAAAGATTTGAGCATTTGGTTTTGGTTTATCAAAATATTATCTCTGAAGTTAATATAAGTGAGTGAGCCCTGGCGAGAGCCAGACAGGTGATCCGCTAACTTTTAGGATATGCCCTAGGAGAAGGTGGGGTCGTCACATTTTAATTGTAAAAATTTCATGTTTTTATAGGTTTTATGATTCAATCATCAAATGGCATGAATTGAGAAGATAATTGGATGATTGATGATGGTTTGAAGTGATAAAAAGAGAATATGAAGTGCAAGAGATGAAATGCAAATAAAGGAAGTTTTCAGCTTTGACACCTTATGGTATTTCGGCTCTATCTTGAGTTATAAGTATTGGATTGAGGTGATTCTTGAATCATTTTGAAACTAAGAGATAAATCTATATTTGATATGAAGACATTGAGGTCCAGTTTGTGAGGACTTGCAAAATTCTCCATATTTTCTCAAAATTTCCTTTTATTTTGTATAAGTTACTTTATAATTGCTTTACCACTAAATTACTCCCTCAATAGTTGTAATAAATCATAGAATTGAGAGTTTTACCTTTACTTTTAAAGTTAGGGTAAACTAGGGTTTTTACGTATTTTGGTAGTATGATTAATTGATGAGGTGTGTGTACTAAATTTGGTGGATAAGAATGAGTATTAGATAAGAGGAAGTGTGTGATTAGAAGTGCTAATAATAAGTTAGTGAATCATAAGTTAAAACACAAGTACGAGAGAGTTAAGGAAAATAGGCTTGAACTGACGTGGACCATTTGTTATCGATTGAATACACCACTTGACCAATATTTTCTTACCCTAATCCTCTTGTTTTTATTTCAGCTAATTAACCCTAGATTAAGCCCTAAACCAGCCGAAAATGTTGACTAAAGAAAAGTGAGAAAAAAATTAAGAAGGAATCTTGTTGTGCCAAGTGTTGGCAATCTAAGGGTGGTTGACCAAGCCAAATTCTTTCCTTCTTATCTTCCATTTTGGCTAATATTCCTTCATTATTTCTTCTTGTTGGCCGAGAGCAAAGAGAGGAGAAAGAGGGAAGAAAACTTCCAATTCCAACCTTGATTTTAGCCATGTTTGAGTTGAATCACAAAAACCAAACCGATTAAACTTGCATCTTGGTGCTTAGGAAGCTAGGAGTGGCGAAATTCTTGGGAGAAATTGCTTGGTTCCTCACTTTCAAGAAGGTTTTGGAAGGTATAAGTTCATCCACTTCTTGTCTCTACTTTAATCTTGCTAGATATGCTATAGAAGTTTTGAATTTTGGAATATATTGGATGATACTCTAGTTTTGGTGTTGATTAATGAAATTTCAGCTAGGATTTGGGAATTTTCAGCCTTGATTATGTTGTTTAACTAGCAAATGTTGGTATTGAGCTTGGATATGGAATTTGTGAGGTGATTAGTAGCATGATTGTGATTTTTAGCCTTAAAAGATGAAATTTCAGCCTTGGTGAGAAAATTCCAACTTTGGTATTGGTTGATTATTTGCTAGAAATGAGTTATATTTGGATGGTTTTTAGCCTAGATGAAGAGCTATCTTGATATGCTTACTTGTGGTGTTTGAATTGGGTTGATTTGAGGAAAAACATGAAGCCTTATATGGCTAGAAAAATGAGTAAAAACAAAAGGATATGCTACCCAAATTTTTCTTCCGTAGGATAAGCAAGCGAAATGGGAACTTGAGCCGTGATTCGTGGTTGAATTGAACTTGAATTGGTTAGAGTATTCAAGTTTCCTTTGGTAGAGGTACATAAGCTAAATTTTTGCCAAAACTCGTACCCTTTAAAAAGTAAAAGTAGCGACCACTATAAATACGTTTTCCTCGTCTTTTAGACCAAGTTGTGAACTTAAAAGTTTTAATCGCTTCCTTATCAAAACCAAAAGAGCGAGCATGAGTTTTCTAGGGTGTGATAAGTAAAATGAATACTACTTAAATGAGTTTCATTTACTCGACTTTTTTTAAATGAAACTCCTATATTTTGAACCCAAATTGGTTTTAAACCGTTAAATGATATTTTATCACAGATTTGAACTCTAACCAGGGAGTTGCACCTGAACGTGGTTTTGAAAAGCCATAAGTCACTGGTGAGTACTTCCAAGTGCATGATTGAACTTGATACTTGATTTAAATGCTTTACCAACGTGATCAGATAATATTTGATTGGTTTGATCGGGCAAGGGTGTACTTTATCGCACTTGCCCTAATGTCACTTATTACTGTGCATTGATTTCAATTGACTTGATATACATGTGTATGACTTGAGTACTATATGGAATTCCAGAAACCCTGTGGCTAGTTACTCGAGTCGAATCGATAAGGCTTGGTCGATTAGATAACAAACCCTGGGTCTCTAGTTTTGTCGAGTGGAGTGTTATCTCCTCGACTAATTGGTATGTTCGAGTATTACCACCAGTGTTTATCTTGGAGTTCGGGCCCGGTAGGGGGTTTGAATGGTGGACGGAGATTGGAGTTAAGTGGTATACTATTAGACTGGTTACTCTATTTGAAAGTTGACGGAGTGTCAACTATTACTTGGTAAAGTTATGGCAGAGCTAGTTTGCAAAAACAACTGTATCCTTTTACTTGGAAATGTTGAATATTGAATAATTGGCTATACAAAGTGTTATTGCTTATTTTCTTAACTTCTTATACTCGCTACTTTGATATCCGCACTTTTAAATAGTGGTCAACATGCTACTTGGGTCTACATAATGTTTTGGAACCCCATTGAATTTTAACTCACTCTATTAGTTTTGTTTTCCTTACAGGGGGTACGAGAGAGGACATGAGGCTGGCACAAGCTAGCTTTGTCTAGTTTTTGAATTTTTCCGATTGTACTCACGCTAGTGCTCTATTAGGGTTGAATGTATCTGAAATTTTAACTATTTTGAGATATTTGGGATTGTATGAGCCTTGGAGCTTAACTTAAGCATCAATGTACATTCTAAACTTGGGAATTGTTATTTCATTCATTTTCAATAGTTGTAAATTGTTTCTTTGCAAGTAAGTGAGCGAGTCCTGGCGAAAGTTGGGCAAGCGGTCTGCTAAACCCTGGGATACGCCCTAGGGGGAAGTGAGGTCGTCACACGATTCAGTCGTTTTCATTGTCGAAAAGTTGAAACACAGAAGTACATTTTCATGGTTGAAAGCTAAAAAAGAGTTCTGACCAATTAAGGGTATTTTGGTCATTTATCTGTCCACAAAGCTCTAAATTGGATGATTCTTGAGGCATTGAAAAGATAACTCAAAGAAATATAACTTTCATGTTTTATACAAGAGCTAGTTCAGCTTCCATCATTAAGAAAATATCAGTTGAAATTGGACAAAAAACAGAGCAAGAAAGAAATCTTGCCCAGAATGAGCAAACCTGCAAAAAGAGTAAAATGGGGGAGAGGAGTCAAAACGCAGGCATAGGCCACATTTTCTACCCACGTTTTCATGGATTTCGGCTGCAACTTGCTCTACAACTTGTGCTCTATTCACACAACCTTTTTGACAACTTTTTCTGCAAAGATTCCGACTGGAAATGATCAGATGAGCATGAAAATTTTGAGAAGCAATCTTTATGAGTTTCAGAAGTAAAAAATGACAACTAGAAACAACTCATTTGGCTTTTAAATTCCTCTATAAATATAGATCTTGGAGAATATTTTAAAAACTTTGGAAGGTTAGAGAAACTCACCAAAAATGTAGTCTTCACTAGAATTTTCTTAGTTCATTAGTTAGAGTGGATTAGTATAGTTAGTGTAGTTTATCCTTCTTGTAGTTATAGTTAGATTTGAATGAAAATTAAGGAGCAAGATGGAGAGGTTGATCTCATGTAACAAGGGTGATATCTCTTCTACTACTTTCTCTCTTGTATTTGATTTCATGTTTAGCTATAATACAAATTTAAATTTGTGTTTTTATCATATTTAGTTCAAGTTTATGTCTAGAGTTATGGATAAACTTTCTATATTTTGTTAGTGATATTTACTTGGTTATTTGATGATGTTATTTTGAGCAAGTTATTTATCACTTTTGCTTATCTAATCATGACTAATCGGCCATTAATTGTGATAATCTTAAGGTATTAAGTTTGCAATGAAAATTAAAATTTAACACTAGTTCAAGGAAGTGATACACCTAGGGAGTATACTCACAAGACTAGAGGTGTACCATTGTGGTTTAGTGACTTGTTTCATGTAATTTCATAGAAGAAATGAGTTTGTAGGTATGGTTTAGCTACAAGTATAGTTGATTCACTACAAGAGTAGGTTTCACATACATTAGAAAATTACGTCATAATTAACCAAGATAATAGCATTCACTTAACCAATAATGTCTCTAGTAAGAATAGTAAGAAATTCCATACCTCTAAGAGATTTCTATTATATTTTTGTTACTTTTATAGTGAAGATTTAATTTCTTGTACTTGTGATAATCTAAATAATAAAGGAGTTCGAAAAACATCGGTAATTGACAATCTTTCCCGTGGGTTCGACCCTTAATACCACATACTCAATTATGACTCGTATACTTGCAAAAAATCGCATGTAGGGTATTCAGAATTTTATAAATGTAAAATTTGACTGTGGAATGAGCTAATTGTTATATGTATACCCCACGTTCGTCAAGTTTTTGGTGCCGTTATTGGGGAAGATTTGCTCAATATCGGTAGTAAGAACAACTTTATTAGTTTGGATATTTTTACTTATTTTTCTTGTTTTTCTTGTTTTTCTTGTGTCTAGTATCTTGTTTGTTATGTTTAGTGTCCAGTTGAGTCTTTATTTGTATGTTTCATATGTGTCGAGTCATCTATTCTTCTTCACTAAACGTGTTTTTAAATTACTTTGAAAACATGTTTAGAAACTCAAGGAGAGTGGTAAACATGGAGGAACAATGCATGAGAATGGAAGATCGGCAATGGATAGTTACCAAGTGCAAAGTTCAATGAATAGAGGTAAGCAAGAAATTACCGAAGGTATGACGTTTGAAAATGATTTAAGGAGTTTAAAGACTAAACTTAATGTTATAACGTTAAAAGTTCAATTGGACCCCATTATGCATCAGATTGAGCAAAAGAGAAATGTTAATGTTTTTAATTCTTATCATATGATTTATGACTTGTGTGGAAATTATCATGCTACTCATACATATAGGCAAGCACAAAATACGAATTATTATGATGATTTTGGACATTTTAATCCTTGTTTTGATCAATATGGTCCTAATCGGGAGAATTCCTATGCTTATGGTTGGGATAATCAATGTGCATATAGTGACTCTCCATGTTTTTATGATTACCAAACTGAATGTGTCCAATATGAATCAAAATCATCTTGAAAATTGGCAATAGAAATATTAGCTAATGCATCTTTACCTTGGGAACTAGAAAGTGAACCATTAGCTAATGATTCTAAACCATCTTGGGAGCAAATTATAGAAAATTCTTCTAATATATTTGATTTAACTATGGAAAAGTTAGCCAATGTGACTTTTGACCATTTTGATAGAGTTGAGAAAAGATTAGATGAATTAACTTCTCACTTTAGTAGAATACAAGACCAACTGCATGAGTTGTGTGAAATTATTTCTTCTAAAGATATGCACTATGACCCTAGCATAAATGGTGAGCATGTTGCAAGTGAAAATGGATTGCATTTTGATGAAAATGATGAATCTAAATTATGTTTCAATGAAAAAATATCTATTTCACATGATAGTACCTTTGGAACTAATCTTGAACCTCAATAGGTGAGCCTTAATGACTCATTTTTCACCCCTCTTGAGGAATGTATTGAGAATATAGGTTTTAAAGGTATTATTTCCCAAGAAAGCCATGCGAACGTTCCTTTGGTGAGTACTCAAGTGGTGCATTTTCAAAGTAATATCTTTGAATCACTTGATATAGGTAAACTTCTTCCATTTCTCTTATCATTTGATTATGTTATTTTTGCTATCAAGCCACTTTTTAATGATCTACCATGTCCTCTAATGGTGGATTATTCATTGACAAAACTTTTTAAGAAATGAGGTTATATAGTCGAGCCAACGACTATAAACAAAAACACTTGTTGGAAGGCAACCCAATGTTTTTGTAATTTATATTAATTTAGTGTGATTTTATGTTTAAATTATGTGTTTAAGTTGTTTCGTTATTTTCATTTGTAGGATTGGGAAATAGAAACAAAGATGGCCAAATGAGGTGAAAGAGATGAAGTTTGATCAATGATCTTAACACCTCAAATTAAGTAATTGTAGTTTTTGATGTGTTAAAGAGGGTTAGAATGCACATTTAGATCATTTTACATGTGCGTGAATTGTTTATTTTGACAAAGAAATGATTTAGGATGTGTTTTGGAAAATTTGGGTCAAGTGCACGATTTTTAGAAAATTGCAAAAATTTTTGCACAAAAAGTGCAGAGAATAAAATGCACCCAATAAAATGCGGGCTATCCTCGCATTTTAGGTCACGTTTTATTGAATTTTCAAGAAAATTTGAAGAAAATGCAGGCAAAAACGCGACCTTACCCGCGTTTTGCCCCACATTTTTAGCCTAGCTCAAAAATCGAAAACATAGGCTATGAAACGCGACCTATGCCGCGTTTTCTGTCCTCGCGTTTTTTATTCTACAACTCCCCAAGAGAAAATGCGACCCAAAAATGCACCCCCTCCCTGTGTTTTCCTCTTTCTCTTTTAAAACACAGAAAATGTAGGGCATTTTCTTCTTGTTCTTCCTACCCCTCACTCACGTTTTCTTCACTTCACACACACATATTCACAAATTCTCTCTTTTACTCCATGTCCTTGCAAGAAAACATCAACCCAACAGCATTTAAGCCTCACAAACCCTTTTTAACCGATTAAAATCCAACAAAAACACCTCAAAAATTGATTTTAAGAATATTGAAGGCTAGGGTTTCTTAACTTTTATCCAAACAATTAGGGGTCAATTAGAGGGTATTTCGTAGGTCTTTTTGCATCATTAGCATCACCAAACATTGTGACAACCCTATCTCCCCCTAAGGCGAACCAAAGGGTTCAGCGGACCGCCTGCCCAACTCTCGTCATGACTCACTCATTCACTTCAATCAACTCTCAAGATTAACCATTCAAACCTCCAAAATAACATTTAAGTTCTACAATTCAACCAAAATTCAAACTTCTTTACAATCCAAAAGCCAAATGTAAGATATAACACCCAATGTCAAAAGACATTCTATCTACCAAAAGTATAAGTATAAGAGGGTTATACATACTAGTTCACACTTAATTGGTCCGACCTCCACTCCTGTAAGGGAAATAAAAACTAAAAGAATGAACTAAAAACCCAGTGAGGTTCCAAAATAAGCAGTCAAGTAGGTAAAACACGATAATATTACATTTAACACTTCACACATTTTGCAAAGTAATAAACAGTCATTCAAGATGCAAACATTGGAAGGATACGTGCTCACTTGGAGCCATTCATTCAGTCATTCAGTCACCAACCATTTCTCTTTTATTCCTCCAACATGTGAAAACATTTGAAAATAAAACTCCAACAGTGATCATTTCATTCAGACAGTCATTTCATTCATTGCATTTCATTCACTGGCCAGTTCTCCACTAAATTTCGTGGTCATACTCGAGTATAGTTTGGAACATATGGTCCTTAAATTTTGTTATTGGGATAATTTGGTTTCTCTACTTTAGTTTGGGATAATATTGTCCTTAAATTTTATTATTGCTCCAATTTGCTTCTCTTACTTATTATTGAGCAAATAAAGAGGAGCAAAATTGTAAATTCATATTTTTGACCAACAGGCCAAAAAAAAAGCCCCAAAACATACAGGAGCATTGATGGAGGAACGAACTTATAATAGAAAAAATTGTCTAATAGCTAGTTTGGGAGTTTAGGAAAGAAAAGAAAAGAACAGAAACCTTGAGTTAGAAAAGAAAAGAAAAGATTATAATATCTTTTCATGTTATTTGGGAGTTCTGGAGAAGAAAGGAGATGAAATAACTTTCCTTTGTTTGGAAGTGGAGAAAAGTGAAAAGACAAGATTCAATTTTACATAAAAATCCTTAAATCTTAAGATATCATGAGAATTTTATTAGGTTATATAGTTATATTTTAATCTTTTAAGGGTAAAAATGGCATATGATATAATTCATTTAACTCACTCCACTTTCTCACGTTTTCCGTCCGTTTTGGGCAGAAAGTTTTTCTGACGTGGAAGGGAGTTGACATCCGTCCGTTTCTTTTCAATTCTTTCCTATCCAAAGTCCCAAATGTGAGAAAGATTCAACTTTCCTTTGCAATCTTTTCTTTTCTCACCAAATCTGCTCTTCCAAACTAGCTATAAGTCAACTCTAATAATAAATTTGATAATTCTTCCTCCTCCTTCCAGTTCTTTCTCATTTTCTTCCTCTTCTTTCTTCCAATCAAAGAGGATTTTTGGAGGACAACAGTCAAGTGGCTGCTGAGGATATTGGGAACTATTCTTTGTTTACTATTTGAGGTAATCCCTTTCATGTTTAAGTTGTTATAGCTTTATTTGATGAAAGTTTGATGGATAAAGTGAGTTTTGTGGTTAGATCATTATTTGGGTTTCAAGTATATTGCTTAGTACAGGGTCAGGTTTGTGAGATTAAGGTGTGATTGTGGATCTAAGCATTAGTTGGTTCCCTGAGTGTGCGGCTACTAGAAACATTCTAAAATTTTGAATTGGTTTGTGTAGTTGGCCTTCTTGCATGTTGGTTTTCAGTTTTTGTTATTTGAAAACTTGGTTGGAAATGGAAATTAAGGTTGGATGGTTTGGGATTGGAATAATCTCGTGTATCTTGGTATTGAACTTGTAATTAAGGATTAGACACGGCAGACAGAATGGATTCTAGACAATTCACATATAAGAAGAACGATTTCAGTAATTTTGCGATAACATTCAGCTATGTACAATCTTAAAAGACTGGTCATAACATGGTGTAGAAATGTCAGGATTGAGTGATTTTGGTTGCGTTCCAAACTAGATTCACATAGCTTTCCAACTGTATAAGATTAAGATTTTGATTCATTCCCTATTGATACCAAAAAATTTGGGAAGTTGACTGAAATTTCGGTTATGCCCAGTACATTACTTGAAATGTCCTGACTCTTGAGAGAAAATAGGCCAGTTTGCGTTTTGTGTCACAGAATGTTGTCTTCTAGGGACTATTAGTGTTAGGAATCTAATTTTCAACGGTACTAATTTTGTAGTTTTTGGACGAATATAGCTTAAGTTATGTTTGTTTAACTAAGCACTGCTAAAGCAGGAAATCATATGTAACAACGCTGCTTTGAACTAGGTTCTCATCTTATAGGTGCGGGAAGTATATTTTCTATGCTTCTCGAATTAAGTAATTTGGGATTGTTTATGGGTGGGGAGGACATGTTCTACAAGGATTACTTGAGTTAAACTAGGTATTTATTTGTTTGGTTGATGTAAGTGGTTTTGGTACTCTCTACATTCCAACTCTAATTCTATGAATGAAAATGGTTTCAACTGCTTATGTTAATATAAAATTCGTTGCGGGTAAGAATGCATGTATTGCTTTTGACATACGAAAAATTATGATAAATATGAATATGATTTGTTTCTAGATTGAATGCAATGTATGTTCTGCACTATAAGCTGATGGTTTCTTGGTTACTGTCTTGGAACTAGTTCCATCACGTCTATCTGTCTGGCCTACATAGCGGGACAAATAGCTAGGAACATCTGTTTGGCCTACCTGACGGGACAAATGGTCAGGACTTAATGTCCAATTATTGATGGAGACCAAAACTTCATGAGCTTATTGTGATTAACTGTTAATTATTGAATTGGTGTGATTATGTACTCTGATGTTAAATGTGTTTTACAATTTATTATGATATTAGTTTATTCATGCCAGTAAACAAGTACCTGAGCTACTCATTGGGCAATTGATTTGCTCACTCCATTTGTTAATATCTTCAGAGGAGGTTGCATTTTATGAGGAGGTGTATGATCAAGTTTTTGAGGGCTTCTAGAGAAGACTAAAGCCTTGTTTAGATCAACCTTTCTGCAAAAGACTAATGTTAGCCCAACCTCTGTAAATGTCTGAAAGCTGGATTGGTTTTTTTCTGTTACTATATTGTTCTTTTGACTTCTTTTCTGAAGTAAATATGTTATCATTCATCAGGGACATCTTTAATCTTGCTCCATCACATAGAATCTTCTTTGTCAATAATAATGGAAAGGCATGCAAATGAAGACTCCAAGCAAGATGTAGCTCAAAGTGCAAAAACCATAAAAGTTGAATGTGCTGAAGACATTGGTACCAAATTCCTTGATTGTCCATACCAGCAGAAAAACATATTCTCAAATGAGCACTCAAATGTCGACAAACCTTGTCGATTTTCTGAGTTTGTGGGGTCTGCAGGTGAATCTGCTATTTTTGATGAGGTACATTACGCTCTTTCCATTTACATTATTCCTAGTTTCAGAACTGGTTTCCTTATTCTGACATTTTTGTGATTTGGTGTGAACTACTGGTGTTGTAGTTTTAATCAGTTGATGGACCCTAAGTCTACTATTAAGCCATGAAGAGTGAAAATTTTGCAAGAAGTTGCACTTGTTTCTGAAGTGTTTTTACTTCTCATTACACTCCCTTCCAGTGATATACATTTATAGAACATTAATTAAACATGGCAGAAAGGGTATTTTCTGGAAGGAAAGGAAAGCTAAGTGCCTTTGGATTTTGCTTTCCTGTCATGTATCCTGTGACAGAGATAATTATGCCTACTATATTAGATTGACGTAAAATTACATATAAAGTGATTAAACTTATTTGACATAAGTTTGGAAATCTGGTAAATTGCTCCACAAGATTAATAAGGCTTTCTTTCATGAGGGAACCATATTATTGGTAATGTCCCTGTGTGATTAATTTGAAAGATCAAGTTATATGTTCATTAACTGTTTCTAGTGTATATTAAATAGCAGAGAATGTGTCAATAAAGTCTGTGCTTCAGTAACTTGGATGCTGGATTTTGAATAGGATACTCAAACCTGTCGTTATCAAAATTTAAACCTTTGTTTGTGCAACCCTTAATTCCGTGCTATATATTTTCAATAAAGAACACTCCTATTGATATGAAACATTTTGCTTTCAAAATAAAAATGACTGGCATTTTGCCCCTTCTGTCCAATGCTGAATTGAGAACCTACATCATTTTCATAATATTTTTCTGCTTTCAAACTATCATATGACAGCTTTTCTTACAAAATCCATTATTTTTCAACAATCTTTTCTTGATCTTGGTGGAGTCATTAAAAATTTGACCCCAAAGCACCATAAAAGATTAAAAAAGAGGAAGAAGAGACAGAAGACAGAATATCTGTGACAATATTCATAAGAAAGCAGAGAGGAGCACAGAACCAAATTACTTGGTCAGACGTCTCCATATTAGTGTGACTCATGTTTTTTGAGTGTGAGGAACTCTCCATAGATAAAGAGAAGTGGTCTGGGACTATGGGCCTCTCTTGACCTTCATTCTGATTTGAGTTATTCTTCGTGATAGCATCTTCAAGTTTGTTTTGTGCCTTAATGCTGGAATAATTGGATGTTTGCTGCTCTGTGGTTTTTGGTAAAAGTCCGTTACATCTGCGGGGATGCTAGTCAAAAGGACCTTCTTGCTGTTTGTAGCAAGTGCAATGATGGTGCAGAGCACATGTAAGTCATTTAATTTTCTAGCATACTCTTTGGGTGTATATGCTTATTTATATTTGTTAGACAAATGTTTATTATTTTCTTCTGGCACATTTAGGTTGTTTTCTCCTGGTTGGAATAGGATTTAAGTCTTTTATATGTTTACTTATGGACAAATTTGAGATCTCTTGTTTCACTGAACAGTTACTGCATGTGTACAAGGCTGGACAAAGTTCCTGATAACAGCTGGATATGTGAAGAAATGCATGCTTTCGGAAGTTAATGAGAAGATGAACAAATCAAGTTTGAGAAGCTTGTGGCATGTCGAAACTACATATCTTCATATCAGACATATGAAGGTGGTGAAATGTCAAAGGGTTCTGATGTTAAGGTATATAATAAAGGATTGGATTTTGAGAAAAGCAGAGGAGACAATGTAGGTTCTCTACCATCCGGTGAGAAAACTTCACGCACTGTAGCTTCTGCATTAGTAACAAAAAAACAGCACTTGGTGGAAAATCTGAGTCATCTTTTATAGCTAGAGAAAGCCAAGCTCATCAGGCTCAGAATTTCGGAATAAAGCCAGGTCACGAATAGTGTGCAGCCAATGATTTCTCTTCTAGAACTAGAAGCATCCAGGAGAAAGCACCCTTACCTACTGTATCAGGTCAGAAGCTGCCAAAATCATGTGGGGCAACTGGTACTTTTTTTTGCACACACAAAATGCTTAGATTTTCTGTCCTGTTCTGGAGGGAAATGTTATGATACTGCTCTTATGAAATCTTGCTTCTGATATATGGCATTCATGAGTTGTATTTCTTTGATTCCACAGGTAATCTAATTAAGTCATTCAACGATTCAGATAAAAGACCAAAAGTCCTGCGGTTAGATGAGCTTCCAGGAAGCCAGTTTTCCAGTGAAGCTAGCAACAAGAAAAAGGGTTTTGCTCTCAGAAAAATGGGAATTCTGTGTCATTTAATGATGCAAGTTTTGGCCGCTCAAGTACATTTGGTCAAAAATGTAAGAGGATTCCTCCAAAGGTACCTGAAGATCGTGATAAGAAGAGATTGAGGTACATGAGAGAAGATAATTCAACTGAAACGACATCTACCTCTGACTTTAAGAGGCCTCAAGTTTGCTCACCAATAGATGGTTTGCGTGTTTCTACATCATCAAATGATAAGAAGTTTGGGTCTCATCGTGAAATGATATTGCCAGAGGCTTGTGGAAGCAAGTAGCGTGATGCCAGAGCTGTTCAGATTCCATGAGACTCAGGTAATTCATGGATTTTGGACTTCAACTAGCTTTTGATTACTTCATACTTCCTACGAGTGTTAATAACTCCTTCGCCATTCCCATCCCCTACACGAGCTTTATATTCTATTAGTCTTAGCCATTCCCATCAAATGTGAGGCAAAAAACCTGTGCTTGTCTATAACTAATGTAGATCAGGACGAATTATTTTCCACTGGGCCTGATGCTTCTCAAGAGATTAAGCATAAAAGTGAAACTTCTTCTTATTTTTTATTGAAGTCTACTATGCTTGTTAGACGTTCTAATGCAATTGAAGAAGATAAACTGACTATAGAATGGAGATCTTGCAATGAAGCTGTGAAAGCCACATCTAGTTTCACCTCTATCACTAATCTCATATCAAATGGCAATGGGAGTGAATGTTGTGCTGGAAGTGAACGTTTGACTTATGCTCCAAAGTGTCAGCTGATAGAGGGTTCTTCGTTTTCAGTTCTTGATGTGGCAATGGTGAAAGATGTGAATGGAAATAGCCTGATAGATCTTGTTTCATTTCGCAGTCAGCTTGATGCGTATAGAACATTAGCTGTTCCCCTTATTGATTACCTATGGAAGCATGTTTCCTTCGTTTGCTGTATTGTTTTGCAGTTACTAAAAACACACGGCACTTCTTGCTGTATGCTATGAAGTTTAAGATGTTTGATGTGCTTATTCTAAAAATTCTTGCAGAGGTGAATTTGAATTTCAGAGTTCTGAGAGGCTACCCAGGGTATCATATAGGATTCAAGCACGCTTGTATACTCAGGCATCACCCAGAGTTCCTAAAGCAGTTAAGAAATTCTCTGACAAACTTCTTTTGGAGGAGGTGTCTTGCTCAAATGCATGACCTACTCAGTTCCAGAAATATTGTCCCCTAGATGATAGCATTGGGCTTTACTTTTTCTCGCAGAAGACATTAGCGAGTACGCTTCCTCTTTCCGTATTTGCTTTACATTGGAAATGTGATCATTTTCGGTGTAAGTTATGCTGAATTCTTAATTTTACTTTCTGATGCAGCTATGGAAATTAGGAGACCTTATTGAAGTGTTTGGTTGATTATGACCTGACTCTTAGAGAAAACCATCGGGGGATTGAACTTCTTATATTCTTATCCCACCTGGTTCCGAAGAGCTCCCAGTGTATGAAGTGGATCTTTACTGGTTTATTTTATTTCTTGAGATTGGATTTGACATAGTCACTGAACTGTCATTGCTTTGTTTTTATATCTTGAGATTGGCTTTGACATGTCCACATCCATATGAACAGCTCATTTACAGCTGGAGAGGAGCATGTAAGACACTTGGTTGACACCCAGATCTCTCAGCTAAAGTTGTAATGTCTTATAGCATATATGTTCCCATCTGAGATCTTGTGTATAGTTGTCTTCAGATAAGGCCCTTAAGTTGTTTTGACAAATAATGGATTCTATTGATTCACAGTTCTTTCCAATGGATAGGAACTTCCTAAGTCCAAAATATGGTTGTCTGGTCTGGAATCATTTTTTGATTGGGAAATGGAGAAGAAATCATAGTATGGTCAAGGACACCAACGTTTGCTGGGATATTTGGACATGCATTCATCTCTATGGTAATATTTGTTCTGTGTATTATGCATTTGGTTTTGACAAAACTTACAAACTTCACTGGTTTTTTAATTTTCTGTGTGTGTGTAAGAGACAGAGTGTGCATGAATGTTTATAGGGGCGCTCTACGTGTGGTTGTAGACATACATGAGCCTGATACAAATATTTATGTCAATCGAAAGATACATCTTGTGTTTGTCTGTTTTATGTACTATTTTTGCTTCTCTTCCAGTAAATAGATTTCTTGCATCATTAAGCTACAGTTTGATTTCAGTTCTCATATAAGTTGTTCTCAAGTATTTGAACATCTTCATTTGAAACCATTCAGAGTTGCAAACAAATGCATTTATCAGTTAATCAGTAGTTGACCTTTTAAGAGTAATTGGTCTTTCTATTTTGAACTCATTTTGAGAGTGGTAGAGCGACGAGGAAAATGAAGCACGGGGACTGTAAAAATGAAGCCTTCGTTGTAAGAGTAGGAAGTAGACCTTTTAGCCACTGTTTTCATATTTGCGGATTCTGGAGATTAAGATGATGCATTTGCATGTAATAATGGTGGGACCACTTTCTCTGCAAATGAGTGACATCCTTGGTTTTGTTGCCTGGGATCTTTAGCAAAATGAGAAGCTATAAAGCTTTTTTGTCCTTATGTAGGAAACGGTTTCCATTGTGAAGTCCAGTGTCAAATCTGGTCTTATTGAGTGAAGATCATGAAGTAAATGAGAGCCACCAGAGTAGCTGGATGATGCCATTTTTGTCCTGTTTGAGAAGAGGTTATATTGATTGATTTTTTATGGTTGAGGCTGCAAGCTATCAAGAACTCTAGAAAAGTTGGAGGAGCAGATTTGCTACACATTTTCAGCAGAGCCGGATAGAGCTGATTGCAAGTAAGCAGTAAAGTCGGTGAAATTCCTGTCATGTTGATGTTATGAAACAGAATCAGTAGTAAGAACCTTGATCGTTTCTAGGAGACCAAAAGCTGTTACTAAGAGGGCTGTATGACTGTCATAATTGCTGGAGTGGGGTAGAAATGCCATAACTCGATTGAAGTAGTAATGAATAGGGAGTTGCCTGTGTCTTGATTCATTCAGGGCATAATGTCCATTAGGATAAATTAGTGATGGACCACTATGGCTGAAAGTGGATTCAGGGCAGCAGAAGTTTCTGGCATGTTGCCGCTAATAGTAGTCAGAAGTGTTACCACTTTGGTTTGCTAGGATAAGGCGCTTGTACGAGAATCACGGTCTGGTGTAGTCTTTATTAGGATATACTCCCATTTTGATAGTCCTAGTATTTTTTTCACACAGTTTAAGAAAAAGTAGTTAACTTTGTTAGAAAAACAAATTTAGATTATGAGTTTTCTAAAATACCCTTGCATTAAATAAAGTTGACTTTTCATATATCAATATGTTTTGAAAAATCTAAATGCATTAAATGGAGTAGGTTATATTCAATGCTAACAATTTATATTAAATAAGGTAGTCTATAATAATAATAACAACTTACATTAAATAAGGGTATTTTAGAGAAATTAAAAGACAATTACATTCTTCAATTGGAATGTGAACTACAATTTGGGACAGACGAAAAAGAAAAACAAAACTATTAAAATGGGACGGAGAAAGTAGTTGAAAATATCGGTAGATATCTACCAAGGTGAGGATACTTGTTGAACCAAAGAGTTTCCCTCATTATCTCTATCCTTTGTTGTTGCTTTTGATGCCAAATGCCATCTAAACCATTTTTGCTTGGCAATGGATGCTTAAATCTCTGCATGCTCTTGCCCAACTAGAGGCTGGAATGCGGGAGAGTTGGTTTCTGTCCAATGTTGGAAAATCAAGATTGGATTTTTCCCGTTATTTTAGTAAATGCAGATGATGTTGTTATGTTTTAATTAATCGATAGTCCTTTACTTTTTCCTTCCTACTGGTACAAAGTTTATATCTCATTTAAAGAGGCAAAAAGCAGGTAAGCCAGCCAGTGAACTTCCTTCTTTGCTGAATAAAGGAATGAACCATGGGGTAACCTAACTCGGCGCCTTACGTTTCGTTTCTTCCCTTTCTCCAAAAAAAAATACTTCCCTTCCTCTGAATTCGCCTTCACCAATCCGCCCATCTACCTCAATCCATCTGCCATGGCAGGTCCCTCCGCAAATCCCACCAACAACCAGCAATTAAAACAAATCTTAAGTTTTAAAAACCATAACCCAAAAATTCTGCTGCAGCCGCCCTCCACCCATGGAAGTAACATCATCAGAAATCAAAGCTAGGTCCATAAAGTTTTAGTTAAGGGGTTGACTTTAGACCGTTCACCTTTTCTGATTGATTTTGTCACGAGTCATAGAATCTAAAGTTAAAAGACACTCACAAGGTAAATGCTTTAATTTTACTGATTAAATTGGAGTTTGGTGCAGAAAAAGTTTGAATATAACCTTAAATATTCCTGGGCTTCCATACAAATGGATGTTAAACACTTTTCTGGAAAAAAGGAACTGCTTGCATGCCTGGTGGTGATGGTGGCGGTGGCGACCGGTGAGTTAACTAGTTTGGGAGATGAGATTTGAATAGAAAAGAAAACAAAGGAAGAGAAACATAGGTGTTTCCATCGCTTGGGAATTTTAGTGAAATAAAAAAGAAAAAAAAGTCGAATGATTTAGAAGTAGATAAAGGCCAGCTATAATTTATAAAAAAAAAAAAAAAAAAATCTTCCATCCAAAATGGGCAAAAAACGAGGAAAGTGGCAGAAAGCCTACAAAAAAAATTTTAATTGTCAATTTTATTTTCGAAACGCTGTTCAATGAAATTTTATTGATTTATGTGTTTAAAATTATCTCTTTTCTTTTATAAACTCCTAAAAAACATTAAATTTTCTTCTCTTCCTTTTCGTATAACTCAATATTTCTCTTCTTTTTTTTTATCCTCAACTCCTAAAGTAGCTATAGATGATGGAAGGAGTTGTTTTGGACATGGGTAGAGGATAGAGAAGAGAAATCAAAATACATACCTCCTTTTTTTTTTTGTCGATACGATAGAATTCCTATAACCTAAACTAGCCTATTCTAGAGGGGAAGGGGAGGGGACTCGATGTGAGTAGAAACTCCATCGAAACTGGTCAATGAAAACCGTCACATATTGTGACAAATTTTGTGGGAGGCAAGGTTCGAACCCTTGACCTCTCGCACCACCAAGCCTTGGAATGACCATCGGACCAAAGGCCCAATGGCATCAAAATACATACCTCACGTGGGTGTTTTAAATGACTGCAATTGTGCGATTGCGTAGCGACCATAATATGCGGCTGAGGATTTGGTGCCTCTCAAGTTTCACAAGAGCCAGGCATTTATGCTCCGACAATGCCTGATGATTTGACTTGTAATACTATGAAGAAACTAAGTATTAAAAATGTTAACTGGCTTTGTAGAGAAGTGTATTAATTATGGGCAAGTGGCAGCTTTTTCGTACAGGGGACGAAGAGGACTGAGGATTTGATGCGGTTTGCGCAATTCTTTTTCAGTGTTAACTATGGCCCGGCATGACAAATGGTGTTTTTAGTTTCTAAAACTTTCTCACCAGTTCTTTTTCTTTGTGTTTATTTAAAATTTTATTGTAATTTTTTATAAAATTTATCAAAAAAACGTTTTGAGGTATGTAAAAATTTTTCTTTAAGAAAAAAAAACTTTCCTTTTTCTCCCTTTTTTCCTTTCTTTTTTTTCCTCTTTTCTTTTCTCTCCTTTTCTTCTCCCCCACCCCACTACATTCTTCTTCTCCCTCCCTCCCTATTGAACCACTGCTGTTGCAGCAACGTCCTTTTTTTTCCTCTCTCTCCTTTCTCCTTTTTTTCCCTTCCTCCCCGCTAACTACCACCATTGCCAATAGCAAAATCTTTTTTTTCTCTCTCCTTCCTCCCTCTCCTCTCTTCTCTTTTCCTTCTCCTCCTTTCTCTCCCTCTCCCTCTCCTCCTCCCCTCAGAAGAAGAAAGGAAGAAGGTAATTTTTTTGTGTGTTTTTAGATATTTTGAATTGTATATTTTAAACATTTTGAGAAATTTTTTGAGATTATTGTAATTAAAGTTGTTAAAAAACTTATAGAAGAAAAACTTAACAAAAAACTCCTTTATCAAACAAGCCCTTAGTGTAGAATTTGTAGAAAAACTCACTCCTTTGTCATCTCTTTTCCCCCAATAGCCACCAATCCGTAGGGGTGAGCAAATTCGGTACGTACCAAATCCACCGAATTCTAATATGGTATGAAATAGGTAGTGAGATTATGAATTTGGTAATAACTAATTTCATATTCAAATTCGGTAAAATGAAATAGGGTACCGCATTACCGCATTCGAATACCAAATTAGTTTATAAAATTATATAATATACAGATACAGATAAATGCTATTTAGTATTAGTATATACTACTAATATATTATTATATTATATAGGTAAATGCTATTAATAATAGTTAGTATGTGGTATTATCATGCACTTATAATAATAATAATAATATATAATAATGTACAATATATTATTTTAGTATTTGTTAATTGTTATATGACTATAATAATACAAATATATAGTAATACATAACAATATAACATAACTATAATACTTATTATTTTATACACGAGTAACATGACTAGAATTAGATAATAATTAATACATATATGTATAATACTAAATATTAAACAATAAACATAATTAGTAATTAGAATTTAGATATTGGTAATTTGATACATCATTCATGTTTGAATTATTGAATATTTGAATATTAACTTGTAACTTGCAAGTATTAATGTGCTCTAAATTTACATTACATATTTAACATAAAAATTCATATTCTCTATTCACCAATCTTAAGGTTTTAAGTATAGACAATACAACTAAACAATGTAAGTGAATACATATGAATTGCAAATTAATGTAGTAGTGTATTGACTTTCACAATAACATATGTAAGTAAATAAGTTTTATTTTGATTTGAAATAAATTATAAGTTTGTAACTAATATAACTTATCACTAATCATTGTAATTTGTAAGTTTGTAACTAATATTACTTATTATTAATTATTGTAAATTATAAATTCATAAATTATCACTAATCATTGTATAATCTAAGGTTTATTCTAGTTTAAATTAATCACTTTTTATGTGTTCTTTAAATCATAGACTAAGGATTCTAGGTATAAGTGATCAAATAAATGTCAATTAAATTAAACCACAAAATGATTAGAACATAAATAATGTGTTAAATTATGAATAAATTGGGGATCAAATCAGTAATAATTTTTTAAAAAATCAGTTTTTTTTTATAAATGAATTCGGTTAACCGAATTCATTACCATTTTCGAATTCGAAATCAGTTGCGAAATGAATTCGGTTATAGTCAATTCGAAATTGAAAGCCCTTTAAATTTCTATAAGTCAAATAACCGAATTCATCGAATTCAACTAACCAAATTATCGAATTTGTACTGTTTGTTCACCCCTATCCTATCAATCTGACCTGGTCCATTCTTTTTCCCACCCAATCTTTTAGCCATTTAAACTCTAAAAACTTTTTCCCAAAAATTCTCTCTTAGCTTCAGATTTTTAGAAACCCGGCTCCCATCCAAAAAACAAGAGACAAAACCGAAAGAAAAATTTCACCCGGATCATTAGCCATTTAAACTGTCAAAACATTTTCCTAAAAATTCTCTCTTAACTTCACAGATTTTTAGAAACCGGATCCCATTCAAAAACCAAGCGAGAAAACCGAGAGAAAAAGATAAGAAAACATAAAAAAAAAGGAAAAGAAGAGCAAAAGACAGAGGGCGGAGGAAGTTGCCGCCATCGCCGTCATTGTCGCCGCAAACCCAACCACCACCACGACCGTGGAATCTGCTTGAAGGCACTGTAAAAATTCCTCAACTCTCTTTGCTTCTACCATGTTGTTTTGTGAAAATGCTACGTCATGTGTCTTCTTGCTCTTAAATTTCTGAAGTTGGTATTTTTTGAGATCTGAATTTCTTGTGACTGGGGTTGGACTAAATCTTATTTTCCTGCCAAAATACGGGCTGGATTAGTTCCTGATATATTAGAATATGTTGAACTTCTGTTATGTCTATAATCTGTTTCTGGAAATGCTTAAGTGAAAATTTGAGCTAAAGGTATGAATTTCCTGAATTTGGAGAGGATGATTCCACCAGTCCAAAGCTGGTCGGAGTTTGGGATTTCACCGTCTGAGATTTCGCCGGTGAGCAGACCTCACCAACCTACAGTAGTAGGAGTGTAAACGAGTGTAATTTGCTTTCCTCATTGGGCCAACAATTATAGTCATTAATTATCGTTTTCTTTTCATGCCCTGAAATCGGGCACAACATAACTGTACCTGCCCTTTGGTATTCTCACTCGTTATTGTTTCAGGAAATCTTTAGTGGGTAGACCTTTGTTTTCCAATTTTTTTTTTTTCGTTTTACTTCGCCTGCTTGCTACATATATGATGCTTGTATTGGTTGGGCTTCAGATCTTGGAGTAAAAGTATAGAGATTTGATTTAATTGTCTTTGACTGCAATTTCTGATCTTGCTCCGTCGAAGTTATTTTGTTATTTTTGGTTGGTTATTGAATGATTGAAGGCCTATCTATGATCTAAGAGTGGTTGGAAGCTAAATTTATATGCAATCTGTATGAAAACTTATAGTATTGATTCTTGTAGCCGCCTGTACAAGTTCATGTGGAAATGGAGTTTCCTTCATTATTGAATTAACTTCTTTAAAGCTCGCGTTTTGCTACATTTTGGATATGATCTGCATCCCTTCTTTCCGCTTTTTAGTGCTACACTTCACTATATACTAATGGTTATTGTGTTTAGTTGAATTTTAATGCAAATTATTGATGAATTTTATGATTGTCAGTATGGATTTTTGGCATTGAAAGTGATATAACATGTTCTTAATTTTGGCTACAATCAGGGAGCTTTGATGGAGGGATTAATTAGTGCACAATTGAACCCAATTCGCACCTATTCTACACAAGAAAGTTTTGTTTTTTCCCCCACATTTTCTCTAAGGATAAAGACAATTGGTTTTGGTAATAAATTTAAGGCAATGAGAAATCTTAAATCATACACTTCAATCAATGCTTCGGTTCAGCCATTGGAGGCCTCAAAAGAGGACCAATTTAACAAAGCATTGCCGTCAAAAGGTAATTTTCAAGGTCTGAGAAAAACTTTATTTCTTGTATGTAATGTATAAAATATAATGACAAATTAGAATTAATACTATGTACGAATGAAGACAAGGATGAGTTTTAATTGGTGATATGTCTAATTGATGTATCCTTTAAATTTGTAAGAGGTCCTTGAGTTGTGGCGCAATGCTGATGCTGTATGCTTTGACGTGGATAGTACAGTATGCCTAGATGAGGGCATTGATGAACTTGCTGAGTTTTGCGGAGCTGGAAAGGCTGTTGCAGAATGGACTGCTAGGTGATATGCCTTCGATAGACATTTTTTTAGATGTGCATAGAATTGAGTTTTTGATCTGATTATGTGCTGATTACTAGGGCAATGAGTGGTTCTATTCCTTTTGAGGATGCCTTGGCTGCAAGATTGTCTCTGTTTAATCCTTCAATAGCACAAGTCCAAGATTTCCTTGAAAAGAGACCTCCAAGGTAAGAAACTATATTCAGTAGCGAGAAGTTTATGCTAGAATTGCTTCAGTTCTTTTGACAGTTAATGAGGCCTATGTGCATCATCTACTATCTTTAACAATTCAATGTAAGTTCCAAATGCTTTGGACATCATCACGTGTAGAGAAGTGAAATACAGACATAAACCTCCAAAAAAAGACACTGTGCTTGTTTTATCTCTCAATCTTGTGCACAGTCAATCAGTTTTCATCATTACTACAGTGCAATTTTGTAAACTAAAATGGTGAAGTTTAGTTGTGAATGACTTGACTACAACCATGTAAAGTTGCATCTTGTAGTTGTTTCAATTTGGATTACGATTATGAGTTACACATCTTTGGCATGCAAAATTTGCATTTTAACAAGATCTAGTATTAGGATGTGCATATCAGACCTTTCAGAATGCCTGCCATCTTGAAGGTGTGCTCTTCTGATTGCACACAAAACCCTGATTCAAGTGAAATAATTAAGAAACAATTAGGTTTATGCAACTACTCTATTTGGACAATGTCTTGTCTTTTGAGTGTTTGCATCTGCCGTTGTTTTGTATATAATATGCAGTATGTATTGTTATATAGCATGGAACTTTACACGAAACTAAACCATTTAGTGTTTTTCAAGCCATAGCTGATCTGTATTTTCCAAGTAATGAAAATGTCTGGGTTAATTGATTTACTTGGTTTGCAGAATTTCTCGTGGGATTGATGAGTTAGTCAAGAAGATGAAGGCTAGAAACACTGATGTTTATCTGATCTCTGGAGGATTTCGCCAAATGATCAATGTATATGCTTCTCTATGAGTGGCTTTTGATATATCTTTTCTTCTTCATATCCAGATAACAATTGAGGCTGGGAGTCCTTGGATCAATTTTCCATTGTGTCTAGATGCCCATTAGCATACTATAGTCATTATTGATGTTGATTAAATATTCTCTGAATTGATGGTTCAAATATTGGCTAAAAAATTGAGGTTCAGTAACCTGATTTTTATGCTACACTGCTTCCAAGTTGATACTTTTCCTGCATCAATATTACCTGTTTTAACAGTTCCTTGCTTTGAATCCCTAAAAGAATCACACATGTTTCATATGGAAGCATACTTTGTGCTTGAAACTGTGTCAAAGTTCTAACTGCTACAGTTTAACAGCCTGTTGCATCAATTCTTGGTATTCCCGTTGACCACATTTTTGCCAATCAACTTCTTTTCGGAAGTGCTGGAGAGTTTTTGGGGTTTGATACAGATGAGCCAACGTCTAGGAGTGGAGGAAAAGCTATTGCTGTTCAGCAGATAAGGAAGGTAAGTTGAACTCTTAGTAGTTGTTTGTTGTGTATTGGTTTTTAGAATATTGACCAAATACTTGATAATGTTATCAGGCTAATGGATATAAATCGCTGGTCATGATTGGAGATGGTGCAACTGATCTTGTGGTAAAAAAGTGTTCATCTTGTCTAGTTTGGTGACCACTACATCTACGGAATACAACCAACCCAAGGAAAAAAAAATCAAGAAGTAAATCCCAACGAGAGCTTTTTCTACTACATGTTAACTTGAGTTTAACATGGTCCAATATCTAGAATCTAATAACTGACTTATCTAAAGTCTGCATACAGTAATAGCAGGACATAAAGATTTAGACCTCAAACTTGGTAAATCCATGGAGGAATTGATTCCATACATTGACTTTAATTGCTTCAAAGTAGACTATAGTGGCTATCTTAAAACCTGTTCAAGCTTCATACATTATTAATATCATTCTAAGTTTTGGCCCAAAAATGCATCTAAATTGAATAAATGAAGAGCTTTTACTCTCATGTTGCTCGCAGAATTTATACTCCTTTCTACTTGTAGGCTCGCAAACCAGGAGGTGCCGACTTATTTATATGCTATGCTGGGGTTCAGCTTCGAGAAGCTGTTGCAGCTAAAGCTGATTGGCTGGTGTTCAATTTTAAGGACTTGATTGATAGCCTGGAGTAGCATGCACCCATTTTTCTTGATTGATACCTTTTTTCTGTTTCCTTTTGGGTGGTGGTTCTCTTTCTTTCCCTTTACTATTATTGATTTTTTGGGGGTACTAGAGTTCTATGGGTTATAACTACCATGCTTCCAAAAATCTTCTGCATCAGTATATGTATTCTTTGACTAACATTTTATGTATGTAATTTGTGAAAATGACAGTCCTCAGGCACTTGCCCTCAATAAGCAACTTGAAAGCCTTGTTGATGTCATCAAGTTTGACCTCATGAGTGACAAACAAATCCAGCTGAAGTTCACGGATGTGTGTTCAAAGATTTAAGCAAAATCTGGGAGAGATTCATGTCTTTGATGTTTGTCATTTTGGAACAGGTGAAAAACAACAATGTGGTAAAAGCCTTGCAAATCTACAGTACATTATCCAGGTAACGTTTTGCAAGCATTGGGAATCAAGATTTGGCTTGAGACCACCCTATTGGACTCCTGTGACGGTTTTCCTGCTATGAGCGCTCACCAGGTAATTGAGGATCAGCTGCGAATCTGGCTTCACTCTTAATACAACCGTCTTGCCCATTCCTGATGATAGATTGTACATAGAATCTCATTTAGTAGCAGCTAACAGCAATGAAATAACTGAAAAACTCGAACTAGCTTAGTACTGGTAGTCAAATCACAAATGTTTAAACCATGAAAGCATACTCTTTAATCACAAAAGATAGAGTGGACCTATGTTAGCTGATTAAGAATACTGTTATAGTACTTAAATCATCAAATCATTATATCACCATATTCTCTCCTCCATTAATTCTAATACAAATCTTCCAAGTGTTACTTTGGCTGATAGATCAAGTACTTTGATTGTGGTTTTTGGTGTAACTATTCCTACAACCTCTATTTCTGTATACTCAGTCTTACACTTGTCTAATTTTTCTTTTAATCAACTCTCAGTCAATAAAATTACAAGAGCTCTTAAGTGCTTTGTCTTATCCTTCTCTGAATATTGTATTTATTAGGATCGGAAAATTTTGGTAGAGGATGTGAGTTTGGTAGCCTTTATAGACTTGAAACTTTGAAAATGTCAAAACCTGTTACATGTTTGTTCATCATGACACCTCTTGAAGTTTACTGTCATTTGGGTGATCTATCTCTACCAACTTTGAAGAAATTGTTTTCAAATTTTCAAGATTTATATAGTGAGATACGTCAATTTGTGAAGTATCTCTGTTTGCCTTATTTGCCTAGGTCAATAAATAGGTTGCATACCCTTTTGAATTAGTGAACTCTAATATTTGGGATTATTGTCCAATAGCATCTAAGTCTAGTTTTAAATATTGTGTCACTTTAATTGATGATTACTCTCGTATTACTTGATTATATTTAATGAAAATTCATTTAGATTTATCCAATGTTTGTTGTTCCATACTGAAATAAGAACACAATGTAATATGTCTATGCGCATTTAGCAAGTTGATAATAAAAGAATACTTTTATAAGCTTTTTAATCTATATAAGTAAGAAAATGGAATTCTAAACCAATATTCATGTCTTGATATAACACCATAAAATGGTGTTATTAAAAATAAATAGGCACTTACTAAAAATTGCTAGAGCCAAGTTATTTCACATTTTCACCTAAACGTTCCTAACTAGATTTGGGCAGATGCTACTTGACCAACTTGCTTTTTAATTAATTTCATGAATCTGTACTTGCTAGTGAGATATCGTATTCAGTTTTGCTTCCACCTAAACGTTCCTATATAGATTTCGGCAGATCTTATTTCACCAACTTACTTTTTAATTAATTTCACGAATCTGTACTTGTTATTGAGATATCGTATTCAGTTTTGCTTTCGAACCTAATCTTTATTCCATTCTGAGTCGTGTATATTTTGATGTCTTTGTTTTGTTCATGACATCCATTCCAAGCGTCTAAATTAAGTGAATGTACTACTTGTTTTGTTCATGACATCCGTCCCCAAGCGTCTCAATTAAATCCAAGTTCCCTAGTACTCTTATACTAGTGTGAATAACCATGCTACGCATGGTGCTAATTAGGGGTGCAAACGAATCAAGACAAATTGAGTTTTGATCCAATTGGGTCGAATCTCAACCTAGGTTTATGAACCTCAAATTCGAGTTCGACCTTGACAAACTCAAAATATAAAACTCGAGCTCGAACTCAACTCAAATTGAGTTTGAACTTGAGCTTAAAAAATAAAAAGATAATTATTTTATTTTAAAAAAATAAATAAATAATAATTTTTCTTAACAAATAATAAAATATTAGGGATATATATGTAATTTTACTATTAAAATAATATATATATATATATATAATTGAACTCGAGTTGGTTTGCTAGTTAATGAATTTAGTATTTTTGAATTCGAGTTTGAATTTGACTTGGTTAGTTCGAGCTCGAACTTGAACCACTCGCGATTGATTTGATTCGTTTGCACCTCTAATGCTGACATTATTGAAAGAAATAAAAAGAGAGGTTGGATTAAAAAAAGTACAATTAATCAAAATCTAAGATTTGTCTAGCATTAGTTTAAAGTATGATAAAATGTGTATATCATTCAAGAACTATGTTTTTGCAAAAGATGAATCCTGAAATAATAATAAAAATTTATATTAGAAAATGAATGACATATGGAAATGAATGTAATCACATGTTTTATTGATATCAAAATGAAATACTTATAAACATTATGCATTCGATTTGATAATCTTGTATGAAAGTGTAAACAAATTTCACACCAATTAACTTTTAGCTCGAAGGGTAATATTGGTGGTTTAATTGACACTATTGAATTTTTGTGGAGTTCATACTACAAAAGAATGTTCAGCGAGACTTGTTTTTCTTGGAAGTGAACTTGCTACACATTTTGAAGTATTTCAGTGGGGTCACTATGGTGTATACTTCGTTTTGTAATCAGTTGTTTTCTCCTTTGTAATATTGCAAGTTTAGAATTGAGACGTCATTGAAATGCTTGTAGATGGACTTCGTCAATGGTGAAAGTAAAACACGTAGTCTTGTTTTTTTCTTTTTCTTCTCACTGTATTTAGTTTGTGTAGATGACAAATAAAAATGGATTAGTGGTCGTCAGTCTTGTGAATAATTATGAGAATAAATTACGTTATGACATTAAGATGCGTAAAATTATGAAAATTATAGGGATTGTAATTCAAATGGGCTCCTAAATTTTGGATATATAATTTTCATAGTGGTGAGGTTTTTAAATTATCAGTTAGTTATTATTATTAGTCGTGTGTGTAGTGTTAGACGGGATTTGGAATTTGAAGATGTGATTTTGCAGGGTGATTATTATCCGTTAGTTTGCATAGGTGATTATTATTCTTTACTTAAAATTTTGGACTTTTGATTTTGTGGGTTAGTGGGTCATTAGTTAATTAAAATTTTGGAATTTTGATTTTGTAGATTAATGGATCATGTGAATTGGAAAGTGGAAAGTGATAAGGAGACGCAATAAGGATTATTGAATCAAAATAAATCTAAAATTATAGTAAAAAGGAAATTCAAATTGAAATTAAAATTTTTGACGCTTATGAAGGATCCTCGTAAAAAACCTGCTTTCTAATACATATAAACTAGTGTGATTATCCATACTATGCATGGTGCTGGCATTATTGAAAGAAATTAAAAGAGATGATGAATTAAAAAAAAGTAAAAAAAATGCTATCAACATAATCAAAATCTAAGATTTGTATAACAATAGTTCAAAATATGATAAAATGTGTACATCATTTAAGAATTGCGTTTTGTGGAAGATAGATCTTGAAATAATAATAGAAATTTATATTAGAAATTGAATGATATGGATAGAAATGAATGTAATTTCATGTTTTATTTGATTTCAAAATAAAATATTTATAAACATTATGCATTCGATTTGATAATTTTATACGAAGGTGCGAATTTTTTTCACACCAATCAACCTTTAGTATAAAATTTAATATTGGTGGTTTAATTGACACTATTGAATTTTTGTGGAGTTCATATCACAAAAGAATGTTCAATGAGATTTGTCTTTCTTGAAAGTGAACTTGTTGAACCTAATTTTGAAATATTTCAGTAAGATTATTACAATAAAAGGTTTCGTTTTGTGATTAGTTGTTTTCTCCTTTGCTTTGCAAATTTGAAATTGAGACATAGTTAAAATACTTGTAGGATGATACACAGTCTTTTTTTTTTCTTTCACTATATTTGGTTTGTGTAGATGACAAATAAAAATGAATTAATATTGATAGTTTAATTGACTATGTTGAATTTTATAGAATTCATACTACAAAAGAATGTTCGGTGAGATTTGTTTTTCTATGCGTGTGAAGGCTCCTTGTAAGAAATCTGCCTTCAAATGTATATGTATAAATATAGATAAAGACTGTAGGGTTAGTCGCGCACACTCCGCTTGCTAGTGCTAGACGGATTTGGGGCAGGGATGGTCATTAGGTCGACCGTCCCTGAGCAGTCCTCTCACAAAAGAAAATGAGAGGATTGCAATGGACCACGTATATTGGGAGCAGCAGCAAAGGAAAACGACATAGTTTCACTAAGTGGGCAGAATAAAAAAAGTTAAAAATGTATTGAAACTCTAACGGTGTCCATTTGGGGCAAACGGACTGATTCAAAATTCAAATATCAAATGCAAAATTTTGAATCAACCACATAAAATGAAAAGAAAAAAGTTGGGAAAGCATGGATTCATTCTTTGTACACCAAAATAAGTCTTGCTATCTCTACGGATATTTGCCAAAAATAATTGAGAGATAAAATGCAAACATTGAAGTGGGAGGAGAAATTTAGGGCACGTTTATGTGAAGAAAAAAGGAGGCCAAATCTATTGAGAGGAAGCCAAGCTCGTGAGGCATTTTGAGTGAAGATGGAAGGACCAATTTATCTTTGTAGACATCTTTGGAAGGGAATGCAACAATTGAATGAGGTTAAAAATTGTTAGGACAATTTCTCTACATTCTTTCCAGGGCAGGCAGCAAAGTAGAAGGGAATAGAGGAAATACATTTACAGCAGTCTCCAGTTTTGTTGAACAACTGAGTAACAGCAATTGTGCCATCCAACGTTGGTGAAACATAATGCCCCAATTCGACGAAGGTAATGTCACTGAACTATTTCCTGAACTATATCTAATGATTTGTCACCTAAGGTATATAGATATAGTAAGAGCCAACTTGGGGGAGGTATATACAAGGAACTTATGCATGCCAAGTGTTTGTAAATTTGACTTAATAGACGAATTAAATGATTTGGAAAGTTTATCAGCATATAAAATAACAAGAAGAGTATGAAGGTAATCATTACTTGCTTTTTTCATTCTTGTTGTAGGATAGCAGTGATACCATACAGTTTAGAATGTATTACTGGCTGTGGATGGGCGTTCACATCATAGTAAACAAACACATACAAAGATAAAATATAAGTAAAGTGAGTCATTGTAAATTACACGAATGAAATAAGGAGTACAACAAAATTCTACCAGGATTACAAGGTATTTGAGTGATTGTGGTTAGTTATACTTTTTGATAGCAATTTTTTTTTTTGAGATAAATTACTGATAGTTGAGAAATACTTTCATGTATCTCTAAAGAAGGATTCTTCTAAAATTATGAGATATTTGAGTGATTATGGCTAACTATACTTCTTGATATCAAATATATTTTAAGATAAACTGCTGATAGTTGAGGATGCAGGACCTAGACGGTTGCCAGTAACAACTGTTTGGAATGATGTAATATTTTTTGAACAATGCGTAACTTTATATGAACTACTTGTAAAATTTAACAACAGAGATGAATTCCTTATACTATATAAGAACGAGTTTAGAACTAGATTTCAACAGCAGGGGTGAGGCTATTTTGGGAATGTGAGAGTGTTTGAAGAGTTATTGGAACATTAAGTACAAGTCATTATAGCTTTACTTTCACTATAATTACTTATATAACCTTTCAGACATTTAAGGTTAGGGACATGTGTTACAATGTTTGGTGCCAAATTGAGTATCAAGTACAACTGAATAAAGCTTGTGTTTTGATAGAATTACATAAAAGTCCTTTTAATCATTTATTATACTAACATCCAAACCTTCCAATTTCCTAAAACCTTTCTCGTCCGTTAAAGAATTAATTGGATGTTTACATGATTGGATTTTAATTACAATTAATTAACTTAATTATTATCTGAACAATCATTATCATATTTATGTCCCCATGTTTAGATATACCCTTTCTTCTTTTTCAGTTTCACCTCTTTGGTTTTATTATGGCTATTAAATATTTGGTGGAATGCGTAGCTTTTCCTTTAAATTGATGTGAGTTCTTTGGGTTTGTCTTCTTCGATTGTAGTTTTTTTTTTTCTGATAATTGGTTTATTCAAGAATTCCATATAGTTTGTTTTTGATACTTCTAATTCCAAAAACTGACTAATTGTATTGTTTTCCTTAGTAGATCCCAGAGATTCTGTCTCTGGTCAAAGTACAATTTGAGATAATGTTGTCACTTTCTAAAATAATCAGAAAAACAATTTGATCATCTTCTCCTCCTCGACCAAGGTATTATCTTTTTATTTAAGTCAGATAACGTGTTATTTCTCATGAACTTTCTCCTATTGTTCTTGACTCCATGGATCTGTTGACTACATTCCAGCAGTTATAATTCATGTAGTTATTTTTTCATGTAATATGATTTGGAATTCAACTTGTGTTTATTTTAACTGGGAATTTTATGATTGTAAAATTTATTAACTTAGAATTTTGTTCTTCATTGAAACTAAAAAAGAAAATTAATCATGCTACATAGTACTAAGATGTCATTTGCACTCTATTTGCTTTCCATGTTATGATCTCGTTCTTGTATTATACTGTTTATATAGTTTCAAATACAAAAAATTTGCTTTTTTATGCTATCTAAAAGAATTTGTAATGGAACTTGATGAGTTTAAATGCTTTAGCTACAGCACCATTTTGATTGCATTGTATTAATTCATTTACTCATAATTGTATGTTGTACAATGATAAATAATGTTTCTTGATTTGATTGAAGCAACTATTATCCATAGTTCAAACGAGTCAATTAAGTAGAGATGTTATATTGAATACTTATACAAGTAAACATTGGAAAATATCATTAAGCAGTTTCTACCTATAGTTTGCAATTCGAATTCATATGAGAAATTTCTTTTGATTTTAGTTACCATTTTCTACAATTTCAAATTTAGAAAATATTATTTGCACCAATTTTTTATAATCAAGATAGTTTCAATTCAGATCTTTAACAATTATGCAGATTTGAACTTATTTATGAGATTATATAGAAATGCCCCTAGCAAAAAACACCAAATCTGAATAGTTACTACAAAACTTTGAAAAAGACCACTTAAGTTTCTTATCTATCTATCATTTTTGGGCATTATTATCTCTGTAAGAAACATGTGATTAAGTCGTATTATACCCACCAAATTATATAAATAGTTAGTCAAAAATAAAATTATTTTAGATTAGATTGGATGCAAAGTGATTGATGGATAAATTTGACTTGATAATTCAGGTTGAGCTTAAGTCGAGGGAGAAATCAGAAGCATTGCTTGAGGGATTTTTCACGAACATATATAGATTCGAGAGATGAAAGGTCCAATTGATACTTTAAAATGTTTTATCATCTTGGATAAGTTTTAGAAGAGACCTTTGGATACTTTTCAATTGCACTTCAAACATTCTTACATTTTCAAACTACCCTTATCTTTGTAGTTGAAATTCAAACATAACCTTTGATCACAACGGATTCTTATATAGTATAACGATAAGGATGTCTCATTGCACATTATTTTTATTGACTCACTATGTAACTTATGATTTTTCTATTAAAATCACATGATAAAATCATCATACTTCAGTTCCTATACTACAAAATATTAAACAATAATTATTAATTATCTTGAATCACAAGCACCAAATTCCGGCGCGTCGCGCGAGCTGTCCCTCCAGTATTGCATGATGAGGATCCAACATGACAGTAACACAATTCACACCTCTGTTGTTAGAATGTACAGCAGAGAAAATTACCATAGAATTTACAAAATATTCAAAGAAGTTACATTCGTGTCAAAGAACGGTTGAACTGGCAAACCGTCCTTGCCCCGTGTCGGCGTAGTTAATAAATACTCCATGAATCTCTAATTAAGTGGGTTTCCTGAATATGGTTTGGCATCTATATACGTAGAGAATCGTATTTGAGTGGAAAATAATAAAAAAAAAGGAATAGTGGGTATAGGGGGGAGTGAACTGCACACTTTATTAATTAAACATTGCTGGTTGCTACTTCTTGTTAGAAATTTGGTATATATTCGTGCAATAGTAGTGAATTAATTAAAGAGAATTTCTTTTAAACTTGGTTAGTATAAGTACAGATTGTAGATATATGTGTTACGCTACGTACATATTATTTTGCTAAACTTACCTAGTGAAAGAAATTGGTTGCAATTTAGTGTGCCTTGACATCATGTTAGAGAAGTATTATTTTATGTGAATAAATTGTAACAATGGATTCAGATTGTGATAGTGTTGTAAAATGGTTTCAGACGAGAGGTTTTTGGAAGAAGTTGTTGCGCAGAAATATAGTGTCATCAGTCAATGTACCGAGGGAATACAAGAAGTAACTGCTGCGGAACAAGAATTTTTCATAAAGGCTACAAAATGGTGAAAGTTGGTGAGATCTGAAACAGAGATACACTCAATCGAATTGGACTAAATCACATAGGTAAGAATATTGCAAATTTATCACAATATTTGGCTTGTTTTGTGACTGAAGGAGGATGAACTTACTTGCATGGTTTTGTTTGTACAACTTGTTTAAGATGATGTGACATAAATAATGAAATTGAAACTCTGACGAAAACTCCTAAACAAGGAAACTGTGGGTAA